>NC_080097.1:65285100-65585100 GCF_950005125.1 Chionomys nivalis | reverse complement strand
TAATGGACAATATCAAAATCACATTTCACAAAAGCACATAGGGTCAGCAATATTAGAATAGCAAATACAACCTATTACAATTATGAGACACAATGCCATTTAAATTGTTAAGTAGTTTGGAAAATAAATTTTACAATCTACTGCAACCATCAATGCAAATTAGAAGTAGGCATCATTCTGTAGTAAATCCAAACCTTTAGGATGTCAAGGGGAAAATGAGAGCACTGGCAAACAAAAGCACAAAAAAGAAGCACAGTCCTATTCAAGTCTCAAGTCTCTCCTGAATCCAAGACTGAGGCAAGAGGAATAAGGTACAATTATGGGTTGGGCTACATCCGTGGCCCTCAACCTGTGGGTCACGACCTCTTTGGGATTTGCATATCAGATATTTACATTACAATTCATAACAGTGCAAAATTACAGTTAAGAACTACCCAAGAAATAATTTTATAGTTGGGAGGAGTCACCACAGCATAAGGGTCACAACATTAGGAAGACTGAGAGCCTCTATTATAGATTCTATATTGTCTATATTATCATGTACCAAATAATACCATTGTAACATGGGAGTGAAACAGTTTGCCACGGTTAAAGCAAGGGAGGAACAACAGATGCCAGCTGCAGACATCACTTATTGCATTGGTGGTCATCACAAGAAAAAGTTCTAAACCTGGCTTGTCAGTGTGTGTACATTGTGAAGATGTGTCTCTGCCTAAGGCTCTTTCTGATTGGTTTAATAAAGAGCTGAGTGGCCAATAGCTAGGCAGGAGAGGATAGGTGGGATTTCAGGGAGAGAGGGGAAGAGGTGGAAGAATCTAGGCATGCAGATTTTCAACAGAGACTCTGACGAAGTCTGACAAATCAGTACAGAGCAGAGGTAACTGAATCACGCAGCAGAATGTTGATAAATATTAGTGACGGGTTAATTTAAGTTATAAGAGCTAGTTGGAAAAAAGACTAAGCTAAAGACCAAAGCTTTTTAAATTAATATTAAGACTCTGTGTCATTACTGAGGAGCTGGCAGTCCCACAAAAGAAAATTCAACTACATTTGAGAAAACTTGTTACATGTCAGTCATAAGGGAGTATCTTTTCTCCATTGCACTCAGCTGTAAGATTCCAGTTCTTGCCATAGCACACAGGCCAAATTCATTAATAATAATATTAAAATATTCTAAAAACATGGACCAAGTTATAAAACACATCCCTAAGCACAAGGCCTGAGAAAAGCAGGTTCAATTTCTCTTTGAACTTTTCTCAAAATACTTATCAAGCGAGGAACATGCGCTAACCCCTTTCTGTACAGTGGTTTTAAAATCTTCCACACTGTTTGGCCACACATACTTCCGATGACAGCTGTGAGTCACACATTGGAAACCCTGAGCTGGGCCAGGCATGGTGGCACACTCCTTTAATCCCTGCAATCAGGAGGCAGAGGCAGGCAGATCTCTGAGAGTTCGAGGCCAGCCTGATCTACAGAGCGAGTTCCAGGACAGCCAGCACTACACAGAGAAACCCTATCAGAGAAAAAAGAAAGAGAGGGAGGGAGGGAAAGAGAAGGCTGAACTTCTAACAAGCTCCAGCCTCTCCTCCCTAAAGGAGTTCGCTGGGGTCAGAAAGATACCTGGTGACTTCGATGCCATTTAACCTGGCAGCTCAGCCAGAGTCCTCATCACTTTACATGGGTCCTTCCATAACAAAACAAGCAGCAAGAAGGAATCCTTTAGCCTAGTAAGTTCAAGCTAACCATTTTCTCAGAATGGAGACCCAAGGGGTGTTATATGAAGAACTTCACATTTCTTTTCTGGACTAGTGTGAGCAGGGGCAAACTTTCTACAAAACATTGACTGTAAATCTTGGGCTTCGCATGCTGGGTTAATATACTTTTCGTTACTGCCAAAAACATCCGTGCTACTCAACTTGAGAAGAGAGTCATTTGGGCTCAGCGTTTTAGAGGTTCCATCATCACTTGGTCCTTGTTTTGTGTGTATGTGGGGGGAGAAGTGAGGGCACTGGGCACTGCATCATGGCAGGGCTATGCAGAAAAGAAATAGTTCATCCTGTGGCAGCCTGGAAGCAAAGAGAGGAGAGGAGGAAGCCAAAGGCACAACACCAAGTTCAAGGACACAATTGCAACACCTAAGGTTCTCCTATTAGGGCTCACTATCTCCCAGTAGGGCCACAGGCCAGGGAACCAGGCCTTCAGTACTTGGGCTTTTGTGGGACAATCAAGGTCCAAACTGTAAGACAGGTAGACTTACTCAGCTGTTGTCAGTCCCAAAAGTGGCCACGGACAGTACCCAAGTGACTGGATCTACTGTGCTCCAGTAACACTTTACAAACAGTGTCAGTTCCTGCAGGCAGGAGCAGAGAAAGCACTGCTGGGAAGAACATAATGGAAGCTGAGCATGGTCAGCGTTTGCTGCATCCTAGCCCTCTGTCCCTCCTTCCATAGGACCGGAGCTGCAGTTCCTCTCTGCAGAGTCGGCAAGAGCTAGGCCATTGGGGAAAATTAGGTTAAGATGTGTTGCATTTGTTTATGCTGTGGAACATTTGTTTAAGGTTGCAAAGATGTATTGATTTTTGGTTTTGGTTTTGGTTTTCGAGACAAGGTTTCTCTGTAGCTTTGGAGCCTGTCCTAGAACTAGCTCTTGTAGACCAGGCTGGCCTCGAACTCACAGAGATTCACCGGCCTCTGCCTTCCGAGTGCTGGGATTAAAGGCGTGCACCACCACCACCCGGCTTGAATTTTTTTATGTTGCCTTTGTTTAACTCTGTGAAACTGTGTTACTTTGCCTGTCTAAAACACCTGATTGATCTAATTAAGAGCTGGACAGCCAATAGGAAGGCAAGAAAGAGGGGGTCTGACATGAAGAGAGGATAAAAAGAAGGGGAGAAGGAGGAGGAATGAGAAAAGGAGGAGAGCAGGGTGCCAAGGGTCAGCCACCCAACCACACAACCAACTACAGTGGAAGAAGGAAAGAAGGGTATCCTGAGCAGAGAAAGGTAAAAGTCCAGAGGCAAAAGATAGATGAGCTAATTTAAGAAAGCTGCTAGAAATAAGTCAAGCTAAGGCTGGGCATTCATAAGTAAGAGTAAGTCTCCGTGTATTTATTGGGGAGCTGGGTGGCAGACCCCAAGGAGTAAAAAACCCAGCTACACTAAGTCAGATTGGGACTGTCATCACACTCAGCACGCCTGCTGAGGATGGATAAAGAATTTGCATGTCATTCAAAGCGACTCCCTGGGCAGGAGAAATGGGCAAGTATGCTCGTGGAAGATGGGTAAGATGCTCAATGATAAAAATTAAGAAAAAAATCTGAGACGACATTGAGAGAAATAGAGAGGTGAATGTTTTAGAGCAGCGGTTCTCAACCTGTGGGTCGCAACCCCTTTGGGAGGTCAAACGACCCTTTCACAGGGGTTGCATATCAGATATCCTGTACCTCAGACATTTACAATATAATTCATTACAGTAGCAAAATTACACTTATGAAGTAGCAACAAAATAATGTTATGGTTGGGGGTTACCACAACAAGAGGAACTGTATTCAAGGGTCACAGTGTTATAAAGGTTGAGAACCACTGTTCTAGAGTGAGGGAGTACTAGATACCCCGAAAAAGCCCCGGAAGAAATTATTCCCCATAGCCATACAGAGATAAGAATTAGCTGACCTGAACCCTCCCTTGAACTCTTCAACAGAAGGAGAATATGTGGTTATGTTGTTTTGGTGGGTTTTTTGGTTTTTTGTTGTGGTGGTGGGTTTTTGCTTTTGTTTGTTTGGTTGGTTTTGTTTTTTGCTTTGATTGTGTGTTTTGTGGGGTTTTTTGTTTGTTTGTTTGTTTTTTGGTCTAGGAGTTGGCGCTCTATAGCTCTGAAGCTTCCCACCAAGATCAGCTTTATCACCTACCCTCTTGGCCTGTGTGCACAGCACCCGATAAAAACCCTGGTCACTGAGTAATAAGTTGGTTTAGTTAACAACTTTCACATTAGTGTCAAACTTATCACTGGGGAAATTAAATATATCCTGTGACAGAGCTGGAGAGATAGCTCTGAGGTTAAGAACACTGGCTGAGATTTCGGAAGTCCTGAGTTCAATTCCCAGCAACCACATGGTGGCTCACAACAATCTATAATGGGATCTGATGCCCTCTTCTGGCCTGCAGGTATACATGCAGGCAGAACACTGAACATACAAAAAGTAAATAAATCTTTAAATAAATAAACAAACAAACAAATCCTGTGTACCATCCCTAGGAGAACTTTCTTGAAAGCTTAGACCTAGTTTCCCCCAGAGCTTGCCGCATGCACTTTTCTCTAAGTTCTCTGCTTTTGCTTGTGGTCCTGTGCTCTAATAGGCCACAGCTATGAGGGCAGCTCTGCTGCTGAACCCTGATGATCCCAGCAAATCAGCAAACCCAGAGGTGAGCATGTGGAATCTCCCTGACCAGTTGGCATCAGAACTGGGATGTGCTAGGACGGTCCTGATGCACTGAACCATGACGAAAAGCATTGGAAGGAAAAGGAAGTCTGGAGAGGCAGGAGGTGACAAATGTGTACTGTCCGGATGCCGTGGCATCCGCAGCACACGGGATGGCAGCTGCTCTGTGTGTGTTGTGGATTGTGCGTTCTCTGTAGAACTCTGAGATGACCTATCATCTCAACACCCGGGAAGCAAGGCTCATCTGGCTGCCTTGGGCCCTTTCAGCTGACAGTAATGGGATGAGGTCTCCAACTTGGATGACGTCCTTCGATTTTATTCTCTTCTTCAATTAAGAAAACGAAGAGTCCTCAAATATCCAAGAATGGATTTCAAAATTAATTAAAAACGTGAAAACTTTGCATATTTGTTTTGCCTCCTGATGTGGGATGTCTTTCTATGTATGTGTTGCTTTATTGATAAATAAAGCTTTTTTAGCCAATGGCTTATGGTGTGGGAGGTCCTTCTGCCTATGTGTTGCTTTTCTTGGTTAATGAATAAAGAACTGGCTTGGTCTATAGCATGGGAGGAGGAAGACAGAGTTAGAGAAAGACGCCATGGAGCCTTCAGAGACAAATGCTGGGAATTTTACCCAGTAAGCTACAGCCATGTGGCAATATATAGATTAGTAGAAATGGGTTAAATTAATATAAGAGTTATAGCCTATAAGAAGCTAGAGCTAATGGGCTAAGCAGTGATTTAATTAATACAGTTTCTGTGTGATTATTTTGGGTCTAAGCTAGCCGGGTGATGGGGAACCAACAAGCGACCTTTCTCCTACAGGCTTAGCAGAGTGAAGCCAGGTGGGAAATCCAAACAGAGACAAAGAGAGAAAGTAGGCAGAGTCAGGGAGATGCTATGTAGCTGCTGAAGGAGAAGGACATGTTGGAACCTTAGGAACCTTTCCCAGTAAGCCACAGCCTTGTGATGATACACAGATTAATAGAAATGGGTTAATTCGAGATGTAAGAGCTAGCTAGAAATACACATGAGTCAATGTCCAAGCAGTGTTGTAATTAATATAGTTTCTGTGTGGTTATTCAGGTCTGGGCAGCTGGGAAACGAACGAGCAGTCTCTGCCTACAGCCCCCAATCTGTTGGCAGTGTAACACCAAAGCTGTAGAGAAACTTTTTGCCATTGTTTTCTTCAAACCAACTGTGCCCTGCCACAGTAACTGTCAGGTCACCCCCTCATACTCCGGACTGAATCTGGCATGGATATGGTAGTATTCACAATTAGAGGCTGAATTCATGGCTAAACATGGCAAACCGTTTTCTTAAAAGATAAAGAGTAGCTTTGTGTTATCTAGGTATATGGTAACAACTGATGCAAACAATTGTATGTCTGTAACCTCACCTGAATCAAAGAAAGCTGCAAGGGAGGAAGTGCTGACAAAGCACAGTGGTCTTTTGCACCAATTGGTGAACTGAGATGTAAACTCTTGAGTGTGGAAAACAAAACCAGCCTCCAGAGCGGATGAGGTTTACTGTGATTTTTACCCATGGGAGCTGCAGGGGAAAGAAAAGAACATGGAAAGAGGAACAGTTGCCAGAGACACACTTGGAATTTTAAAACCTTTTTCAAAAAAGAGTTTTATGTATGCATATGTGTCTGTATGAGTGTATGCCATAGCCATATGTGGGTGCCCCCAAGAAACCAAGTAGAGGGTGCTCGACTCCCTAGAACTGGAGTGTTAGGCTGTTGTTAACTGCCTTGGTGTGGGTACTGGGAACCGAACTCAGGTCCTCTACAAGAGCAGCCAGTGCTCATAACTACTGACCATCTCTCTAGCCCTACTTTTAGAAGTTTAATGAATCATTTTTCTTTGCTAATAAACTATCCCAAAATCAGACATCTAACCCTCAGGAGACCCATGACTTCCTAACTGGTAAGCACACTTTTAAGAGGGTCACTATGGACCAACTTTTTAATCAAGAGATCTTAGAAAAGCCATGTTTGTCTCTTGGGGTTGGAACATGTTGCTTGGTTCTCTGGAACTGCCTTAGAAAAGCCTTTGGGTTGTAACTGCTTAATCTTGAATCTACTGATCCTAATTCTTTGAACTTTAAGTTAAAATCTGACAGTGGCTCTGCTGGTGAGTTTGGACTCCAGCAATAATGATATCTCTGGAGTAAGCAGGCTGAGGTTCAGTGAATAAGACTTTAACTTGGGAAAGCCAGTTCAGATGGGACAACCTGAAATTGAGTCGCTGCCTGCCTCTACACTTCTGAGGTAAAGGCCTGTTGTTCCTAGCAAGTGACCTCTACCAGGGGCTCCTTCTCCCAGTGACTGCGCCCTCCCCACCATTCCCGGTAGACTGGAATCAAACTGACTCCAGAAATGTGTGACTTCTATAGCTTATGTGAATATCAGATGCAGCTTGCTGCACAGTCCGATGACCTCCCTCTAGTATCCTTTCCTTCAGTACACATAGCTTGATGGCAGTTTGATAATCAAATGCAGAAGTTACTGAAACAAAAGAACTGATCTTGTCTGGACTGCTCACTAGATACATGGTCAGTACAAAGTGGTGGGAAATTATACCAACTCAGTTTCAAACTTTCTGAATTCCATCCTGGCTGATGGTTGAACACGATGTGCCTTCAGTTGAAGTGGTATGCTATGGTTTGAACGAGAAATACCAGTCCCCCCACCCACCCCCCTTATGCACATGTATCTGAACACTTGGCCCTAAACAAGTTGCACTGTTGTGGAAGGTTATGGAACAATTAGGAGGTGGAGCCTCTCCAGAGGAAATGGGTCACTGGAGACAGGTCTCGAGGCTTTATTGCCCAGTCCTGTGGTCCTGGCTGCCGATGAAATGTGATTGGCTGGACGCCTGCTCTTGCATCCATGCCCCCCTTCCCTGCTTTATTTCTTCTCTGCCATGGTGGGGATGAGTCCCAGGAAACATAAGCTAGGATAAACCTTCATCACATCTTGTCAGGAATTTGACCATAACAATGAGACAGGTGACCAGGCAGAAAACTGAAACCAAGATGTGGGGCCGTTGCTATCATAAACCTGACCAGGTGGCTCTTTGGTGTTCAGAGTTGATTTGTGGGAAGAATGTGGACGAGTTTGAAGCTGTGGGCTAGAAAATCCCTAGGATGATGTAACTAGAGCTTAAAGAGTCGTTCTGGTAGAAGTGTGGAAGGTTAAATCCCAAGGCAAATGCAGACAGCGGACAGCTGGCTTAGGAAGTTTCAGGGAACAAGAACTCCACCAGAAACTGAGCTAAAGACCATTTTTACTACTTTCCTATTCCTGGACTAAAACACTGACAAAACCAACTTAAAGGACAAAGAGTTTGTTTCGGTTCACAACAGAGGATGCGGTCCGTCATGACAGGAAGGTCCTGATGGCGAGAGTTTAAGGCAGCTGGACTGTGACCTGCCATCAGGAAACAGTGAGCTAACTGTTTCTGCTCACTTGGGCCACGTAACAGATGACTAAAGTAACACCTAGTGTCTTACCTATGCTGAAGGATTATAAAGCTTCTGCTCAGGAAGAAACTGGCATAGAAACAAGCTGATAGCACTGGATAGATGCTCAGAGGTTGCTGCTCTTACAGACTTGTGTTCCGTTTCCAGCACCCGCTGGGGACAACTCACAGTTGCCTGTAACTCTAGCTCCATTGGGTCCAAAGCACACTTCTGGCCTTCATGGACACAAGGCAAGTACATGGTACACACACACACACACACACACACACACATTAAAAATAAATCTTTAGCCAGGCAGTGGTGGTACATGCCTTTAATCCCAGCACTCGGGTGGCAGAGGCAGGTGGATCTCTGTGAGTTCGAGGCCAGCCTAGTCTACAAGAGCTCGTTTCAGGACAGGCTCCAAAGCTACCGAGAAACCCTGTCTCAAAAAACAAAAAACAAAACAAAACAAAATCTTTAAAGGAAAGAAGCTCATGATGACTCCTGTCCTAAGACCTATCCAGACATGCTTTGTTAGTTACTTATCTTCACACTGAACAAATGCATGGCCTAGGCAACTCTAGGGAAGGCTTCTTCTGGCTCATTGTTTCAGACGCTTCATTATATCACACGAGTGGGCATAGAGGAGCAGAACAATTCACATGGTGGTGAATCGTGGTGAAGAGGATGAAGGGGCCACTAGAAGTAGATAGGACAATATACTCACACTGCCCACCCCTAGGGACCTACTTTCTCAAATGAGGTCTTTGAACTCACCACATTCCATAATGAACATGGACAATTCTATATACAGCATTTCCCACTCCCCAAGTTTCTAGAACTTCCCCAAATAGTGCCCCCAGCTGGGACAAAGCATCCAAAACATGACCCTGTGAGGAATATTTAAGACTCAAACCATAACCCATGTTTATGGTAAGCAAGTGAGGCTGGATGTGGGATGTGGTTTCATGGGGTTCTGTTGCTTTAGCAACATCCCTAGGTCAGCCCCTCGCCCCCCTTTCCAGTGTTTCCATGTCTGGGCTCCTCGCGCCTTGCTCCACACACACCCCGTGTGCACCTTACTATCCTGTAAGCCCTGCATCCCACCCACTGCCTGATCCTGCTCACCTCTCAGTGTCCTGGAAGCTCAGAGTGAGGCAGATGTTCTCACCCGACTGACCTCTGAGAGAATGGGATAAGCTGTCAGGGAGCGAGCCCTAATAGCCAAACGCTACCTATTTCACAGTTCCACACAAGCCGTTCTGGCACACTGGGAAATGTTTGATTTTTTTTTTTTTTTATAAAGCCAGTATCCTAGGCACATATCAGAATGTAGGTGCTTAAATCCTGGATGATTCTTTGAACTATACACACTCATGGAGGCTCTTCTATATTGTACCATGACCAATAGTAAATTTGTGGTTAGGGATAACTAGTTTGCTATGTCTACTGTGACATCGTTTAAGGAAGTGGACTTACGTTAAGAGAGAATAGCTGTAAAGTAGCATTTATTGCTTTGTTGTTCTAACTTAACCTTTGATTTTGGAGATAAGCGATCAGTATAGAAAATCGTATCGGGCCACTATGTTGATTAATGCTGTACATCAACCTAGCTGAGCCAGGGGCTCAGATATTTGGATAAACACTATTACGGACGTTTGGGGATACTTTTAAGTCTGTAGACTTTGCGCAAAGCTGATTGTCTTCCCTAGTACTCAATTGAAAACCTGACTACTACGAAAGATAGACTCCCGCACAAGGAAGATTCTTTTGGCTTATGGTTTTCACAATTCATTTACAACACAGGCTCTTTCTGGTCCCACAAGAGTCGGCCTTTGAACTTGAATTGTAATCCTTTGAGTCTGCGGCCACCAGCCTCTACAGAACCACGCCCCGCCCCTTGCTACGTCCACGCCCCCAACTGGCTGAGGGGGCGGAGCCCTCCAGCCAATCAACTTCCTCCCGGGCCCGCCTCCCGCGCGTCTTTCAAAGACTTCCTTCGAGCCAATGAGCAGTTAAAGGTTAAGCCAGGGCTCGGAGGAAGAAACAGAGAGAGGATATGATTGGTTGTTCGACGGCGCCGCGCCGCCTCCCACGCGGATGGACCAATGGGCTGACGGGGGACTGACTAGGCGCGGGCTGCGACGCGGATGCTGCCAGAGCGGCCGCACTGGTTACGGCGAGCCGCGGCCAGCCATGAAGCCGGTGAGTGGGGCCGGCGGGACCCGAAGGAACCACGCCGCGGGGACAGGTGCTGGCCGGTCTCGGCTGCGTGGCTGAGCGGGCAGCGGTGCGACTCGCACAGTAACCGTTCTGCGCGTCGGGGAGGTGGAGAGTGGCGGAGCTGACCGCCTGCGGGGGCTCACGACATCCCTGTCAGAGAAGGCCAAGCCAGTAGGCTTGAAACCTCAGATGCAAAGTCTGTCACAACCCGGTTTGTGGGTGACTTGATGCCTCTGATGCAAAGGTTGTCACGACCCCGTTTGTGGGTGACGTCACGACCGCCACCCTCCCTCGGGGTCCTCTTGGGACTGCATCCTGTTCCCTGAAGGTCAGAATCACTGGGCATGGGGAAGCAGGGACGCCTAGCATGTTAGGATTTATCCACACCTGGCTGGGAGGGGTGGAGTGAACGGGCCCTACAAGCTTAAAATCTTGGGATTTTTTGGGGGGGAGGGCTGGGGGCTAGTCAGGAGTTGAAGCCTCACCTGACACCTGACTACCTCATAGCTGACACCTTATTTAAAGGGTTCATTTGGGTTCTGTTTATTTTATTTATTTTTTTTTTTTTTTTTGGTTTTTTTTCGAGACAGGGTTTCTCTGTGGTTTTGGAGCCTGTCCTGGAACTAGCTCTTGTAGACCAGGCTGGTCTCGAACTCACAGAGATCCGCCTGCCTCTGCCTCCCAAGTGCTGGGATTAAAGGCGTGCGCCACCACCGCCCGGCGGGTTCTGTTTATTTTTATACCGAAGAGCAGTCCTAAGAAACCCCAGTCCATAGCCTAAGTCAGTCGTCATGAGCTCCTCTGGCAAGACCTTTCTACAAGGGCTTGAAAGCCAAGCAGCCCGTTATTTGCTTACTCTTGTGAGTCCTGTATCCACGAGATGTCAGCTGTCCTTCACTCCTGCCTTCTGACTCCAAAGAAGAGGAATAAGCTATCTGATCTCTGAGTAGAGAGGAACTGAATACAAGTAGTGAAGCCTCTCTTTCCTCCTCTCTTGAGGTCTGCCTGCTTTCTGTCTGCTCTCTGGCATATGGGAATTCTGGGCTGTCCAGCACTGCCTGGGAAGTGTTGGATCCGTCACATTCCGGAATGATGTGGGAATCACTCAGACACACATTCTTTTTTTCCACTCAATAACACGGAAGATGGCTCCAACTAGGGAGTGGGGAAAGATATGTTTTTCTTCCATATGGAAGTTCTGCATCCAGAATTGAGCCCCAGTTGCTTAGATCAGCATGTAAGGTCGGTCTGGGTTCTTCTAATCCAGTGACTCATAAAGATGAGGGGGAGCTGGTTCACATGTGTTCACCCATTTGCTAGGCTGTATGGGGTCATTTTGTAGAAAGAGGCTGAGCAGTTCCCACTGGCCTTGTCTCTTCTGAGTCATCCCTACTGAATGCACAAGCCTCCACCACATTCTCTCTCGTGCTTTCTTTTGAGCCAGCCTGGCTATGTATTCCACTGTTCTAGATCTTGTACCTCAGTTTCCCCAGTGCTGACATCATAACTGGCTCAGCTCTTGAATCTTCACACTGACTGCTTTAACTTCCCTGTCTACCTAGAAACCTGCAGTTTCTTCAAAGCTTAGCTGGATGGTCTCTGTGAAACCCTTTGCTGCTCCCTCAATGGCGAGCCGTTCCCTCGGCTCCTCAGCACAGTTTCTGCGATTTTAGCACTTCCGCCATTCTATACTCTTGCAGACTGCTGTCTCTTTACCTATGTTAGAGGTGGACTGTGTATCACAGGATCTCCAGAGCATGTCAGCACAAGATCAATCCAAGAGGTGCTTGAAAAGGAACAGGCAGATTGCACTTCAGAGCTGCACCCGGGTGCCTTGCTTGAGATTATCCAAGGACCAAATCCAGGAGTCAGATATCCTTTTGGTCTAAGTCTAATTCTGCCCACCGTACAGTGCTATGATTAATTAAATGGTCAACACCAGTCATTTATTGATATTGCTGACAGTTCAGATTAATGACCAAAAAGACACAAGTATTAATTCACTGGGTGTTTAATCAAGGATTGGCTATGTAAAAAATCATATGCAAATATTCCTTTCAGTAATTTAATATAACATTTCTTTTGAAGCCCATTTCAATACAGGCAAGTGAGTTTGATTCTTCAGACGAAGAGCCTGTTGAAGATGAACAGACTCCAATTCAAATCTCATGGTACGTTAGCATTTCAGTGGTAATCTACAGTGTTTGATGGTACAGCAGTTCCGGGCAAGATAATTCATGTAATTGAGAATAGCAAGTCTTATTCTTAAAACGTTCCCCGAGGCGGGCTGGCGGAGCCAGCGAGCCAGCAACAAGCGGCGACAAGCGGCTACAGTTTCCCACCAGCAGGAGGGCAAGCGCCGCGCAGCTGGTGGCGGCGGTGGGTAACAGACACGTAAACACAAAGATAGGCATAAAGCATTTTATTGAGGGAGAGAGGCAGAGAGAGAGAGAGAGAGAGAGAGAGAGAGAAGAGATAGAGAGAAAGAGGGAAAGAGACAGAGAAAACGCGTACGCACGCCGCTGAAGAAACAGAAGAGGGAAGGGGCAAGATGGCGACGAGCAGGTCAGAGGTAATGGGAGTGGGCGTGGCTTGTCCCTTAAAGGGACAGGAAAGCACAACATTCCCAGGTCTTCCTTATAATAAAAAGCAGGAGACGAGACACCACAGCCCAAAGGAACTGGGGCGGCGAACTCTCAAGACTGCTTCCTGATGATTGTGGGCGTCGTCTTTTGGGGGGAGGGAGTGAGAGAAGGCTGGGTGCTGGTCGCATCCTGGCATGGCTGGTCTCTTTGCTTTTGACCATTGTCTGTGGCATGAGAATTGTCTGGTGTCCCTAAGGTATTGGCAGAACAAAAACAAAGTTAAATTAAGAAAAAAAATTTTAGGACCAGGGAATTGAGGGGGTATCTGACCTGTTTAAGATGGATTTCTTAATTCGGCTCCCTGGAACTCACGAGAACTCCTTGGGTTTGTGAAAACAGAAGTTTTAGACATATACTGACTGTGGCATAAGAGATAAATTTGATTTGAAATCTGATGAGGTCACCTTGCAAAACCTCAACCTGGCGAAACCTCTCAGCTGTCAAACTGTCAGAGATCTTTGAGAAGGATAAGACTTTATTTGAGTTACTGATTAAAAAATGACAGAGAACTTACTTGATTGGCACCCAGAGCTACTCTTTTTTTGGGTCCTCCGTGGTCGCTGAAGGTTGTATTTGACCTTTGCTGTTTAGCGCAGGGCCTGTCAGGCTGTAGAAGACCCTGTGGACTAAGAAATCTGTAGGAAGACAGGCCTACCTTGACCTGAGCAGCTAGGCTGTCGATTCCAGCGATTTCGTCCATGTCTGGAGGTCTTTACTTTAGACGAAAGGCAGGTTTTCCCAATGGTCAGCGCTCTGCAGTCGAAGCAAAATGCAGAAGGACGTTGTTCTGCGTGTGTCTGTCTTCTGTCTTCTTTGGAGGGAGCAGAGAGCTGCTACTAGGAGCCAACCTGTCTCTTTTGTTGTTGTTGTTGTGAAAAGTTTTTTTTAATAATTAAATATTTAAATATCACATTTCCCAGATCTCTGAGCAGTTGAGGGCAAAAAACTGTTTGTAATATAAGGTTAGTGGCGGAACCGACAATGGTAGAGAACAGCTTAAGAGACTTAAAAGTACATACCAGTTTAAAATGTATGGTTTTGAAGTCTGAAATGAAAGCTGGGAGTAAAACCGGGAGAGTGTGGTCACGTGACCTGGCCATCAGCTAAGATGGCGACTGCCGGTGTAGTCTGCTCTGTTGGAGAGCCGCCGTGCCATAACAAAAGCTGCAGAGGGGCAAAAGGCTGGAACTGAAAAAAAAACTGCACTAAGCCACGGCTGGAATTGAAAAAGCTGGAATTGAAAAAGCCGGGGAGCCGGTTGCTATCCAGAGCCAAAACGTGAAAACCCGCAGTACGAACACCCAGGACCGCATGGAAAAGCGTCCTTTGTCCATGGGTGGGGTGCTATGGCCTAGCTGGATCCTGGCGACCCAGAAACCAGGAAGGCTGGGGACGCCGCTCCGAGCGACACTTAACCGTAACCGTCGAGAGAAGAGAAAAGAGGAAAGAAAGGAAATGGAAAGAAAAGATAAAGAAGCTGAGGATCTGGTCCCCAGTCGAATGCACTGCACGGGAAGTGTGTGGTGCTAAGGCGAGCAGACCAGCCCCCGGGACCGATCCAAACACGGCTCTGGCAAAGGAAGCAACCGCAGCAGAACGAAAGCAACTGTAGCAGAACGGGAGACACTCACCGATGGAAGCGCCGATTGAAGCAATTAGGGAAGCTGGCGAAGTGGAAAAGAACCCGGTTCAAGAGTCACGTGGCACCAATCTTATTCTTAAAACGTTCCCCGAGGCGGGCTGGCGGAGCCAGCGAGCCAGCAACAAGCAGCGACAAACGGCTACAGTTTCCCACCAGTGGGAGGGCAAGCGCCGCGTGGCCGGTGGCGGCGGGTAACAGACACTTAAACACAAAGATAGGCATAAAGCATTTTATTGAGGGAGAGAAGCAGAGAGAGAAAGAGAGAGAAAAGAGATAGAAAGAGGGAAAGAGACAGAGAAAACGTGTGCTCACGCCGAAGAAGCAGAAGAGGGAAGGGGCAAGATGGCGACGAGCAGGTCAGAGGTAATGGGAGTGGGTGTGGCTTGTCCCTTAAAGGGACAGGAAAGCACAACAGCAAGTATTCTGCCAACCTAGAATTTTCATCTTTAAGAGATTTCCCTATTCCATGATTTATTTACTATCTGATATGAAATAAAACCACATATCTCTCTTGCGGACATTGAAGAAAAAAATCTTTGTAGAAGCCAATAAGAAGTGGAATATTTTGAAATAATCTCCCACTAAAATTTATGTATTCTTTTCGAATTAGAGAAACTATTGGAATACCAAAAATAGGGTATTTAATAATTTAGCATTAAGTTAAATCCTATTTAGTACACAGAACTATTTGTCATGTGATGTATCTATCAGCAGACCATTTAATATAAAAGCCATATCAATATAACTGCATCTCTTGCTATGACAGACTACGGCATACACAACTGAAGGGAGAAAAGGGTGGTTTTAGCCATCAGTTCAGAGGTTTCCATCCATATGTCGGGGAGGGTGTGTGGCAGGGCAGAGGAGTTCAGACCACGGCTGCCAGGAAGCAGAGTGGACAGTGACACAAGGGGCCAGGGAGGGGCATGTCCCCAAGGACATGCTTCCCAGCCAGCCGAGCCCCTCCTCCATTCCCCTTCCAGCCGTACATTTAGATTTTGAATCCAGCAAGAGATTGAGCCCTTCTTAGGACCTCCTGGCCTCACTGTCTCTAGAAATGTACTACAGAAACACGCAGAGGTGTGCCTTCCCAATCGGTTAGGTGGTCCTTAATCCAGCCAAGCTGGTCAACATCAACCATCACAATCAAAAAGAGTTTCTCTGTCAATCAACTTCCAAGTCTTGGCATGAGAGTTATGGTTGTGCCAGGGTCTGTACATCCAGCAACCAAATGGTTCCTCTCATCCCCATAAGGCCAGCGTCTCACTGGGACGTGGCTTAATGATAGAGCACACGGCTGTCAACCCCTGCGTTCAAGGCCCTGCACTGGAAATAGAAGTTCTGATCTCTCAAGAAAATGCTAAGCACTAAGAATTGTCACGAAAGGTCCTTTATTCTGTCATCAAATAAATGTTACCTACCAGGCTCCTTTTTAAACTCAAAACCGCACCTACTTTTCTGTCCCAGCTGTTACCTGTGATGCCTCTGGCTTTTCTCTAAACTCGTCTCCTGACTTACAGACAGAGCCTCTGTCCCTGGGTATACAATTAATTATTTCTGTATGACAATTTAACCAAAAAAGCTTTTAACATTGCAAAATTAATATTAAAATGGAATTTTCCAGTTCATTCAACTAAGGTTCTTACTGACTGGGCATCTCTGATCTAAAATCTTAAATAGTCCAAACCTCCAACTTTTTGAGAATCACACTGGCACTTGAAAAGATTTTTTATTCTGAGCATTTTGATTTTTAGATATTCGGATTGGGATGCTCAGTTGGCCAAGCCTTTGCAATCATTCTAGAATCACTAAACTCCAAGCTCTGAAAAACATGTGGTCCCAAGCATTTGGGATGCATACCACAGGTTACTGGCTCTACCTACCTAAAGGGGATCTTTATGGTAAACTTAAATTAGCTTGTTTTTCTGAAGATATAAATGGTATGAAAGCCCTGCTTTCCAAATTTCCAGTCATTCTAGGCCTTTGGTGTTCCCCATCTGATTAAATGGCATTTTGCAACCTCTGAAAAACGCTAAAACACACTCACTCTGTGGCAGATGCTCCTGTTGAGTAGACTAAATTTCCATTTCTAGCCTTGTTTTGTTTTGTTTTGTTTTTTGTTTTCAAGACAGGATTTCTCTGTGTAGCTTTGGAACCTGTCCTGGATGGAGTTCACTGTAGACCAGGCTGACCTTGAACTCACAAAGTTCCACCTGAGCTGGGATTAAAGGCTTGTGCCACCACCGTCCAGCTCCATTTCTAGCTTTTAAAAACTAAGCTTCGTAATTTTTCTTCACAGGTTACCTCTGTCACGAGTGAACTGCTCACAGTTTCTCGGTCTATGTGCTCTTCCAGGTAGGTAAAAACACTCGGTTGGCTTCCTAGTAATATTAGGGCAGACTTTTGTGAGATGACAGGTTGATCTCAGAGCACTGGGCAGCTTGTCTTCTGGAAGCCTTCGGGAACACCCTCCACACCAGGGCTACGCGTCTGACCAACCTAGTTCAGCGAGACTTAAAGCCCACAGCCAGGAGCTCCAGCACTGGGGTTTCTGTCAGTAGATTTTACCAATTTCTGCAGCTGTTTCTAAGATTCTAAGAAATTAATATGTATACTTAGAATGGAATTGAAACATGAATAGCCATGTAAAATTTTTGTCTACACTAGATTGTATGTGTTCAAATATGCCATATTATACAACCCTAAAATAATTTTTTTCCTTGCCTTATCTATAGGTTGTAAATTTAAAGATGTTAGAAGAAACATTCACAAGGATACAGGTAAGGTCACTATGAGAAAAACCTGCTACTAGCTTTTGTGTTTGTTTTAAACATGAAAATCTGTCAAGCTATTCTCTTCTCAATATATAAAATCGATTTTTATGACATTTCTAACTGTGAACCTCTTACATGTGAAGCGGTATCTGATGGGCCCCAGGGTTCATCATTTATCTGGGGATCACTTTGCTTGTCACAAGTCTGCTCACACATAGAAACTGTGTCTGTTCAAAGGAGAAAAGTTTGTAAATAGAAAACTGGCATACTGCGGTGCCCATGTCTTTGAACACACTGTTCCTTGCAGACTTGACTGTGGTAGCATAAATTTAGCCTGAGCTGGGAGCCCCTGGGTAGCAGGAAAGTTGTCCACCCTTGGTCAGAATAAACCAGCATGCAAGTGGGCCAGGCAGCGTGAGCCATTTTTTTTGCTCAAGGATGCTCATGCCGCTGCAGTCTCTGCTCTCTAATGATAATCCCAGCAGTCTTCCTGCATATTATATGACAGTGACAAATGGGAAATTCCATATTTCATTCTGATTGGGCCGGAATATTGTAACCTACTTAAACACTAAGAGCCTAATCACACAGAAAATAAGTATCTACGCTTGGTTTGAGTCTGACTGGTACAGAATTTTTAAACTCATCATACTTTGTCCTACTTGTTCTGGTAGGTTAAGGTTCTGGTAGTTGGTTAATGTACTTTATTTCTTACCTATCAAAAAGATGAGAAGAAAGGCATGGTGGTGCAATCCTTTAATCCAAAGGGCAGAGGCAGGCAGATCTCTGTGTGTTCAAGGCCATTCTGGTCTACGCGCAGCAAGCTCCATGCCAGCCAGAGTGACACAGTGAGACCCTGTCTCAAAATCAAAAGGAATGAAGAGTCTAATGCTTGGATTGGCCTTTGTGGTGTTTATAAACATGTTCTGCTTTAGGTATACATTTTCCATTTGGAGGACATAGCAAATACTATTTAAATCACTGGTTCAAAAACTAACCTTACACATTTTGGAGTTTCCTATTTATTTAGTGGCTTTTGTAATAGGAAGATTCTAGTTTTTTCATTAACTTTATTTTTTTAACAATGAAATCATTCATAGGATTTATTATATAGAACAGATCAAAACACTTGGTGAGAGGCCTAGAACTTCCTGTGGTGTATCCTCCCTGGAAAATCTGAAAACCACCTTATTTTAGAATCTGTCAAGTGTGTATGGAAGACAAATAGATTATCCCTTCTTCTGAAAGTTTTATTAAATATGTTAAAATTATTTTACAATTATAACACTATGATAGCTTTATCAAGATGACACTATCTAAGCGGGACATGATGGTGCATGTCTGTAGTCCCGGCACTGAGGAAGTGGGCTGGAGGACATCATGCTTCAGGCCCCCTTAGATTATACCAAAAGTCCTGACTTAGAGAACAAACACAACGAAGTGCAATCACAGCCACAAATGGAAGCTGTGTACGGAATGACACTTTCTAGTTGCCACATTCAAAAAGCTAAGACATAACTACCAGGCATGGTGGTGCACACCTTTAACCCCGGCACTCAGGAGGCAGAGGCAGGCGGATCTCTGTGAGTTCGAGGCCAGCCTGGTCTACAGAGTGAGTTCCAGAATAGCTGGAGCTGTTACAGAGAAACCCTGTCTCTAAAAACAAAAAGAAGACAAAGAAGTTAAAATTTTAATAATTTAATATATTCTACATATCATCATTTAATCAGCCTTTAAGTAGAAAGCAAATTATCCTTTTTATATTATTTTTAGTGAACAAAATAATGGGATTTATTACAACATTATTATATTTGTTCATGTTCACTTCAGCATCTTACCTTTCTCCCCCCAGGTAGTCTCCTCTGATTTCACATCTGATTAAATATATGTCTTTAAAATATAAGTTGCACATATGAGACAAAACATGTAATCTTTTTCTTCCCTCCACATTCCTCTCTTTCCTCCTCCTCCCTTTAGATCCTTTCCTTCTCCATATAATCTCTGTTCTTTCATATGTGTGCATGTGTATGTGTGTATATATATATATACACATACATACATACTAGGAATATCATACAGAGGAAATATGCAATCAAGCAAATTATTAGTAAGATCATTTCTATCTTTATTCTCTTTGTCTTTAAAGTAAGATATATGTTTTACACTTCAACTGCAAAGACTTTGTGCTTAGATAAATGTCCACAGGTTGGTGCTCAGAATTATTTGTTTTTAACTAAATAATCCAGAATGAATATTGCCATAAAGAAGGTCCAGAAGCTGGGGAACGGCTCAGTGGTTAAGAGTAGGTGCTGCTCTTGCAGGGGACCAGGATTCAGTTCCCAGAACCCACATGGGGTAGTTTTTAAACACCTGTAACTCCAGCTCCTGGAGATCTGTCACCCTCTTCTGGCCTCCACAAGCACCTGCACACATGTGCACATACCCTGACACAGACATACATATATGCACATAGTTTAAAAAGAAAATCTTTTTTTTTTTTAAGTTCCAGTATAAAATCCTAGAGAAATATTTCTTGGTTCACAGTATTAAAGTGAAAAGCTCTAAATCATTAAGGTTAGTGCAGTTAATGCCTTATTTTCTTAAGACCGAGTCTATAAAAGTAAATTCATGTTGGTATGGTTCGGTGCAGAACAGCGGAAGAACACAGGGCTTCAGCTGGAGATGATTTATAACACCTGCCCGAGAAAGGCAGGGTGAGAGCGCACATGGCTAATTCGTGGACAAAAGGACAACTTAGAATAGTGCTATCGTTCCTTCTCGAGAGTTTAAATATTAACTATTAAAAGCAGGATTTATTGCAAGGGAAACCCATGTTTTGTGTTATAGCAATACCATCAGCCTATCTTGAAATTCATTCCAAAGCATTTTACTTATAAATCAACCTGGTTTAATTCTCATCAGCTTTTGGCTCAGGTACTTTCATCAGACATATCAGATAGATTTATAGATTCTCAGCTGTTACTATTTTGGTTGAAGAATGTAACTCTATATATACTCTCTTGACTACTTAAACATGTCTGTTTTATGTGTGCATCTGTGTGTGTCTTGGTCTTGGCAGAGGAACTAAAGAGCTACGGGATCCAAGATGTATTTGTTTTCTGCACCAGAGGGGAGTTGTCAAAATATAGAGTCCCGAACCTTCTGGACCTCTACCAACAGTCTGGAATTGTCACCCATCACCACCCAATTCCAGATGGAGGGACTCCCGACATAGGCAGCTGCTGGGGAATCATGGAGGAGCTGGCCACCTGCCTTAAAAACCACCGGAAAACCCTGATACAGTGCGTTCTTTCCCTGGACAGCCCACGAGCAATATGCCAGTCACAACGCTTCCTCGCTGGCCATGACCTCCCTCCTCTTGTCAGGACTAGAGAGCTGCTGCGTGGAAAGTGCTAGCTCAGGGCCTGGTGCAGAGGAAGCAGTCAGACACTTCCTGCTACTGCCCTTCAGGAGGAACGGCAGGGAGTGCATCTGAGCATCTGAGCGCAGAGAGAGGAATTGCTCTTCACATCTCACTCAATTGTTGCCTCGGCCCATCAGCTGTTTTCATGGCAGTAAATCGCTTATCTTTCAAAATTCACAGAAAAAAAAATCCCTACAGAAAGCAGTCTTTTAAAATATGACTTCCGAGGGCTGAGGAGGCGGCCCAGTGGCTAACATATTTGCCACAAGTGTGAGGGCCTGAGTTTGATCTCCAGCACCTGAGTCAAAAGCTTGGCATGATGGAATCTCCTATAAAACAGCAGGCCCATCTCGAAGTCACGCAGAGGCAGAATTTCAGAATACACAAGTGTGTATGATTTCTTTGTAGGCATATGCAAATTAGCATCAGGTGCAGCAAGGAAAAAATACAACTTTTAGGCCCATTTTCCAAACAGTTTCAAAATTTCTTTTTCAAATATTTCACAGCAACTTCTGTTTTGTGGAGATTGATGTAGACAGGTGGATGGGTGTCCCTGCATTGGGAGAATGCTGCAGGCTCCTAAGATAAAAGCACCCAATGCATTAGGAGAATGCTGCAGGCTCCTAAGATAAAAGCACCCAATGCATTGGGAGAATGCTGCAGGCTCCTAAGATAAAAGCACCCAATGCATTGGGAGAATGCTGCAGGCTCCTAAGATAAAAGCACCCAATGCATTGGGAGAATGCTGCAGGCTCCTAAGATAAAAGCACCCAATGCCTGGGCTTTTGCTTATTTCCCTACAGTGTACTTTTTAGAGTCTTTGAAAACAATTGTCCAGCTTTGATAGCTGTTTTGCAGAACTGTTAACATCTTCACAGTGCTAGGTCATTTCCACTAGCCTTCACTGGTCTCTTCCTCCGCCTGCCTGTGTTCTAAGCCCAGGATAAACACTGCCTCAGGCAACTCTCTATTATTAACACAGGTAATGGTAAAAAAGCAAACCAAAGACCTTGGCCAGCTTCAGGATTCCAGCCCCTCCCTAACACTGATCTGTCACCTCTGTGCTTGACAGATGACGGATCATTCATTGTGTGGATGGCACTTGGTCCAGAAGCACTCAGATTTTACCTAAAAGACAAGATAGCCTTGATTCCTAGTTCTTTAGTGCTCCATTTCTCAGCCATGGGTCTTGGGGTTCAGCAGTCACTAAGGCGGCCTTTTTTGGCCCTTCCAGGTATTCAGAATCCCTCCCCATATGAATGAGCGCACACGGCTCTGGGGTGGTTAACTGTGCATGCTACTCTGTGCAGTGCTGTGCTGGGTTGCTGGAGAGGTAACAGTGGGCAGCGGAGAGGAAGTCTTGAGCTGTACTGGGATGGAATGAAAATGGATGCACCTCAAAACTCTCTTTCCCTTTCAGCTGCTATGGAGGACTTGGAAGATCCTGTCTTGGTAAGAAATAGATTTCCACTAACTCTTTAACTACAAAAAAGGCAAACTCCTTCGAGAGACCTTGTATCACTTTATAGTTCAGGAAAGAAAACACAGTGTAAGTTTATCAAGACTCGGGGATTGAGTAAAGCCTTAAACTTGTTTTTTCCTGGAAAACCTGGGTGGGTGTGCCAGCTGTTCTCAGCCTGGCCTAGGAGGATCACTTGCAAGTCTTAGCACTGTGTCTGGGTTTTCCTAATGTTCTTCCCATGAAGTGTTATGACACTGACAGAAAATGCTAAAGAATATCTGGTGCCTCAGTATAAAACTCACAGGATAGCAGGAGGAGCAGGAGCTCACGGTCATCCTTGGCTCTGTGGTGAGTTCAAGGTGAAGTAGGTTTACAGAGAGACCCTGACTCAAAAACCCCAAACAAATAGGAAACAACAATGTAGTATAGTTACTTACTGTCTATTATTTTTTTTTAATTGATTGATTTTTTTTTTAATGTATATGAGTGCTCTCTCTGCATGTCTGTCTTTATGCCAGAAGAGGGCATCAGATCCAACTAGATGGTTGTGAGCCACCGTGTGGTTTCTGGGAATTGAACTCGGGATCTCTGGAAGAGCAGTCAGTGCTCTTTAACACCGAGCGATCTCTCCAGCCTCTGTGTATTAATTTTAAAGTGTGCTGCCAAAAAATTTTATTGTAAAACAGGATAAACAAGATCCAAGTGAACAACCTGTGAAAGGATACTGCCAAAATGAAAAGACTACATAGACTGGGGTGGGGGATGGCACAGCATTACGTGGTAAGGGAACACATCTAGAATATGTAGCGTACCCATACAGATAGACTAACATGAGAAGACTGTACATAGAATGGGGGTGGGTGGGGGATGGCACAGCATGTACGTGCTGAGTACATCTAGTAGCGTACCCATACAGATAGACCAACATGGCAACTAAACAGTGAGCAAAGGACCTGAGTAAACATTTCCCCAAAAAGCACATGAGAACGGTGTGCAGTAATGTCAGCTAGCTATGGCTGCGATGTTAAAATGGAAAGAATCAGCGTGCACTCCAAGAAACAGGAGCTCAGCACTACTGTTGGGGATGTAAAACAGAGCAACTGCTCTTTAAAATTAGTCTGTTTCTCAGCCACAAAAACAGAGTTACCATGACTTAAAACTCTACTTCTAGCTCTGTACACAAGAGAAATGCAGCCCGCATTCACACAGAAATGTGTGTAGCGACAAAGCCGTTAGTATGAATCACGTAAGTCTCAAAAGCGCAGACTATAGTGTCTGTCTTTTAGCAATCATACTGAACAGAGTTTGCTGTGGCCACGAAGTCTAATTGACTATCTAGTCTCTTTACAACAAAAGCAAACCAGTTTTTAATAACCCATTATTCTTCTGTCATGTTCTCAGTAGCTGCTTGTCTCCTCCTATACTTGTCTGACTCAGTATCACCACAGCAAGCCATAGACAGCCTTCGAGATGTCAGGGGATCTGGGGCCATACAGACCATCAAGGTAAGAGGGCCTTGAGCTGACATTCCAAATTCTGATGCTCATATATGGGTTTACCTTTTGCATTTACGTGTAAATACAACCAAGCTATCTGCACAAGCCACTGAATTTTGAACAAAATAATGATGTTAAGCTCTGCGTTTTGCTTGCTGAGGGATGTGACTATTCAGCTCTGCCCCAGTCAGTTGTGGGGATGATGCTCACACTCGGTCAGGAAATGGCTACTGTGACCTTCATTTTCTTGGGGAGACTTGCAGCCCAAGCAATCTAAAGACCTTCTGTGCCCGTGACACGTTGATGAGTGGTATCAAAACTGCGCAGCAGTGCTTATTTTATTGTCTGTTGCCATGGATACCAGATGCCTTCCATTCTCCTGAACATGCAGGAAGAAGGCAGCAGCACCACACCAGATGTGACAATCACGGATGGCCCAAGTTCATCTGCCCACCCCCAACCCCGTGGTACCAGCTTAGCCTGTTATCAGCCTGGTGCTCACGAATCCTCACTCACAGGCTGCCTGTGGTCCAGTCTCCCTTCCCTGGGTTAACGGACTACACCAGCATCAAGTACTGGGACTTACTGTACTAACTCATTCATTCAGGTCAAGCAAACTGCTTCTCAAGGTTTAAACATGGCCATTCATAAAATACACCTTACTGCGTCTACTTCTCTACAGAAGTTCTGAAAATAGAACTCCCTTTATTCTGTTAGCATCAAATACTTCTAATTTAGGAAGTTCAGTCTCCTTTTTCTAACAAGAGCCATGGTCCGATATGTACGCACTATACACGTGTCACCGAGAACGAGGCCCACACTCGTGGGCGTCAGCTCATCCCCTGGACATCCCATAGCTAATGGGCCCTCCCCACCTCTCCCAGGAAAGCCAGCATGGCAGGGTTTCACTATCAGGGATGGTGGCTATCAGCTGTCTTTTGGAAAGAGAATTCAACTTCAATAAATCATCAAAAAGCACTTACTTAGCTTATAATGTATAATGATGTTTGGTTTTTAAATTTCTTATTTATGAAAATTATCCCAAATGAATTATCATCAGAAGTACCAGTAGCAGGGCTGGAGAGATGGCTCAGTGGTTAAGAGCATTGCCTGCTCTTCCAAAGGTCCTGAGTTCAATTCCCAGCAACCACATGGTGGCTCACAACCATCTGTAATGAGGTCTGGTGCCCTCTTCTGGCCTGCAGGCATACATGTAGACAGAATATTGTATACATAATAAATAAATAAATAAATATTTTTTTTAAAAAAAAAGAATATTTACAAGCATGCCCTAATGACTTCTTTAAAAAAAAAAAAAAGTACCAGTAGCAGCCAGGTGGTGGTGGCGGCACACACCTTTAATCCCAGCACTCAGGAGGTAGAAGCAGGCGGATCTCTGTGAGTTCGAGGCCAGCCTGGTCTACAAAGCCAGTTCCAGGACAGGCTTCAAACTACAGAAAAACCCTGTCTCGAAAAACCAAAAAAAGGGGGGCAGGGAGCACGAGTAGCTTGGGCTTCTACAAATACCTGTTAGACTGTGTCACTGTTGTTAGAGAATGCCCTCCTCCATATTCAGTAGTGGAAAAAAAAAAAACACACAAGCAAAAAGTAGGCCCTTCCACATTGGACAGAAGATGCCCTTTGACTATTAGTCTCAGCAATAAAGGAAGCATTGTATAGACTTAGAAAACCCTCTTGTGAATTCCATCCTGCCTTTCAGTAAGGGTAGCTTCCTTACCCAACCTCACCTCTGACCCTGCCCCTCCCACCTCCTGGTTTGGCCAGCACCTCCTCCTCCTGTTCTTAGCAAGTATGGGGTCTATCAACTCTGGTCCTAGTTTTCTGGACTTCAACGTATCTTTACTTTTTTTTTCCAGCAATATAATTATCTTCATGAGTTCCGGGATAAATTAGCTACATATCTATCATCAAGAGATTCACTATCAAGATCTGTGTCCAGATAATGAAGATTTCAAATACATGCCTACATGCGAAGTTCCCAAGTTCTTTAGCATAATTTGTATTGAAGCAAAACCACTAGTGCTACCATCCTGAATATAAATGTTATGTGTGGATCCTCCAAAAGCTTTGGGTCATGAATTTGCACAACTGATACAGTTGGCTTTCTAGACGTGCACTGACTTCCTCGCTTACCTAGAGGACGCCAGGGAAGAGAGGAAAACACTGGGCTTTCATTGCTTTCCCCGCTTTGGCCTCCTCCGCCGGTCGCTGGTAGGCGTGTGACACAGTAAAATGGAGTTTTTGTACGCAGACTCAGTTGACACTACAGGTGGAGGTCAAGGGGCAGGAGTCAGTTCTCCTCTTCCTTCACTGGGTTCCAGGATCAAACTCAGACCATCAGGATTGGTGGCAAGTGCTTCTATCCGCTGAACCATCTCTCACACACCCTACTCACTACTTGTAAAAAACTTTTACCCTCCCCCCTCCTGCCATTCTCTTTTCCTACTTCACTACTTACAGAATCACAAGGGACTCTGAGCTTAGAGCCGGCTCCCTCCCAGCTCACCTCACCACCGTGGGGACAACCTAGTGCTTCCATGCACACTTGGGGTGTTTCTTCTCTTCATTTTTGAGATAGGCTTTTACTCTGTAGACCAGGCCTTGAACTCACAGAGAACTCCTGCCTCTGCCTCCCTCAAGTCCTGGGATTAAAGGTGTGTGCAACCACAACCAACATGATTCCTTTAAAAAATACTGAGAAAGATGGGAGAATCATACAGCACTAGTACCAAATGTTTAATCCAGGGACATTTTTAAAAAAAACTCAAGACAATCCCAAAAGTTTTGTATTTCTTGTTTTGTTTTTGGTTTTTTGTTTGTTTTTTTGTACATACTGCAATTTCAACCAATTTTAAAATCACAGTACCTGGAGTCTTCAGACAGCGACTGAGACCGACACCAGCAAATCTCCATGTGTGGAGAACGAGTTCCTCAGGATTTGTCCACCAGGATTTTTGAGATAGGGTCTCATTTTCTAGACCTTGCCAAGTAGGCTAGACTGTCAGTGAGCCCAGGACTCTTTATGTCTTCATCTTCCCAGCACTGGGATTACAAGTACACATCAGATTCTTCCCTCAGTATCGAGAAGCAAACGCATGTTCTCAGCTCCCAGGGCAAACACTCCATCAACAGGACACCTCCCTAGCCCCAGACCCCAGCAACTTCTGCAGTCACTCCTCCCAAGACAAAGCTCATTCCTGAGTAATCCAACAACTGGATTTTCAAAGTACCTCTCAGTTCCCACTGCAAGTGTCTGTCAAACTTCTACATTCAGATGCTTGATTAAACTATTCTAATACCACGCACATGGGAAAATTTTTAACTACACACAGCAGGGAAACATTAGTCATGGAATATACTTGTGTGGTGAGGTTTAGAAACATGCAATGCCCGACTGGGCAGTGGTGTGCACATCTTCAGTCCCAACAAAGGCAGGCAGATCTCTCTGAGTTTGAGGCCAGTGTGGTCTACAAAGTGAGTTCCAGGGCAATCAAGGCTGTTAGACAGAGAAACCCTGCACTGCAGAACACACAAACAAAAATGAAGTACAATGCCAATATTCCAGGGAAAGTATTTTTTCTGCCCAAAGTATATGATCTATCTAAAGGCAATGGGGACACAAAGGCACATAATCTAGGGTCCTGGTCTAAGCACGCTACACTTGAAATCAGCACATAGATTACATGGACTCAAGCACTACTCATCAACGACACAAGTAGTTGAGACAGTTTTTATTAAATATGCAAAAGTGAAACGAGCACACTCTAAGGCCTAAGGGAGGGCTGTACCACCTCCAAGCTTAGGCTTTAACGAACCATGACTGCATTTCGTGATTTCGTGTTTTCCTTGGTTTTAGGATCTACTGTCATCAACCCACTTAAGAAACTCATTCCGCAGAATACATAAGCATTACCAATCAAATATAAGTATTTAGAAAAGGCACTGTATAATAACACTGCCATCTGGGAGACACCGGTCTTCTGCATGTCAAGACGCTCATGTCTTCCACAATGTTATCAAGAGATGAACGCAGAGCAAATCCCTCGCTCTACCTCAGACTCACACCTTGTGCTTGATATCACTTTCCGAAGTAAATGGAATATGCAGCTGTTACACACTCCTTTCGGACACTGGAGATTTCTGAACTGTAGCCACAGTAAATGGCTCTGAGAAACAAGTCAAGAAATCCAGGAACAGAACATCTTCTCTAAGCATCACTTTGGAAGATTCACTCAGAACCATCTCCTAGGTTATACTGCTAACTATCAGACACTTTCTAACTACTCATCTGGCCACAAATCAATCGGTCTGAATAAAACACCTCAAAGTCACCTGAAACCAACATTATTACAGCTTCCAGCGGAGATGAGCATTTATGAACAAGGCTAAGCAATGGAGCAAGTTTTCTTTCCCCTCTAAAATATTTGTTATGCAAATTTATGACTTGCATCTGATTATTGAGCTGTACATCTGTGGATATTAAGTGACAAATAGCTGGATATAGATACTTTTTAATACAGACCATTTGAATGGGCTGGATAAAGTTCTATAGTCACACCTACAGTAAGAGCTTACTTACCCTGCAAGGAGAAAGATACACAGAAATCACTAGTTATGCTCCATTAATTATATCTAGGAACACTATAAAAAAAAAAGCATAACACAACTTTAAGACCTTCCTATACATTAGATAGGCCCTCATAACATATGGAGTTGGGAGGTAGAGGAGCTCCATGTCAGCTCCTAGCCTGAGAGGAGACACATCTTGCCAATGACCTGTTCTTGGTTTCCCAGTCACACTGTTACTCAACATACAAACCTGAATGAAAAGTCAGACAGGTCATTGTGTAAGTGAAACTTCAGTTACTAATGCTCAAATACATGTTAAAAGTGGCTTAGCACGTCATTTCCTATCACTTTCCCTTTAACTCAAGCTTCAAAGAGCCTGCTGGCATGATACAGCACTATTCAACAGCCAGCTCAGCAGGCATTTGCTGCAGAAGGCCTAACGCAGAAGAATCTACAAGGAACAGTTGCTGCTCCAGATGTGACACAAGAAGACAGGCACAACGGGGAAACCTCTGAGAGCTAGAGAACTGGCTAAGATGAAGGGCATTACAGGAAAGCACAGCATGAGCTTCTGACGTCAACTGCCTGGACTCCCCCCAAATGACAGTGACGGGCCTGTCTGTACCAGAGATCAGTGAGAGGACGATGGTCCTGTGTCTGCAGAGGGAGGATCCCCCAGATGGAACAGTGATGGGCCTGTCCAAAACTCTTCAAACTCTGGATTCAGAAGTATTGTTTTAAGAAAATACACAATATGGTGATTAAATTTTAAAATGACATTATGTCTTTTATTGTGATGGATTGACTGAGGAACAGCCGCTGGTGATCTCGAAAACAAGGCACCGGAAAGCATCTTCATCTCAGAGTTTATTGGGTTGCACCGAAGGAACAGCAGGTGGTTACACAGTTCTCTCATTCACTTTGGAAATCTAAAGTACTTGCAAATTCTTAAGAATACCTCGACCACTGGATTGGAAGAGTAAGCATAGTATAACCAATTTCTTAGTAAATAATGTCTTACAAATAAAAATACATTTAAAACCGCTTTAAATGCATTCTTTACAGGTAATTCAGCATATGTTTGTATCACTTATGTTTAAGAATTAAAGCAAGTGTATTACTCTGATGGAAAGGAGGGAGACCCTCTCTCATGCAATGTACAGGGATACTATTCAAGTCGACAGGGAAGGAAACCCCACCCTTCCTACTGCCACGTCCGTACATAATCATCTACAGCGATCAGTGCGGAAGCCCACGGCCTTCCCCACAAGTCAGACATACATTTTCAGTTCACCAGAAGCACCTCGTATCTACAGCTAATTTATCTTGGAGCCCAACAAGCCCTCTACACCAAGCTCCCAAAGGACTCAGGGCAGTCAGTAATTAATGAAATCACTCGGAGGGTTATGGCTGTTCCTTAAGAGTGCAAGTTCAACCTGTCAACACCAGAGGTGATCATTTTATATTAATTTATACGTAATTCCATTTAAAGTCTTTATCCAAGTATAACATATGAAAACAGTCTTTCCACAAGCAAAAAATGTGGAAACATTAAAAAAATGAGTCATT
Organism: Chionomys nivalis; assembly: GCF_950005125.1. Lineage (NCBI taxonomy): Eukaryota > Metazoa > Chordata > Mammalia > Rodentia > Cricetidae > Chionomys > Chionomys nivalis. Next base: position 65,555,366 of record NC_080097.1, on the reverse strand, counting down.
TTTAAAGTAACTGATCAGATTCCATAGGCTACTCTTGGGAACAGGACCTTGCTGGATAGAATCCCTTCATCAGCGGCGTTTTGCATGCACTTAACTGGACCGATTCTTCTGTGTTGTTCTATGAGCTCACCAAAACATAGATCATGCTGAAACGAGGAAAGAAGCTGTTAGTTCAAACACTCCTGATCACAAAAGAGCCGAGCCCACTTTATATGTCCTGCCCATACGCAGTATCACAGCATCATAGAAAAGACACTGCCAAGTTCAGAGCGTGGTTTTAAGTTGCATTTATGGACTTTTGCCTACTGCCCTGATTCTTTTCAAATTTTAGCAAGCAGAACAGTGTGACCGAGCACTCAATGAGTACCACTACTTAAAGAAGCCATCCAAACAGCGCTCTCTCTGGACCAGCACCACAGGAAGAGCATCTCTGGAGAGCCGGCTTGGTGCTGCAGCTGCTCGTCCTCCCCAGGCATGACCTCACTCAGTCTCCAAGCACTCAGGGGGCTGTGCTTGTTACTGGTCCCATTCTATGCAAGGGAACGGTCAAAAAAGGAACGTTCCAATTACAGCCTAGAACAACTCTAAGCAACAGAAATGGGGACAAGAAGGTATACAACGGGGAGGGGGGTGAAGGGGGCAGTAAATACATGATTTAGGCTCACAAAGTAACAAGGGCAATTCTGTATCAACAGTGACTTTAGAAAGAAACTGAGAAAAGGCAGAGGAGGGGGAAATATGATCAAAACATAGTGTATGAAAGTCTAGAAAATAATAAAAAAACATTTTTAAAAAATGGGTGGGGGCACTGGGGATGGTACACATTCTGATCCCCAAACAAAACTAGGAGCTGAACAGACGTGGACAGTTCTAAAACAAACATGTCCTGGTGAGCACTGCCTACTGCGTGCATCTCCAATCCAAGTACTCATGTGTTTTCTTTCCGCAAGTATACTTTAAATGCCTACTACAGTCCAGTAACCCAAGAGTTAGCTAAAACACTTAAGACCACCGGGGCCATGGTGGCACATGCCTTAAATCCCAGTATTTGGGAGGCAGGTGGATCTCTGAGTTTGAAGCTAGTCTGGTCTACAGAGCGAATTCCAGGACTGCCAGGGCTACACAGATAAACCCTGTCTTAAAAAAACAAAAAAAATTAAGAGCTTGAAAATTAGCAAGAAAAAGAGATGGAATTTCACCATTCAGGACCTAGTCATAGCTAGAGATGGCACAGCACTAAAGGTAAGGGTCACAACCAAAAAGACTGAACCTATCATTATAGTTCACCTATGGGCAAAGTCTTCAGGTGCACAGACAACAGTCTCTCAACAACCTAACACTTTGTTTGCCCTTTTCTATAACAGAAACTTATATGATTTAGAAACAAATGTGAATAGAAAATTAACAGATAATAAATATAAATTAATAGAACTTAGTCATTCCAACTTACAATAGCCAATTTTTAATACTTTTATTATTTTTTGTATTTGGGTGTTTTGCTTGCATGTCTGTGTGCCACATGTGTACAGTACCCTCCGAGGCCAGTAGAGGGCATCGAACCCCCTGGAACTGGGTTATGGGGTTATGCTTATGAATGCCATGTGATTTCAAACTTACCCGTATAGGTAGTAAAAAAAGGCTAGAAGGTAAAAAGCTAGTTTGCACCATCCTTCCTTCTGACAGTAAGCTAGAATGTCTGCATTCATGATGGTCGTCGGGTCATAGAGTCCAGGGCCGCTCATCACCGGTCTGCTCATGTACCTGAAAGAAACACAGTCGTTACAGGAGGGGAGGGTTCTTCTCCAGCACTTGCTACAGGAGCAGCGCTCTAGAAACATAGCACACTTTTGCTTGCAGGTCCAGGTCCTTACTTTTACATCTAAATCTTAAAACTACAGACACTAAACAACAAGAATGGGACAGCTACATCTGGTCTCTTGGAGCTCAGAGATGCAGGAAGAACAGGAGTAACTGTAGAAGGGAAAGTTAGGTGTCTGCTTTCTTCTTTTTAAGATTGGTATCTACATTATGTGTATGAGTGTTTGCCTGCATGTAGGTATGTGCACCTCTAGCCACGAGTACAGTTTCTCTGAAAACTCCACTCGGTTATAGACATAATAGCATTGTACACCGGAACAGTCTTAAACACGGCTCCTAAAAGTGAGAGATAGGAGATTCTGACGTGCCCATTCAAACAAAGCTTTCAACTTATGGGCAATGGGGGAAAAACTCTATTCAGGTCAGGCATTAATTGTGTAAGCTTATATAATCTGATTTCATCTATAAAATACTAAATGCTTTAAAAGTTATAAAATAAGAAATGAAAATTATAGTATAAAAAAGATAAGTATTGTACATTCGGGCTTCCATGACATTTAAAATGGCAGAACTAGGCTGAGCCACTAAAGGTTGTCAGTTGAGGGAGACAGCTTGACATTCGGCTCAGAAAATCTTCTGAGGCCAGAAGTGCTGGATCTTCATCTCTGAGTTCACACGTGCACATGTGCATGACAGACAATTCACTTATACACGTCAGACTTGTATGTGCTATGTCAAAGCTCCTTTAAGGACTATGGAAGCAAGTCCGGCAAGGGCACAGCGATCTGAGCTGAGTCCGTGCTAACTAACTCCATCTGCCTGTAGTAAAGATGACCGGAGCAACCACAGCCAAAGTCAAAGTTAGTTAAGAAAACATTTAAGTGTATTTAAGTATTACCTCCAAATATGATATGCCAAAAGGGGCATATTGAGACCCAGTGTGAGCCACTCTGCTGCACAGAGAAACATGACACAGAAGAAAGCATGGATGAGGTACTCTGGAAGGACAAGCTGAAAGGAAAACAAAGCGATTATCACACTGCCTGGCTCGCAGCTGCTTATCTGGAAAGCAAGTGGCAACCAAGCTTCCATTTTAAAACATCACTGTTTCCTAGAATTGAAAATCAAAGATGCTACTGAGTCCTACTTCCGTATTTGACTTTTTACTGAAAGTGATTATAGCAAACTGGCCAAGGGATATGAAGCTTTTACTACAACAATAAGATGAGATATTTAAAACTCAGGTTCTTAGAGAAGCAAGTTAAACTGCAGTTACCACCCAGACTGTTCGATTATTTGTGAATCAAGTAGAATGCTTTTATTTCCATCATTCAGCAATAAGAATACAAAAATGAAATAACCAGAGCACATGCAACATGATAAAAATCCATAAAACAAACTCCCATTTATAAGTTCACGTTAGTTTTTAAGCCTTAGACGAAACCAAGACTGCTGCATGTATTTAGCAGGTCACATCACTTTCCCACAGGCTGTGCAATGGAAAGCCAGCCAGTCAACATCTCAGCACAGCTGGGGAGAACACCGAGCCACACAATGCAAGGGACACATTTTCTGCAATGTAGGAGGGAAAAGACGCAATTCTTAACCATGAAGAAATTGCCAGGTCCCAGAGTTCCCATTAGCCTTTGTGTTCTCTTATGCCTACCTATCAACAAAATGCTACACAGCCGAAGACCAGTAGAATCTCAGACCTCAAAAAGAAAACAAGCCTTTTGGTAAGTAGTAATGAGGAAAAATTAATTCAAACGACATGCATTTATAAAATGACCAAGAGTTAATGATTTGTTTTAAATCACTCTTTATCCTAAAAGGTTCAATCTAATCCAATGAGTTATTAAATAAAATACCAAAACTATCTGAAGCTACTTCTAGCTCAAACCCCTAAGTCACAGCTGCAAAGTCCAAGTTATCAACTAGCTTTGCACCAAGTTAAAACAGTGAGTCAGGTCCTTCCTGTGTAAGCCCTGCTGTTAAAGTAAAATTATCCTGCATATTCAAGACCATCTTCTAATACCCCATATTACTTCTTCCAGCTGAAAGCCATATATGGTGAATTAACTCTACCCAGAGTTAGAAATCAAGCCCAGGGCATGGCACATGTTCTGAGCAACACTCAGAACTGAGTTATAGCCCCAATCCCACCATCAGATTTTAATCAACATTATTTTAAATAAAATCCTAGTAGAGTCGACTAATCTAAGTCACTAACCAGATGTTTTCTGCAAATTTAGGCAATAATAAGTAACTAATATAAGCCCCACATACGCATGCATGCATATTCACGGATGTATGTATCGATTTCAGGCTAAATTTCTATAGACAAGAAAATGTCAAAGGACATCTTTGAAACTCAGTAACCAGAACCAGAACAGACCAAGAAAAGCATGCATACAAGCTACACTGGAACTGCTCTTGTGACAGCAGTTTAATTAAAGGACAGGATGCTGCTCTAAACCCTGTCCAGCCTACTGCAGCCCTGAAGCCACTGAGGCCTAACAAAATGAATGACTTTGCAACACTTAGACTGAGGGAGGAGAGCGGGCCTCTGGAGTCACACGCCCCCCCCCAGACTCGCCCTTAGAGAGCGCGCTACTCCTGCATTCTCCTGCAGCTTGACCATTCCAGTAAGAACCAGACCCCACTGTCGCTCCTCAGAAACGTCCAGAAACATTTATCACATACTTCTCACAAAAAGCTGAGCGCTCCGATCATTCAATTACCACAGAACTCATTCTATTAATGACCCACAGCTCGTATTAAGACTAGTATCCAGAAAAAAGTACCTCTTGCAAACATGGCTGAAATGATTCGAACTGAAACATGTACAACTGTATTCTCTTGGTAAGTTTACATTTTTAAAAATAATACTTGTCTTCCCCCATACTTTGGCAGAACTGTCAAAACAAACTTAAATAGGGAAAACTGTCAGATGCACTGCTGTTCAGCCAATTATCGGCACCCTCTCCAAAACACAGCTCTTGGGGCTACAACGACGGCCTTTCCCCTCTGGGAGCTGCAGGCGTCCAAACACATGTCTTCTCTCAGTATGAATTCCTTCCCATTGAGAAGAGTCAGAAATCACACACTATATTCAATGATGAAATCTGTCCCTCTTAAAGTTACAATAAATTAAGAAAACACAGTTTGAGCTTCAAAAATTAGGATGTCTAGCTTGTAACTGTGGTCTCTGCCTTAACTTCTGACCTAGCACTGGTCAGTGCACCTGGACCTCATAAAGCAACTCAATCAACTGTCCTACTCTTGAGAGTAACTACTCACCCGTGAATGAAAAACTCCAGGGAAACGCTTCTGTGCCGGGCCTGACACCCAGCGAAGTGTTCATTTGATTCTAGCTAGCAACCTCACCAGCTGAATATCGGAATTAACAAACTGCCGAAGAACATGAAATACTATTAACAGACTAAGAAATCCCAGCTGCCTGACAACCGCTTTTAAGGACTGAGGCAGACACTCTACAATGCACACCAGTTACTTTCCTACAGAAAACAGCTCTGGCCTCTTTCTTCTTACGAGCAAGGGAGCCAGGAAATTAAAAGTTGGGATTGTACCTACCTGGAACCTGACTGTAAACGTTCTCCACAGACACACTAGAGAACTACAGGGAGCCTGACTGTAAACGTTCTCCACGGACACACTAGAGAGCTGCTGCACCGCTCACATTTACAAGAGTCAAGTGGCACACGGGCTTCTCCAAGAGCCTGAGAATGCGCCTGCGCTAGTCTCCTCCAGTTCTGAACCAGCACTGAGGGGTAACCCTGTTTCTACTGTTTGCTGCCATATCACTAGCAGCTCTTCAGTTTCTGACCAATCAAACCTACAGGCTAGAGAATTTTCCTCAGATGCTAAAATGTATCTAGACCCAACCTAAAACACCACAGAGACAATAAATCTACCACAGGAGACTCAGAACTCTGAGGCAGATACAATAGACTGGGGCATTTATATACAAACTGCTAGCTACAAAATTCTGGCATCTTGAGGCATCACCACAAACAAGACTGTGCTCCAAGCCAAGAGCTGCAACAAAGGCTGAGAGAGCAAAGGCATAAACCCATTTATTCCACCAGCCACATAAGCAGAGATAAAAGCAGACATGGCAGCTAAGTCCACACTAGAGTCCATGTGTCCAAGTCACAGCCTGAGAAGAACTCCCCAGGACTAATGTTAAATCTGACATAGGCCGCCTTTCAAATACTGCACTACATAATTTAATATAGATGTGCCTATGGCCATAACATAAAAAAAGCATACGCATTTAACAGCTTTCCCTACTTGACTGGGCCAGCAAGCAAACATTTGCATAAAATATGAAGTTTCATGAAATCATAACCCTCAACAGGCATATGAACAAGCACATTGAGCAGAACAATACAGATACAAATGCCCTAGCCCACCCGCGAAATGATGTGGCATTAAAACATTCAACTTTTAAAAAAGCAGTACACACCTTTAGTGCAATTTTGACTCTTTTAATCTTTTTGACCTTTTCAACTGTCTTTGGCCGACAATGTAAAAAGCAGATTGGAAGAATGTTAGTACGGCGGCTGACATCACCAGATTAATAACACAACAGTCGAGTCTGACAGCAAAGGGGACTTTTTATTCTGCCTACTTCAAGAACATTTGAGACAGCATGCTACTGAGAAGATTGGCCATCTTCAGGTTATATCAAGTTAAAAGCAAGTAAGTTTTTAAAATCTAAACATAAATGTGATGTCATAACTTACAGGATTCAGGGTATTACACTGGTCTATAGGGTTCTTGTAATCAGTCTTCAGCTCATCAAATGCTATGATCTAAAATGAAATTACAACAGTTAGAACCATTCATTGTAACATACAGCGACAACAAGCCTGCCCCAACCATCAGAACATTGCAGAATAAAACAAAGTGAAACATTTTGGTTACCAATTTACACAAAAACTCCAATGTGCCGAAAAGAACAAGAACTAAAGCCCTGACAACATGTCACTGTGACCTCAACGATCTGAGCCCACTGTGACCTCAAATTTCATTTTACCCAATGCTTCCAGTCCAGTTGTTTCCTCTATGTGCAAGAGCTCTTCCTACCTATACAGCTACTGGTGTGAAGTGTTCCTCATCCTGAAAACCCCTCTTCTGGTCCCACTCCCTCTGCAGTTGTTCCCTGACTCAAACTGTATCCTTGTGAGCATCTCCTCTGGCAACCCTGTTAGTCTGGCATCACTTGCTCTGGAACACTGCATTTGCATGCAGATGTGTCTGCCCCCGGGGACTGTGTAGGCCTTGGGGAGAAAGACCATTTTTAATTATCTGTGCAACCCTCTCCCTTGGCACGGTGCTCTGAGACTCTAGAACGGACTCCAACAATTCAATTTATTCCCAATCACATACATTGCTAAGGCTCATGCTTCTAAGTGAACGCAGCTTTGCACCTAAGCATCTTAACATCCTTACAGGGAACTGCAAAGTTAGAAATGTACAAAGAATCAAAGCTGGAGATATCCACCACTTTGTGGCACTAACTTAGGTGTCAGAGGTCAAAGCAGAAGGCTTGTGAGGACCTGTTGCCTCTCTCGCCATCAGATGTGTATGGGATTGCTTGCGGTCATCGGCTATCAATGGTTACATATTTCTAGCTTTCACTGTGCTAACTTTTCAGTTAAAATTCTTTGTTTCAAAAGAGTACAGGTTTTCTTAATCTCTAGACATATATAAAATACCCTAGCCTTCTATAATAAAAACTCTAAACAGAAATAGAAGGAAAAGTAACTGAAATATTAAAATGTAACATCCAAGGAAACCTGAAGATGAGAGGAGAAGGGGCATGGGAGGAACTGGAGGAGAGAAAAGGAGAGAAATGATATAATTACATTTTAATTTTAAAAATATAAAAAAAATACTTAAAAAGATAGACGACTATTGGGCAGAGGCCCCTGCTCAGCCAGAGGCGACACCAGCCTCCAGAGCGCCAGTGTCTGCTGCCAGCAGGAGAACTGAAGCTGGGGAAACAGCAGAAATGGGGCCTCAAACCAGGTGTGGAGGCAGCAAGAAAATTCACATGTGACCTTTCCACCAGCCTGGAAACAAACTTTACAGAAGCCACCTACAACTCACACGTGGTGGAGGAAGAACAGAAGCAGCGAACTATGCTAAGCCACAATAAACACCCCGGTTTCCATGGAACTTATAAGCACACCTTTCTACAGTCCTAGGATTACAAAAATAAGATCATCTCAAATTTAAATTTAAAAATGTAATTTTCAGGGCAGCAAAGTTTTCACTGTGGACATTACCATGGCCCAGGGTCTGAAGTATTAATTAATTAATGTGCAGCACATTACTGAATGGACGGGAGCTTTAAAAGTAGGGAAAAAGCCGGGCGGTGGTGGCGCACGCCTTTAATCCCAGCACTGTGGAGGCAGAGGCAGGCGGATCTCTGTGAGTTCGAGACCAGCCTGGTCTACAAGAGCTAGTTCCAGGACAGGCTCCAAAGCCACAGAGAAACCCTGTCTAGAAAAACCAAAAAAAAAATAAAAATAAAAATAAAATAAAAGTAGGGAAAAAAACACTAGGCTAAAAATTTTAAATGTATAGAATTCAACAAAAGGGATTTCCTTTGTCAATAATTTCTAGCAAAATAAATGTTGAAAGTACAAATGTATAGTTTGGCAGAAAGAAGCTTTGATCAGCTATAAATATTAATAGTCAGCTACATCAAATTATCCACGGATAATCCCCAGTCTACTTTAGTAGCAGAAGTTCAAGACAAGGGCCATAACTGCAATAATATGATTATTGCATTTAGCAAGACTCAAATTAATAGCAAATTAACACAAAACCATTTTTGGAAACAGGGCTTCACGTAACTCAGAATCAAAAGTAGCCAAGAAAGAGTTGGGGGACTTCTGGTCATCCTGTTACTACCTCCTCCGTGTTGGGATCACAGGTGTACAGCCCTCTGCTGGTTTGTGTGGTGGGATGGATGCGGTACATTCCTCTGCTGGTTTGTGTGGTGGGATGGATGCGGTACATTCCTCTGCTGGTTTGTGTGGTGGGACGGATGCGGTACAGCCCTCTGCTGGTTTATGTGGTGGGATGGATGCGGTACAGCCCTCTGCTGGTTTGTGTGGTGGGATGGATGTGGTACACTCCTCTGCTGGTTTGTGTGGTGGGGTGGATGCGGTACAGCCCTCTGCTGGTTTGTGTGGTGGGGTGGATGCGGTACAGCCCTCTGCTGGTTTGTGTGGTGGGGTGGATGCAGTACACTCCTCTGCTGGTTTGTGTGGTGGGGTGGATGCGGTACACTCCTCTGTAGGTTTATGTGGTGGGGTGGATGCGGTACACTCCTCTGCTGGTTTGTGTGGTGGGACGGATGCAGTACACTCCTCTGCTGGTTTGTGTGGTGGGACGGATGCGGTACACTCCTCTGCTGGTTTGTGTGGTGGGACGGATGCGGTACACTCCTCTGCTGGTTTGTGTGGTGGGGTGGATGCGGTACACTCCTCTGCTGGTTTGTGTGGTGGGGTGGATGCGGTACACTCCTCTGCTGGTTTGTGTGGTGGGGTGGATGCGGTACACTCCTCTGCTGGTTTGTGTGGTGGGGTGGATGCGGTACAGCCCTCTGCTGGTTTGTGTGGTGGGATGGATGCGGTACACTCCTCTGCTGGTTTGTGTGGTGGGACGGATGCGATACACTCCTCTGCTGGTTTGTGTGGTGGGGTGGATGCGGTACACTCCTCTGCTGGTTTGTGTGGTGGGATGGATGCGGTACACTCCTCTGCTGGTTTGTGTGGTGGGACGGATGCGATACAGCCCTCTGCTGGTTTGTGTGGTGGGATGGATGCAGTCTGAGATGTAGAGGGTTCACCAACCAAGCCGCATCCCTGTCAAAACTTTTTTTGATTGGACAGTTTCTTTCAATAAACTGTTGAATGGGTCTCTGTAGAGCAATGGACACTAGACATATACTTGAAATTATTCCCCAAAGAGTACAGTAATTATCTGAACTAAGGAATCCCTGGGTCTAAAAGCTCCCCCTGGATCTGTGGTACAATCTCTCAGTCTGTAACAGTACTTAAAAGTATCTTCTACCTTACCTAGACACCTTCCTTTCTAATGAAATTACCCATTTTTTTAAAAGTGTAGTTTGGGGGTTTCTTAAACATAGAATGTGGAAAATGTGGGGAACGCGCCCAGAACAACTCTCTTCTATTAATCTCCACCATCCCAAAGGGCACTTGTAAAGACACATCTACAGAGGGGAAGGAGCCATGGTGGGGCCAGCTCGTATTCCTAAATTATCTCAGTGTTCTTCCACCAAAGGGCAGAAGATGCCATTCCAGTTTTTGGTTCCTACTAACGAGCGTTTTAAAGCAGCAATCACTTCTGACCCAGTGACCAGCCTACACCAGCACTCCCCACTTCACAAGGCTCTAAAATAAGTACAATCGCACTTCTGAGACTTCTGCTACATGGTACTGCTGCCATTTGGTCAGGCACACGATGGTGATGGAACCCGCTCCTTCATTCAAATTATACTATTATTCCAGAAGGTATTGGAAGGGTAGGAACAAATGAGATCAACTTTTAAAGATTGGTGATCTCCAGGGAGCTCTCAGTGCTAAGGCGGTAGAGAAACTATCTCTAATAGAACTGTCACCGGGGCCTGGCACAGTTAAGACGCGCGTCCACCCTACAACGATATGAGGAGCTGAAGGTTTCTGAAATTTTCAAAATCAAATTAAAACTCCCTTTATTAAATCAAGCAGCCCTGGCCACAGTGGTGGGTTAGAAGGTTGACTCCTGAAAAGCTCCCGCGATTCAAGTATGACTTAAGGGGAAAACTCGGAAATCTGGCCAACTTAGTAATCAATCCAAGCTGCTTCAAAGTCCACCAGGAGCCAGTATCCGTGCCACAGTGTCCTACTAGAAAAGCGCCCATCGGGTAGTGCTGCAAAGGAGAGTTGGAAATGCGGCTAAAGTAGCTTCTAACTCTCTGATTTTGGCAGTGCTCCAAGGAAGCCTTAAAAAGCAAGCTGTTTTTCAAGGATAAAAATTCGGAAAACTTCACGCCGAGAGTCGCCGCTCGGAGCGCACTGGGCATCCTCCCGGATGGAGGACGCGGGCCGCCCGGGCGCAGCCACGGCGCCGCCCGGCCGCCCCGCCCAGCCCCGCTCGTGAATAGCGGAGCGCGGCCTGGACCCGCAGCGGCGGCGCGGACACCGGGCTCCCGCACACCGGGCCCTCCGGACCCCTCGGCCGGGAGCGCGCAGGCCCGCGTCCGCCGCCCCTGCGACCCGGCCACGTCCTAGCGCGCGCCGGCCGCCGGGGCCCCGCTCAGCTGCGGGCCCGGAGCCGCGAAAGGCTGCGCAGTCGCTCGCCCTCCTTCCCCCTGTCCGGGCTACTCACGTGCCAGATGGCGAAGAAGATGAGCGCGGCGGTGAGCAGCAGCGCCAGCATATAGCAGAAGGCCGCGAAAGTGAACGCCATGGCCGGGGAGGAGCTGCCGGGCGCGCCGGGGCCAGCGGAGAAAGGCGGCGCACGGCCCTCTGGGTAAAACCATTCACTTCCCCCGGCCTCAGCCGCCGCCGCCGCCGTCGCGGCCTCCGCCCGGCGCGCCTGCGCACAGGGTCGCCTGCGTGCGCGCCCCCTGATGGCCGGCGTCTGCCTAACAGTTCTGTTGTCAACAGTTGATCTAGTTTATTTGAAGTGTCGTTAAATGAATGCCTAGTTTGTTCCAGAGACTGTTCTCCTGCTTGAGATGCAAAAATAAATTTAAAAGTGCCTGTATTGAAAGGATTTAATCTACTACCAGAAAGGAGAGACTAAATAACAATGCTATAACCTGTAAGCAGGTAATCGTGCGTGCTATGAAAGGCCATAGAAGGGCACCCATCCCTCCTCCGAGCGCCTATCCCTCCTTGAAGCTAATCTGAGGTTTATGTGATGATAAGTCCAGGCAAAGAGAAGGGAGCGCTAGTAATACGGGGAAATGGTTCGAATGAGCAAAGGTAGAGATGGAAAAAAGGAAAGGAAAACTTGTGTGCAAATAGCTTTGGGTCTGTTAGTGGAACTTGCGTGAAAGAGCAGAGAGAGGTCAATTCATAGACACCAAAATATGTTCAGTGCAGGAGCTCAGGTTATAACCAGACCCCCGAGGTTTTCAAACTTTTTTGCTTATCACAGGATTTCAAAGATTTTGTTTTTCTCATTGCAAACCTGTAACATCATAAAGACTACAAATTAGAAAGTCAGAGGTGGAGAAAAAGAAACAAAAACAAAATAAAATTTCTTCAGAACAGAAGTTGTTCCACTTTTAATGGGGGCTGCAACCCACAGAAGCAATTCACCTGCTACTCTACTCGCTGCTGCTGCTGGAAGTGAAAACTACTCAAGGCTTCTTAAGCAAGAAAGACTTGCCAAATTTGCACTGAAATTTGCTCACACTAGCAAACCGTATAGAATGGTTTAGAAGGTATATCCAGTCTGTCTTAGGGACTCTCTGCAGTGGTAGACACTTGCCCTACTGGAATCCATCCGATACAACAGCCACTGGCTACTTGTAGATGCAGAGTGGCTAACGTGGGTAAGGAATTAAACTTTAAATTTTGCCTCACTTCAATCAATTAAAACTTATTTTAACGCTACATTCATTTCTGTATTGTGTGAGCACACACCATTGGTCTGCGGTGAGAGGAGGAAGCCCTGAGTGATTGTGTGCTATTATTGACATGGGCATGGCCATATCAAGTATTCTAACGCCTCAGATCCATAGGAAAATGGCAAATCCAACCTCACCCCCAGGCTCAGGGAAATGGCAAAGCCTTTCTCTGATCTGTGTGTGGATGCTCCTACGGAGGTTTACTAACCTGTCTCCTTGTTCAGCTGTATGCAATAGCCTCTTCTCCCTGTTCACTGTACATAATAAACACAGGGAGGATGTTGTGCTTTCTCTACCCAAGAGCCCAGTCCACCTGACCCCAGCTGTTCTGTTCTTTTATCCATTTACTTGACACCCCAGTCAGGTCCATTCCTGGAGACCATGGAACGATTACTTATCGGTCAGTGAACAAATTAGAGGAATCAGTTCTACCATGTGGATCCCAGGGACAGAACTCGAGGTTTAGCCAAATGCCTTTACCCATGGAGCCAACTCTCCAGCCCTCGGCTGAACTTCAAATACTGCACACAGCTAAGGTAGTGAACAGTAAAGGTTTGTATCACCGCGATAATATGGCATATGAAAATTGTATGTTTCAGATAGGCTCTCTCCAGTCCTAGAGGATCTGATACCCTCTTCTGGCCTCCATTGGCACTGCACTCACGTAGGACGTGGAGGCAAAAGACCCATACACATAAACCAAAACCAAACCTTTAAAAGTAGTTACTGGGCCACACTGGTCATATTGCTAGCACTCAGTGTCCTCATGTGACTGAGTCACTATGCGTACAGGATATGTCTGCCATCACAAAGATAAAGTATACCAAATGAATTGTGTAGAATATCTTGCAGCTGTGAACTGCTGGCAAACACATCCTCTTTAATAGGGCAAAGAGCCAGTTGAATCAATCAACCATGCAAGGCAACAGACAAGGGAACTAATAAGTCTACCTGATGTTTTGGAGGACCATTACCAACAGTGAACAATCTATGCCCTGGGCCCGAACAGCTCCCAGGATTCACAATAACTCTCAAAACACAGGAGTATTTGCAGTACACATTAAGTTCCTGGTTCTACTATAAAGAGAGATGAAGCTGGATACTGACTGACCTAGGCACTCTCTTTCCTTCTGTCTCTCCGGGCTCTTTTCCTCCTTGGCTCAAGCTGTCTTTCCATGAGTTTGCCTCCACGCCCCCTATTAATCAGGCCCTCCAACTCATATAACTAGACACTGCCAGTCAGACATTGGTGATCTAAAGGATAAATCCTACAAAGCATCTAGTGTTATCATTTATAAAGACATGTGAGTCACCTGAGGCCGGTCCCATAAGGGGCGACGGGGGATCACCCGAGGCCTTGATGGGTCCCCTAGTGGGTGCCCTGAGGCCTCCATGGGAGACAGACAGATATGCCAGGCAGAGAGAGTTTGGGTATAGAGTTTATTTAGTGGGTTATGGAGAGGAAAGGGAGGGGGGGGAGAAAGGGGAGAGAAGAGAGGCAGAAGATAGGGGAGTGAGGGGAAGGGAGGAGAAGGAGGCAGTAGTTACTCTTCAGAAGGGGGAAGGGGGAAGCAGGCTGGGGAGGAGGTTGGGAGTAGGCAGGGCTTATCTCTTAAAGGAACAGTGTACCCAGGTGACAGACCAGTCAGCAGATTATAACATCTAGTGTCTGCCCCAGACTAGGTAATGCTGGTGTTACATGATGAAGGGGAAATACTAAGCCGTTTTAAAGGGATGTGCAGGACCTCAGGAACCAGCACCATCTTGCCAAAATCTAGGGAGTTTCTTAGCAACCAAATTTGGTTTTTCATTCCTTCATTTTTTTTTCCTTATCACCTACCTGTCCGCAGGTGCTGCCAACCGACAACAGAATACACTTTGCCCATTGTTCTTCCAGGTGGAAGACCAGAGCATTGTAGTCAGTACTAATCCAGTTCACACCAAGGAATCAATCCTTCTTTGGTTCAGGAGGCTCTGGAATCCTTCAGCCACTGCCAGGAGAGGTCAGAGTAGGATATTTAAAGATGAGGTGTAACAGAAAAGGGCAAGTCTTGGACAGATCTCAATCTACCTTCATTCAGCTCAGGACTCCCGTAGAGGTGGAACAATGGGGGGCATGTCATCTCAAGTTACACAATGCTTTGGGAGGTGTCTTAGGGTTTCCATTGCTGTGAAGAGTGCCAAGACCACAGCAACTCTTAGAAAGGAAAACATTTCATTGGAGCTGGCTATAGTTTCAGAGGTTTAGTCCATCATCATCATGGTAGAAAGCATGGTGGCATGTAGGCAGACATGGTGCTGGAGACAGAACTGAGAGCCCCACATCTGGATCAGCAGGCAGCAGGAAGTGAACTGGTTTGAGTTTCTGAGACCTCAAAGCCCACCCCATTCTGAGACCTCAAAGCCCACCCCCCAGTCATGTGCCTTCTCCAACAAAGCCACACCTACTCCAAGGCTACACCTCCTAGTAGGACCGCTTCCAACGGGCCTATGGGGGCCATTTTCCTTCAAACCACTACAGGAGGATAGAGAACTGCTCCTTGGCTAAAGATACTCTGTGCACAAAGAATATTGTAGGACAACAGGTCTCAATCTGCCATAAGAGGTTTGTGTTTTTGGAGAAATAGTAATCTTACCTGGAAATCATAAGTGACTGTGAGTAACACAGGAATCTACATGTGTGCCCAAGACATAAACCTTGGAGGGAGTAGCTATGAAATTGGAGAAAGCAAGAAAGGGAACAGGAATTATGGGTTGCCTCTAATCTACTGTTATGGTTTGCACATTAAGTGTCCCTTAAAAAGATTTCCGTGTTAAAGGTTTGATTCCTGATCTAGCAGTGTTCAGAGGCAGGGCTTTAGGGAAATGAAGCGTCAATGGATTCCTTGATGGAGTCATAGTGAGATGGCATTATTAGGAAGTAGCAGAAAGCAGGAAGTGGGGCTTAATTAGACGAAGTAGGTCACAAGTGGGATGTAGTGGTTTGAATAAGAATGACCACCATAGGCTCATATATTTGAATGTTTGGTTCCTAGAATGGAACCGTTTGGGAAGGATTAGGAGGTGTGGCCTTGGTGAAGGAGCTGTGTCACCAAGGATGGATGGGTTTTGAAGTTTCAAAAGCCCATGCCAAGCCCAGTCTCTCGCTTTGTTTACCTGCAATTTGCAGATCAGATGTGATCTCTCAGCTACACCCCAGTACCATGTCTGCCTGCTGCCACACTCCACTCCAAGTCGTGATGACAAGAGACTAACCTCTGAAGCCCCCAACTAATGCTTTCTTCTGCCTTGTTCATGATGTCCTCTTAGAGCAAGAGAACAGTGAGAAGACAGGATGTGTCCTGAAAGACAAACCATGCCCCTAGCTTAGTCCCCTCTCTGCTTCCTGGCTTCCAGGAGTGGGCAACTCTGCACCACCTCCCTGCCCTGCCCTGATGTTCTTCCATAGCATAGCAGAACATAGACTATAACTTCTGAAGTCAGGAACCCAGATAAGTCTTCATCCTCAAAACTGCCAAACTCAGGTGTTTATCACAGTTTCTCACAGCATCATAAGTGTGACAATTACACACACTTCTTTCTCACTGGCAGACCTCAGAGTTTGCTCAAGGGTTTATGGTCCTTTTGCTATTGTTCAGAGGAGGATCCTTTCCCAGCCCAAGGTCTTGGGAAAAGGTAACTTTTATTCCTCAAGAGTGATGAATGACTTTCCTTTGCACTCTGAGATGGCTTGAATGAGGATGTTAAAGATTTGGAATGCTTGGTCTTCCATTGGTAGAACTGTTTGGAACAGATTAGGAGGTGTGACCTTCTTGGAAGAGGTGTGTCACTTGGGATGGGCTTTGAGTCAAAAGTCAAGCCATTCCCAGGTAACTCTCTCTGCCTCTTGCTTGCTGACAAGGACATAGCTTTCTGCTCCTGCTCTGGTGCCATGCCTGCCTGCCTGCCTGCTGCTGCTGCTGCTCCTGCTCTGGTGCCATGCTGCCCACCATGATGGTCATGGATTCACTCACCAGCTGCTAAAACTTCCAATTTACTCTTCTGAACATTGCCTTGGTCATGGTGTGATGTGGGATTCCCCTCTGTATGCTGCAAATACCATTGGTTAATAAAGAAAATGTCTTAGGCCTGCACAGGGCAGAATAGAGGTAGGCGGGTAAACTAAACTGAATGCTGGGAGAAAGAAGGTGAAGTCAGGAGAAGCCATGTAGCTGCCAGGAACAGAAATGACAGAACCTTGCTGGTAAGCCACGGTCATGTGGCAATATGCAGACTAATAGAAATGAGTTAAATTAAAATGTAAGAGTTAGCCAATAAGAAGCTAGAGATAATGGGCCAAGCATTGGTTTAATTAATACAGTTTCCGTGTGGTTATTTCGGGGCTGAGCAGCCAGGAACGAACAAGTGGTCTCCTATAACAATGGTGTCTCATTAGAGTCATTTAAAAAAAGAGCTGACAATTGGTTGCCCATACTAATTTTTATTTTATTTTATTTACTGTCAATTTGACACAAGCTAGAGTTACTTGGGAAGAGGACCCTCAATTGAGAATATATAGAATATACCCACAGCAGATTGGGCTGCAGGCCAGCCTGTGAGGCACTGTCTTAATTGATGACTGCACACATGGTCAGTCCCAGGGCATATTAATAAAGACTCAACAGTAAACAGTGTTCCTCCATGGTCTCTACTTCAGCTCCTGCCTCCAGGTTCCTGCCCTGCTTGAGTTCCTGTCCTGACCTGCCTCCATGATGCACTGTGATCAGACCATGTAAATCAAATAAACCCTTTTCTCCCAGATCGCTTTTTGTTTTATCACAACAATAGAAACCTAATACATTTCTGTTCACTATATATGTCTTAGTTAGGGTTTCTATTACTGCAATGAAAAACTATGACCCAAAAGCAAGTTGGGGAAGAAAGGGTTTATTTGGCTGACACTGCCATATCATTGTTCATCCTTGAAGGAAGTCAAGGACAGAAACGCAAACAGGTCAGGATCCTGGAGGCAGGAACTGATGCAGAAGCCATGGAGGGGTGCTGCTTTCTGGCTTGCTTCACATGACTTGCTCAACCTTCTTTCTTATAGAACCCAGGACCAGCAGCCCAGAGATGCCACCCACAGTGGGCTGAGTCCTCCCCCATTGATCACTAATTGAGAAAATGTCCTACAGCTGGACCTCATAGCAGCATTTCCTCAACAGAGGCTCCTTCCTCTCTGATGACCCTAGCTTTTGTATGTGTGTCAAGTTGACACACAAAAGCAGCCAGTACAATATACCTCCCTAAAGCATAAGGCCAAGGCTGTGTTCAAAGAGAAAGCATTGAACCCAGCAGAATGGGATTTCTCAATATCAGATAGCTGTGTCGTCCACCGTGGCCTTTGCTCGAGGAGTGCCTATTACACAACCATTAGGAAAGCAGTTAGTGTACGAGCATACAGACATGACTTAGCCAACAATCTCACATGTGCTAAACTGTGTCTATTTGTTCCTTGTCTTAGTTCGGGATTCTCTTGCTGCAGTGAAACACCATGACCGAACAGCAAGCTGGGGAGGAAAGAGTGTATTTGGCTTACACTTCCACATCACAATCCATCATTGAAGGAAGTCAGGACAGGAAGCTGGAAGTAGAAGCTGATGCAGGAGCCATGGAGGGGTGCTGCTTACTGGCTTGCTTCCCATGGTTTGCTCAGCCTGATTTTTTATAGAACCCCAGACCATGAGCCCAGAGATGAAACCACCCACAATGGGCGGAGTCCTTCCCCCATCAACCACTAATTAAGAAACTTCCCTACAGCCGGATCTTACGGAGGCATTTCCTCAACTAAGGCTCCCTCCTACTCTACCTTGTGTCAAGTTGACATAAAACTAGTCCGTGCAGCCGGGCGGTGGTGGCGCACGCCTTTAATCCCAGCACTCGGGAGGCAGAGGCAGGCGGATCTCTGTGAGTTCGAGACCAGCCTGGTCTACAAGAGCTAGTTCCAGGACAGACACCAAAACCACAGAGAAATCTTGTCTCGAAAAACAAAAAACAAAAAACAAAACAAAACAAAAAAAACTAGCCCGTGCATTCCTCGTATTTTTTGTCTTTTTTATAATGTTGATTAAGGTAAAGTTTGGGGACAATGAGACACACAATACACAGTGGTCCCTTCTATATCCACACCCCTCCCTCAGGAGACCAAAGAAAGGTCTTGCCAACACTGCACGAGGTTCCCTTGTGTCCCACTCCCAGGTACTAAACGCTCTGCTTTTCATCACAGAGCATAGCTGTTTTATGTTCTTGAATTTTACTGAATGAAATCGTTTATGTCTTCTTTGTTTTGTCTTTCTTGGCTCAACATACGTTTGAGTTTCTTTTTTGCTTGAGATTCTTCCACATTGCTCTTTATATCTGTATTTGTTCTTAAAGTCAACTTTATTGAGGTATGACTTTATAAAATACAACATATTTCCCATTTAAGAGTACAATGAGTTTAGATAAAATTATACACTCAGTATATATCCTAGGATAACTACGAAAGCCAGAAAAGGAAAAAGAGGCAGTTGCCAGGGTGGGGGCTGAGGATGCAACAGAGAAGGGAATAGCAAGGTCCGAGTGACCTGAGGGGGGCGGGAGGGGGCTGACTGGAGGAAGGAGATGTACCTGAGAAGAGAGAAGGGCCAAATAATGGTAACAGTGTCGGGGAAAGTCATAAGGAATCAGACTTTGAACTATACCTTTAAAAAAAATCCCAGTAACAAAAGTGCATTTGTGTACAAAGATGCACATAGAGTCAAATGAGACTTTCTCATCTGAGGGGACAATTCCTCCAAGAGTCAAAGATCACCCTAAAAACCCAAAACCAGGCGTTGAGAAGCATTTTTTGAGTTGTAGGCTAGGGTTGTCCCAGAGACTCCTGAAACATTACAGGCTCTTGTTCTTGCCCTGAGTTACTCCCTAAGGGCTAGTTTTCACTGTGCCAGAAGGTACCATGCAAGTTTCCAAAATAGGGAAGTGTTTCGGGATATTTGATCACACTGTGAACCCCTGAGACTGTGTTAATAAAATCAACCTTGAATGGGGGCAGAGCCAGCAACTAGTTGACAAGAATTAGCCATAGAGAGTATATAGAAAGACAGATAGAAAGTCACACAAGGAGTAGGGAGGGACTTAGAGATTTGTGGTCCTTTTGGTTTGGGACGAATGGAGAGATGTTCTCTTGATGGGGCTGCAGCCGACAGGAAGGTCAGCTGATTGTTTCTCGGCCCTTCTGACCTATCAAGTTTTCAGCCCAACACCTTACTCCCAAGTCTTTATTGGTAGATGGAACAATAGAGACTCAGGTAAAAACTTCATTTGGCGGCAGCAATCGAGCTAGACTAGAACTAGAACTCCCGCCAGGAGCACTGGCTGCAGGGCAGCAGGACAGCAGGGCTGCAGATGGTGGTAGACTCAGGTGCAGCCACTAAGCCACGGAAAAACAACAGGGAAGCAACCAACAGTCCTACCCAGCTAGGATACATACGAACCGTAATAACCAGTATGGCAAATAACCTTAAGGGTGCAGTATAGTACCACATATAACTTGGTAGTGACCAATAGCGCTGTAACTGGACTTAAGACCTGCTGAACAAGACAGAAATCACGCCTGGTACTGGGAACCTAGCCAACCACCTAGGGTTAGTGAAGGCATGAATCTTGGAGAACCTATAACTACCACTTTACTAAACTAGTATAATCCCTAGCTATTTGCTAAACATCTGTCCTTATACCCATAGATAAGTGTAATTCTCACCCCTCATCAAGGAAACTTCTCTTTGGAACAGACAGGGGCCATTACAGAATAGTGGATGCATCTCTGATACAGCTCCCACATCTGAGGTTCAGGGGTCACTGAAGAGAGGATGGAAAGACTGTAGGAGCCAGAGGGTTGGGGAAGGGGCTGTGAAATTGTGTTTCCTATGAATGTGAGAAGCCACACCCTTAAAGTCTCACGGACATGACTTCTGAACAACATTATGCCAGCATAGTCTCAGTCCCTCCAGACCTGTGCACATCTGGAAAACCCGCGGGTCTTTCTGAGCATGGTAGATGGAGGGAGAGGCAGGCTGACCTCTGGGAGGCTAACCATAGCTACATAGTGAGACCCTTTCTCAATAAAATAAAATAAAATAAAGCAAAAGCTTGGCTGTAGGCAAGCCTATAGGGCATTTTCTTAGTGATTAATGTTAGAGGGCCCAGCCCATTGTGGGTGATGCAACCCCAGGGCAAGTGTTCCTGGATTCTAAAAGCAGGCTGAGAAATCCATAGGGGACAAGTCAGTAAGCAGCACCCATCCACGGCCTCTGAATCACCCCCTGCCTCCAGGTTCCTGTCCTGACTTCTTCAGTGATGAACAGTGATGTGGAAGTGTGAGCCAAATAAACCCTTTCCTCCCCAGCTTGCTTTTTGGTCATGGGGTTTCACTGCAGCATAGAAACCTTAAGACACGGGGCCTTGAAGGAGCGAAGGTTTCAGTTCCTAGGCTCCTGGCTTTCCCTCTGAAGGGCTGTGGTTACCAGTCCTAAGGCAGCTCTATCTGAGGTATCCTGTGTTCTCTTTGCCAACACTGTCTGAGTTAGCTCTCTGCTGATAATGGCCCATTTTCCCAATACAAATAGTATACAGCGATTCTCAACCTGTAGATCACCACCCCTTTGGCAAACCTCTATCTCCAAAAAAATTTACATTACAATTCATAACAGTAGCAAAATTACAGTTATGAAGTAGCAACAAAAATAATTTTATGGTTGTGAATCACCACAACATGAAGAACTGTATTAAACAGTTGTAGCATTAGGAAGGTTGAGAACCATGGGAAGATGCTATACTTCTTTTGTTTGTTTGTTTGTTTTTCAAGACAGGATTTCCCTGTGCAGCTTTGGAGCCTGTCCTGGAACTCACTCTGTAGACCAGGCTAGCATCAAACTCACAGATATTCATCTGTCTCTGCCTCCCGAGTGCTGGAATTAAAGGAGTGTGCCACCTCTGCCTGGTGATGTTATGTTTTTTTAATGAACTTGCTTGGCCTAAGTCATCAGCTTACACAAGACCTCCCGGTCCCAGCTATTGCTTTTTGTCTTCTTTATTTGGCATCCTCTGTCCTTCCACTCACCATTCAGAACCCTTATTCCTGTAAGTTTGGTCGGGAAGAAAGGGCTTATTTCAGCTTCCATTTCTCAGGTCACAATCGAATATGTCACTGAGGGAAGTTAAGGGCAGGAACCTAGAGACCAGAAGTAGAAACCATAAAAGAGTGGTCTTGCTCACCTGCTTTCTTACATAATTCAGGGCCAACTACCCAGGGGTGGCACCACCCACTGTGGGCTGATGAAAAATCTGGGTCCATCCCTTTTCTCCTTCCCCTTGCTCCTTTCTTCTGGCTGCTCAATTTGGATCGCGTGATTCAACCAGTAGCGGAGGATTCTGATTTGTGAGTTTACCCCTAAATAAATAACTATCTATTTCTCAAGTCTGAACTAGTGTGGAATTTCTTTTAAGCATCTGGTCACACAGGGTTTCTCTGTGTAACTCTGGCTGTCCTTGAACTCACTCTGTAAACCAGGCTCACCTTGAACTCACAGAGATCCACCTGTGTAACATGAGAGCCGGGCTTGCTGGAGTTTCCATCCTGCACAGTTCCCACAGCCAGCAAGTCCCAAAGAAATCACACAGAGAGTCTATATTAATGATAAACTGACTGGCCCATTGTATCAGGCTTCTTATTAGCTCTTATAGCTTATATATTAACCCATTATTCTTGTCTATGTCAGCCACATGGCTCAGTACCTTTTTCAGTGGGGCAGGTCACATCCTGCTTCTTCGGTGGTCTGGGCAGGACTGCTGAAAGAGCTTCCTTCTTCTCAGAATCCTCCTGTTCTCATTGCCCTTCCTGTCTGGTTTTCCTGCCTATACTTTCTGCCTGGCAACCAGCCAGTCAGCATTTATTTAAAACATGATTGACAGAATATAGACAATTGTCCCACACCACACCTGTGTCTGTGTCCCAAGTGCTAGAATAAAGGATTGAGCCCCACTGCAAAGCTACGAACCAAGCACTCTTAACTGTTGTGCCATCTTTCTAGCCCATGTGAATTTTATTTTAATAAAGTTATTATTAAAGTCTGATCATTGAGCATGGCAATGTCATTTCAACAGGGTAACAAAATCTATCTGCAAAAACCTCACTAAATTTAGTACAAGAAATCTACTTCATCCCTCTCATTGGGAACTGGTCTGGAAGCCATTACAGACTTAAATACAGGGTTTACAAGTAAGCAAGAATGTTCCTTCTGGCCAGACCACACTGGCAACCTCTGGGGATCTCAGATAGAAGTTTGCCTCTGTCAAGAGACTGGACGATGAAGTGGGGATGCAGCTCGGTGGGAGAACACAGACGAATGTGTGAGGTCTAATTCCCAGATCTGGGTGCACAAAAAGACTCTCTTTCTGTGTCTCTGTGTGTGTGTGTGTGTGTGTATAGAACACAGACAGATGTGTGAGGCCCAATTCCCAGGTCTAGGGGTACAAGAAGACTCTTCTCTCTCTTTTTTTATCTGTGTCTGTCTGTCTGCTGTCTCTCTCTCTGTCTCTCTCTCTCTCTCTCTCTCTCTCTCTCACACACACACACACACACACCACACACACACAAAAGCACCAGAGAAGAGTGGAGGTGGAATATGAACAAAAAAAGTCACCAATTCTAATTCCATATATTAAATGAGATGATAAAGGCAGGGTGAAGTGTTGTGTGATGTTTTACTCTTTTGGCTTTTTGAGGGGCCCACCACCCAGCTCCCAGATAAATCACACATGGAGGTTTATTCTTAGTTGTGAATGTCCAACCTTAGCTTGGCTTGTTTCTTATCAGTTTTTCTTAAATTATCCTGACTATCTGTTGCCTCTGGGCTTTTACCTTTTCTTACTTCTGTATATCTTACTTTCAATCTTACTCCATGGCTGGCTGGGTAACTGGACTAGCACCCCCTCCTTGTTCTTTCTTTGCTTGCCCAGTCTTCCTAGATTCCTTCTCCTACTCATCCTCTCTGCCTCTCAGCCCCGTGTGTCCTTGCTTCTGCCTCACTATTGGCCATCCAGTGCTTTATTATACCATTGGGTGTTTTAGACAGGCAAAGAATCACAGCTTCACAGAGTTAAACAAATGCAGCATCAACAAAGGCAACACACCTTAAAATAATATAATCCACAGCCTCAGCAGTTTTTAGGAAATCTACAAAACTTTAACCTTGATAATCTTTTTTCTTTCTTTTCTAAGATTTATTATTTTTTTAGGAGGCAGAGACAGGTGGATCTCTGTGAGTTGAGGCTAGCCTGATCTACAAGAGCTAGTTCCAGGACAGGCACCAAAGCTACACAGAGAAACCTTATCTCGAAAAACAAAACAAAACAAAACAAAACAAAAAAAAGATTTATTATTTCTATTTTATATTTGGGCCTGAGGTCTCCAGTTCCTGGAGTTAAAAGGTTGTAGGTCACCTGACATCAGCGTTGAAACTGAACCTGAGTTACCAAGGTTGTGGGCCACCCAATGTCTGCACTAGAACTGAACCTAAGTTAACAAGGTTGTGAGGTGTGGGAGGTCCTTCTGTCTATGTGTTGCTTTTATTGGTTAATTTTTATTGCTTTGAGCTTACGGCAGGGAAGAACAGAAGTAGGTGAGGAAAGCTAGAATGTATGTTGGGAAAAAGAAGGGCAGAATCAGAGAGAAGTCATGGAGCCACCACCAGAGTCAGACATGCTTTTTAGCCAGTAAGCCACAGTCATATGACAATACACAGATTAATAGAAATGGGTTAAATAAAGATATAAGTGTTAGCCAATAAGAAGCTAGAGCTAATGGGCCAAGCAGTGATTTAAATAATACAGTTTCTGTATGATTATTTCGGGACTAAACAGCCGGGAACTAACTAGCGGCCTCCTCCAACGGTTGTGGACTGCCCAACGTCAGCATTGGAAATGAGCCTGAGTGAGTTACCAAGACTGTGGGCCACCCCACTGTCAGTGTTGGAACTAAACCTGAGTACTCAGGAAAGCAGCATTCCCACCTGCCGAGCCATCCACTCGTCTCGGCCACAATAATCCAGCCTGGACTATAACAGTCTTATGATCCAGAAACAGGTAATTCCATGTCAACTTGGCTAGCAGAAGTCATTTCCACATTAAACATTATATCGAGAGAGAGAGAGAGAGAGAGAGAGAGAGAGAGAGAGAGAGAGAGAGAGAGAGAGAAAGACTCACAGTTGGAGCTGATACACTTTCCATTGTGGAGAGGCAACACCCATCAGGCAACAGGCTTGAACATAGCATAAGAGACAGAAATGGAAATTGTTTTGCTTCCTGTCTGCCTCTGGAATGGGAAAGCCATTTTCTGTGCTCTTGGACTGTTATTTGCACCAGTGGCTGCCCTGTTCTTAGGCCATGGGTCTGATACAAGAATTAATCCTCCAGCTTTCCTGAGTCTCCAGCATGCTATAGGAAGATCCCATATCTTCTCAGATCTATACTCATTCAGTCCAATTCTTCATAGTAAATAAAGCAGATTAGATACCTGGCTCTTCATGCATTCCATAGCTATGGATTGAAACTACCACAGATTCAAGAAATAAATATGTGGAAAAGGTCTCATTTATACTGAGCATTTATAGTTGTGGTAGTTTGAGTGTAATTGGCCCCCATAAACTCATAGGGAGTGGCAGTATTAGGTGTGGTTTTGGTGGAGTGGGTGTGGCCTTGTTGGAAGAGGTATGTCATTATGAGGATGGACTCTGAGGTCTCATAAATGTTCAAGTCACACCCAGTGCCTCCGTTCACTTTCTGTTTCCCAAGTAAGATGTAGGATGCTCAGCTACCTCTCCAGCACCATGTCTGCCTGCATGCCACCATGGTGAACCAGGATGATAATGGACTAAACCTCTGAACTATAAGCCAGCCCAATTAAATGTTTTCCTTTATAAGAGTTGGCATGGGGGCTGGAGAGATGGCTCAGAGGTTAAGAGCATTGCCTGCTCTTCCAAAGGTCCTGAGTTCAATTCCCAGCAACCACATGGTGGCTCACAACCATCTGTAATGAGGTCTGGTGCCCTCTTCTGGCCTGATGGCATACACACAGACAGAATATTGTATACATAATAAATAATATTTTTTAATTAAAGAGTTGGCATAGTCATGGTGTCTCTTCACAGCAATAGAAATCCTAAGACAATAGAATATAGTATTTTTGCTATTATTCCCTAAACAATGCAGTATAATCTAGGGGCTGCAGACTCCTGGCCCCTTGACTTTCTTTCCCTGCTTCAGACCCTTTGCCTGCTGGAGTGAACTGAACAAAACAATTTTTTGTCCTGTGCCCTGCAGCTGCTCTGAGCACAAGACCCTCATGAGTTCCTGATGGCAGGGGAATAAATTCTGGTGGGTTTTACAGCTGGAAATCCTAAGGGCTGGGGCATGGCTATCACTTAAGGATCCCTATATAAGCTTCTCTGGAACACAATCAAGTTGACATTCTTGTATCAAGGAAGACCCATGTCCCCATGTCTCTGTCTGTGTGTGTGTTTTTAAGTCTCCAGCCTAGTTCCCGGCTCATGTACCATCCCGTAATGCAGGCGCTACAGCATAACAACTATTTACATAGGATTTACATCACATGAGGTATCAGGAGTAACCTACAGGTATCTATATACAGAAGGATGTTCATAGGTCATGCAGAAATACTGTATCATCCTTCTTAGGGGAATCAAACAGCCACAGACTCTGGTACCCAAGGAGGGATGCTGGCACCAATCCCCTGTTAATCCTAAGAGATGATACTGTTTGTCTGTGCATGTGTGCTGAGAGTGTACATACACGCACATGTGTGTTTCTTGCTGAATCTGTTTCTCTGGAGAACCCTAATAGGTACAGCTCCTATTCATCTTACCGCAAAGATATCAATCACTACATGCTTATCAACACTTCCTGTTCTATCAATATAAATGAAATATCTCTACATAGGGAGGTGAAAAAGATAAGACTTCCTGAATAACTTGGGAGAGTGAAGATCATGGAGGAGGGTAAAAGGGGAGAGGGAAGGAAGGTAGAAAGGTAGAAAAAAAATGTATGGCTCAAAAAAAAAAAAAAAAAAAAGGAACTATGCCATTTGGATAGGTGGTGGTGGCGCAGGCCTTTAATCTCATCACTTTGGAAACAAGCCCTGTCTCAAAAAAAAAAAAAACTAAAAAATAAACTATCACAGACAGAACACACACTAGAAGCTTCTCTCTAGAAATTGCACAAAGATCTATCGTTAAGTCACCCAGATTTTGTCTGGAGATATCTTCTCTAAAGAAAAAGAACAGGTTTAATGGGAAATATCTATAGGAATATAAATATTCATAGTACTGTTAATCATGATTGTGCATTACTGTGAAAAATCAAGACTGCATCTAGTTTATACCCAAAATGTAAAAAGAGATTTGGATAAGCATAAAACCTCAAGCAAGTAGACCTTTCGATGAATAAAATAAAACTTTAAAGAGTAATTAGAAGAGCTAGTTCCCGGACAGGAACCAAAAGCCACGGAGAAACTCTCTCTTGAAAAATACAAAAAAAAAAAAAAAAAAAAAAAAAAAAGAGTAAGCTAATGTGGCCCCTGCACCTGGGCAGTTTTGTTAGAAATGTAAATTATCTAAGTTATCCTGCCTCCTTCTAGCAGTGATCCTCAGAGACCCTTCAATCGAGTTCCTCAAGTTGTGCTGACCCCAACCATAAATTTATCTGTTTGTCTGTCTGTCTAGGTTTTTCAAAACAGGGTTTCTCTGTGTAGCTCTGACTGTCCTAAAACTACCTCTGTAGACGAGGTTGGCCTTGAACTCACAGAGAGTGTTACAAAGAGTAATCACAAATAGTACCTGGTAAACTACAGAGCTGTTAGGGATTTGCATGTATCTGTTCTAATAGACACCCATGGCCACACCCTGCAGCACAGTCCCTTGGGCGGGAAGAGTGCACTGTGACAGGATTGCTTAGAGGCACACTGACTTCCTAACTCCTAATCTCCCTTTCAAGGCCAGGCTCAGCGCCTGGAATTGCTCATTCTACCTCTACTGCTATTCACCATCATTTTTGCATCAGACTGAGTTTTCATTCCATCAAGTTGCCCAAGGATTTCTGGTTTTTGTTATTATTGTTATTTGGTTTTCCCCAACAAAGTAAACTGCTAAATGGGCACATGACTCACAGAAACTCACAGGAGGGGTGGAAGGCAGGTGAAAAATGAAGCACTAGACGTCCTTTCATGTTAGCATTTTATTTAAACCAATACAAGCACCATGCTTACCAAAGACTCCAAAATAAACATGCGGTATGAACTAGCAGAGACTGAAACACAGCTTAAGGAGGAGTGCCAGTTGTTGGTTTTCTTAAACAGTGACAGAGAACTGTGAAAATCCACAAGACTAAACCACTAATATTTTAAGCCTCCTGAATGAGATTATATTGGACCATCAAAATCAGTGGGACTTGCCCTGGCATGTTGGTGATCTCAAACAATATTCAAGTATTTATATTCTAAAAAGCAAGAAACTGTCTCTATCACAGGCTCAGTGTGACTGTTTCAGACACTGCAGGGATATGCTCACGGGTCTGAAATGTCAATGGCCTAGCAAACATTCGCCTTGGAACCGTCAGCACGAAGAGGCCTAGGAGATTATGTACATTCTTCCAGAAATACAAAATAAGATTCATCTAGAAATGTTCGCAACATTTCTTCATGTAAGTTGTAAAGGCTCAAACTTTATGGATTCCAGTATTATCAGTCTAGAGAACAAATAAGGAATACAACCATATTAACACTCAATAGAACTGATAGAATATACCCTACTCTCTACTTCCCAAATATTGGCATTTCAATCCTTATGAAAATATCCATTCACTAGTCCATATACAGACTGAGGCCCTCACACGAGTTTTACAAGTGTCCAAAGATTCCTTATGTGCACCTTCCTTTGTTTCTGTCTGGGTGGGATAAGAGCCAAGTTTAATTTGGCAAAAAACTCCTCTAACTGGAAACCATTAGTGAAAGTGTCAGACCAGGATATAGTTTATGGCTAAGTTTGGCTCCTGAAAATAGGAGACAAAAAGGGAGGGAAATGCTCACACACATTTGCTACAAATCATTTAGTAATGACAAACAATCTAGTAACACCCCTCACACAAGAGAATGTTTAACTGCACTAGGCTTCCAGTAAACTTTTCAGATAGACAATTCCAACAGAGTTTAGAAGTCAATTAAACAAAACAGTCAACCAGCTTTTCCCTAACATAATTGCTTCAATATCAGAACAAAGTGATTACCGTTCAAAACTCAGACATTTTGGAATTTCAGCACAGTAACCTGAGAATACCTTTCTTCATACATCACCCATGTTGTCACAAAAACTGTATTATACTTTGTAATTCTTAGTTGGCTCTGACATTAGATGCTATGCACAACTTAGAGAAGATCAGAAATTTCCAAACAAACCAAGGCTGACTTAGAAAACGAAAGAGTTTCCTGGAAAGAGTGGCTTCCAAAAAGGAAAAATTAAGAGTTAAGGCTGAGTAGGAATGGTTGTTCCAGAAAGACGTGGAGTGTAAAAGCTGGAATTATGGAATTGGGACATACTCTTTATGGAAAGGTAGAAAAGTAATAAAAATACTTTAAAAGAATGTAAATTTTAGCTAAATGGAAATGTACATAAATATTTGAGGAATACTTTGGAGCATAGGACTTACAAACCTGCATTAAGGACAGGCAGAATAAAAATGTTCTATTGATGACCCAATCCAGTGAGCTGCCTTCCAAAAGGCACACTTACTGGGAAGGGTTGGAAAAGCTCAAGAAGCAAGCTGCTGGCAGCCACAGTGCTGCTGCTGGAGGACTGGAGAGTCCTGTGTACGGCAGGCCAGTGCCCTTGACCTGATGGAAGCCCTCAAGATTTCCAAAACTAAGTTAAATGTGCAAGCCAAAAGAAGGAACCGTATTAAAAATGTACACTCTTGTAGCACTACTTTCAACAGCATACTTATGCAACCAGCTGAAACAAAACCTTATTTGCTTCATTCAAAAACATTAAAGTCACTCTCTACTTGGATCTCATTTGCTTTCTGTAGGATTATAAGCAAGCTATTCTCTAGCCCATAAGAAAAAAACCTGCATTGTATCTCAAACTTCTTGGGTGAACTTTTCTCATTCTCTGGAAACCAAAATAAAGGACCTTTTCCATTCATGAGCCAATGCAAATACCTCCTTTAGCACTTGCAATTGCTTCCTGACATGCAGGGCAATGAGCACACATTACACGCCACTCCACTGTCAAAGTCCAACTACCTTTCCTCAGAAAAGCTGCCACAGAACCTAAGCAAGATGAACAGTATGCAATGAACTGCACCAGCGTAAAAATGCTTTTGCTAGGTTTTGTTTTTTTTTGTTTGTTTGTTTGTTTTTGTTTTGAGATAGGACTTCTCTGTGTATCCTGGTTGTTTTGGAACTAGCTCTGTGGACCAGGTTGGCCTCAAACTCAGAGATCCGCCTGCCTCTGCCTCCCAAGTGTTAGAATTAAAGGCATGTGCATTACCACTGCCCAGCTCAAAATGATTACCTTCTTAATATAAGAATTTGATCAGCCTCTATAGTCTCCCTACTTTTCTCTTTAAGTCAAATTACTATTCATCAGTTTCTTACATGTTTTCTTAAGTGTAACGTAATAACTGCAAGTAGGTCAGAAGTCTTGCTTCCTAACAATGGTGCTACCATCTAACGTGACTGGCTTTGTCCATAATAGAATTTCTCCTGACATTTAGGATAAATTGATATGTTGCTATTAACTATGACCAACATTTTAAGTAATGCTTATATATGGCACAAAACTAATAGTAATTATACCCCAAATCATAATTCTCACCTACCACATATTCACGACTTTGGGCAGATAGTTGGAATTTTAAAAATAACAAGTTGGTTTTATTATAAACTTCAGTTATACATATTAGAAAATTATTTTACTTGAACCTTTTAAAAAAGTAGTAATTTTGCCAAATTTAGAATACTGGCAGTGTAGAAGTCTTAAACTAATGTTAATGCTGACAAATCAAAGGCACAGTATTAACATATTTAAAACGGTGCTCACAAGACATTAGGAGGTGCTTTATAGTGTTACCAAGCCACATTCCAAGTTCCCTATTAGTGACATAATCAGGAATGAAGCCCTTGATTACATAACTCACCAGTTTCTAAGACTAGGGTTCTATTTCTCCTAAGAAGAAAACCTAATAATCCTAACTCTACCATAAAACCCAACTCACAGACCTTAAGAATGAGTGATTGATATAGTTTCTACACTTGATTACTTGATTACTACAGGAAACCAAGAGAGAAGGAAAACTTATGGAAAGTGCAACAGAGGTTCTACTAAATCACTGCTCTTGCCTCAAAATTGGCCAGGTTGAGACTTTAGCCTGAAGGAACCTGGCAGCGTGACAAGTGATGGAACACTATCCACACTTACAGACTGCCCGCGCCCGGGGTGGTCAAAGGAGGACCTGCTGTCTACCATAGCCTAATACCCACCTTCCTCTAGTGTCTGCAAACAGTACATCCTGAACCATAAATCACAGAAATTAGTCATGAGGGTGCACATCACCCCTGGAGAAAAGTGTCCAGCTAACAATGACAAACACAAGGCCACACATCACAAAGTTCCGTTACTATGAAGATGATTTCCCCTTTGCTCAGACTGCACAAATGAAGACGTTTTCTTTACTGCAGGAAACAAACTGTAAGTAACAGTGCATTCTGAGGCATAAATTAACTATTTATGTCTGGTTCCAGTATGGTCAGGTTAATACATAAATACTTTAGAAACACAGAAGTTCACACTAGTGGAAAAATCCAAGTTTCTCACGTAGCCATTCTTCAGTTAGGTCTTCAGTGTTTCTTATTTCAAATACCTTAAGGAAGGAAAAAACAAAGAAACTGAAGTCATAGTCCATCCCTCTAAAAACAAACCCTACATTGCACTGAGTATTAAATACCACGTTCTGTTTCCTTCATATTGGTCAAGACAATGACTTAATCTGAGTAAATCAGATGTACCTTCTCAACAAAATTTAACTCCTTTTAAGTGCTAAATACTTAAGTTACCAAAGAATAGCGATCAAGATAGCATAAAACCTGCACTCTTAGAACCACAAATTCTAAACCAGCACATACATGCTCAAAGAGTAATTTTGTAAACCTTGCCCATTAGAAAAGACAGCCAAGCATACATATCTAAAATCAACCCAGCGAGGAGCTGAAGAAACATAAGGCCACGCTTTCACAGTCTGAGTATCAGATGCTAACACCAGCTGCTGACTAATTTGATGAGGCTACACTCAAAGTCCACAGCTACAGTTCTCCAGCAGAAATCTGACTCAGCCCAGGGAGCACAACGCTAGAGGGAGATGAAGTTACAGCAAACAGATGGGATCTGGAACCAGATGTAAATCGGAATCTTAGCTCTAACTAACACACAACCCTGAACAAGTCATTCATCTTCTGATGCTGCTTTTCTTTCTACCTTTAATGGCACTTGTATCTGTGTGTGTGTGTGTGTGCGCGCGCACAAATATGAGCCATAGTATGTGTCTGGAGGCCAGAGAACAACTTGCAGAAGTTGGTTCTCTATTCCTATCATGTGTGTTCTAGAAATCAAACTCAAGATTATGAGGCTTGGCGCTAAGTCGCATTATCCAATGAGTCTGTTGATGACCGTCAATCCCAACACCTGTACAGAGCGAGACGCCGGCAGCTCTAAGAGCCATGTGCAGACTGCATGTCAGCTCTAGCACACTATGGTGCAGACAGTAGCAAAGACCTAATAGCTTTGCGGTTACCATGACCTTTGCTTTTCTCCTTCTTCTTTTAGGATAATCTCATTATGTGGCCCAAAGTAGCCTTGAACCCCCAGTGCTGGGTTGACAGGCATGTACCACTATGTGAAGCTACTCACATTTTGAAAGTTACTTTTTTAAAATCAAATTATTTTAAAAACACATTTTGGTTCAAAGATTACTATAGTTCTCCTCCTAGTACAAAGCTTTATTCTATGCAGCACATTAGTCACAGGGCTTCGGCTAGGGAGAACCCGCCTGCAGTTGCTGCCTGGTTGTCATGCTGTCCGCTACAGGAGACATGTCAGGCAGACACTACCTTGGTCAGTTCAGCGGTCTGGACTAGCTTGTTCTTACTCCCTGCGTACATCATCTGCTGCTCAGGCTTGCACCCTGGAAGACACAGCACAGAAACAAAGGTCTTTCACAATGATCTGGTTACTAAGTTTACAGAAGCTTTGATCTAAATGTATATGGCTACACTGTAATTCTTCCATGTATACTGTCTACACAAAGACAGACAACTCAAAGTTAAAATGGGTCTAGGTCTCCCATGAACCCTGACTTTCAGTCTTGACACTTAAAAACTTTATTCAGCATTATTTTAACTGTGATAGTACAAGGACCATCTTCAAGATTACAGGCAGATCCCTAGTACCTCCTTTTACAAAGATAAACATACACGTGGTACCACAGCCGCACAAAGATCACATACTTAACAAGACTAAAATATATACTTCTGATTCTAAATGGTGCCGTTATATTTCTGAATCATGAGAATGTATGATTGAACTCAGCAATTACACTTCTAGGAATTGACCAGCAGAGATAAGTGCGTCCCAAGAAAAAACACTTTATGGTACTGGCTCTAGAGTGTATAAGGTGTGTGCACAAACACACACATCAACTGACCTCAGTTTAGGCTACTGAACAACTTCATTTTTATACATAGCAAAGGCAGTTCAGTTGGATCAAAGCCAAGTAGACAATGTTAGAGAAAGCGACTCACCAACAGGGCTGGAGAAAATGAAGCACAGAGGGTAAGAGACTCTTCCGTCATCATGCTGGTACTTATAACTATACACAATGAAGGTTTTTCTCAAGTTAAAGAAACTAAAGCCCTGCTCTAGGACAGGCAATAATCAACATGCGGAGCTAGTGAATGGCCTTATCCATTCAATCTAACACCACACTTTTTTTTTTTTTTTTTTGGTTTTTCGAGACAGGGTTTCTCTGTGGCTTTGGAGCCTGTCCTGGAACTAGTTCTTGTAGACCAGGCTGGTCTCGAACTCACAGAGATTCACCTGCCTCTGCCTCCCAAGTGCTGGGATTAAAGGCGTGCGCCACCACCGCCCGGCTTTAACACCACACTTTTGATATCAGTCTACAAAACAGGCTCCAAGGACAAATTATAAAATCATGCAATCTCTCAAAAAGAAACTTGTTAAAAGTACAGCTTTAATTTTTCTTTTATCAGTTTTTACTATGTGCACATTAAAGAAAAAAATTTTTAAAACGAAATCTAAATGCATCAACTTTCCTTGTTCTTGTCTACAACACGCATAGGTATTTTAACTGGGCTGTGGCCATGGTGTTTTGTTAGCGTCTCAGTCAGCAGAATACACCAGCGGGTTCCAGTCTTTTATTTAGTCCTCTGCTCACAGCTCACAGCTGCCCTCCATCTCCCCTCACCGTCCCCTTCCTCCCACAACAGTCCTCCCATTCTCTTTGCACGCCATATAAAATATATCTGTTGAAAGCTGAACAAATAGGGTCATAAATAAAATCCTGATGACTAACAAAAATTGTCCCAAACCACTCAGAAAAGGATATCGAGGTTGCCGCTCAGGCAGTTCATCTTTAAGTTCATCTGGGGAGATGCCCTGGCAGCACGGAGAAAAGAAACTTTAAAGCATGTTCTTAGCCGAAGATCCCCCAGCACCCGATCTGCTGCTAAGAGCTAGGAATTCGCTATCACATCACAAAAGCGCTTCTATTAACAAAAAGCGGGGCTAAAGGGCAGTGTTCCTACTGTGCTCAGGTTCCAGTGTCGGGAAACACCCGCAGAGGAAACAGCAACCGCACTAACCCCTCCAGTGGCCGGCTTTAGTTTGAGAGCACTCTGTGCACAGCTCGGTACAGATCGCCAGCTCCCACTTACCACGCTGGATCTCAGTGCTTTACAGAAGGCAGTTAAATCAGCAGACAACGTGGAAGCAACAGTTAGCCATGCTCTTCATGCATAATCAGCACTTATTTAAGGAGGTCCAGAACACGTAACAAACACGGCATTGCTTAGACAACAAACATGGCTTAACTATAAAAATTGTATTAGCACATTGAACAAACCTCAAGTTCTTCATCCAGAACCACCAGGCGTTTATCTTTGTCAATCTTCACTATAAGGAAAACAATATAAGTAAAGCGTGACTCCAGATGACCTAGACTACCCAGCCCATGCAGCCCATGCAGCTCTAGTCTGTATGGAGGGAGGGAGCACCTATAACTAAGACATCAAGAAACACAGCATAAATACACCGGGGTATGAGCTTTTCCACTTCTGGGTACAATTCCCAACATGGAACTTGCCTTTTAGACTCTTATCAATCTTCACATGGACTGCATGGATGGAGAGCTTCATGACTCCAGAGTATCTTTCCAAATAAAAAGAGGCTTGGAAGAGTAACTCTGACCAAGACTCTATGTGCAACATGATTAGAATTGCCAAAGAAGAGCTGGCCAGGGCTCAGAAGAGAGAAACCCAAGACCCCCAGCTTCTCCAACATTCAAATTTCATGGTATATGGTCATTAGTCTAAGGAAGTGAATTACCAATTCCACCTCTGTTCAAATATTCAAATATAAATGATATAATCCAAACCCAAATCAAAGGAAACTTAGGTCTTTCTATCTGTGTAAAGAATAAACTACGTTGGAGTTTGTAGTAAATTCACATTCAATCCTATGGACATACAATGTGACTTCAAACAGCCTCATCTGTTGGGGTAAACAGCACCATCACATCTTCCCTAGTAAGAACCATATGGCCATAAAAAAAACCATAAAAAGGGACTGGAGAGATGGTTCAGCAGTTAAGAGCATTGGCTGCTCTTCCGGAAGTCCTGAGTTCAATTCCCAGTCTCCCAGCAACCACATGGTGGCTCACAACCACCTATAATGGGGTCTGATGCCCTCTATTGGCATGCAGACATACATGTAGAGCACTCATACAGCAAAAATAATAAACAAAAGAACCATAGGACCACATGATAGTATTTGTAACAGAACCAAAATTCATAAGGTGTCACCAGTTGACGTAACACCCACCTGCCTGATGGATCTGTTAGGTCAGGTCTACACTTTTACATCTTCAGTCCCTCAACCTTCCTTCACCTAAATCATTGCCCAAAAAGTATTAGCTACAAAAACAGGTAAAGCCCTTTCCACAAAACTGAAGTAACATACAGTTAGAAGGAGACGGATGCTGAACTTTACCATTTGGGTGTGAATGTTAGCCCCCTGAGAAAGACAAAAAAGTCACTACAAATGAGGACCTCATTCCTAAGGAGCCAAGACAATCAGCTTATGAGTGGAGTTGGCAGTGACTAGGGAGTGGGAGGGAGGTGGCACGAGCACGTTCTTAACTTGCAGAGGTGGGTGACAAGGACAGCGGGTGGGGAACTGTTACTTTCTAAAGGCTCGGCACGGTCAAAGGAACTGCAGGAGAACACAAACCACATCACAGAGTTTCGAGGCAACTTCAGCTTACTTATAATGGCAGCATTGTGGGTTTCTTTTCGAAAACGAAACTTTCTCAGCTTTTCCACTAAATCTTCAGCAACATCACAAACCACCAAAGACTCACTCTACAAGAGAGAGGGGGATACATACACTTAAAATGCCATGACTTCAATATTTGTGCACATTAAAGAACTTTCAGCTCTACCGACCTTTGGATCTACACGGATTAGTCATACCTGTTCATCTCTAGTGTGAGCTGCACTTTAATCCTGTCTGGCTAACAAATACTTCAAAAACCAAGCACATACTAAGAAGCATTTTATGTGAAGTGAGAGGTAGGACAGAAACATGGAAGTGAAGGACTGTCAACTGCGTCAGATAAGCAAGCACAGGATTTCACACTGCATGGCAAGACCAGGAAAATCATTTTACTTTTTGGAGTTTCACAATTATGAAGAAAATAAAAATAAACCTAACAGTAAAAATGAATAATTTATATCTTAGTTGACTACAAAGATATAAAATTAGCTATTAAGAATGTACAAAAGTAGAGCTGGAAAGATGGCTCAGCAGTTAAGAGCACTGGCTGCTCTTCCAGAGGTCCTGAGTTTGGTTCTCAGCACCCACACTGGTGACTCACAACCACCTGTAATGAGACCTGGTGCCTCTTCTAGTGGGCATGAAGACAGAGTACTCATGCATTTAAAATACATACATAAACAAATCTTTAGCTGGACAGTGGTGGTGCACACCTTTAATCCCAGCACTCAGGAGACAGAGGCAGGTAGATTTCTGAGTTTGAGGCCAGCCTAGTGTATAGAGCAAGTTCCAGGACAGCTGGGTCTACACAGAGAAACCCTGTCTTTAAAAAACAACCAAAGAATGTACAAAAAGACAGGCAATACTCTGGTGACTGCTCAGTTCGATTCCCCCTTATAGTATATTCAATAATCTATTTCCTTGAAAAAGAGGAACAAATGTACAAAAGCAAAAGCAGATGAAAAAATATAAAAGCCAAAAGAAATGCTTAGAGATTATGAAGATATAATAACAGATCTTCCCCAGAAATCATCAAATGCTTTCTTCTTTTAGTGGTACAATTTATCACCACAAACAAGAGGACAAAAATAGTTTTATATTTTTATTTAGCTTTGTTTTTGCTTTTTGTTTTGTTCTGTTTGAGAATCTTGGTAAATAGCCCAGGCTGTCCTTGAACTTACAATCCTCTTGCCTCAGTGTCCTAAATGCTAGTATTACAGGGCATGGCTATGACATCCAGCTAGCTGTTTTGTTGTTGTTTAGTTAGCTGGCTTTGTCTTCAGGTGCACAGATAGAAATTCTATGTGCACATACATCCATTTATGTGAATTTGGGCATACATGTGTCACAGTGTACACGTGGCAGTCAGATGATGATTTTGGGTGCTAGTCTTAGCCTTCCACTATTTGAAAGAGGATCCCGCTGCATACTATGTGAAAAGGTTAGCTAGCTGGTGAGCTTTTGTGCATTCTCCTACCTCTGCCTCCCACCTGGCTGTTGGATCACTGAGATTATGGCTTTTCACAGTTCCAGAGCTTCAAACCCAGATCCTGTGTTTGTACAGTAATTACTTTAAATACTCACCCATCAAACCCGCCCTCAGCTGGCTGGTATTTGACAGGATCCCCCCCCTCCCCGCCCCCAAGCTCGCTCAAACTTGTAATCCTCCTTGCTTTAGCCCCTAAAGCAAGAGTATAGATATTGCAAGTGTGTGCCACCATGCCATGCTGTGATGCTTATAGTGGTAAAACTGCAAAATCATCCAGGCGTGATGGTGGACACCTTTTATACCAGCACTAGAGAGAAGAAGCAGGAAGATCTCTGAGTTTGGGAAAGGTTGGAGCTACAGAGTGAGACCCCGTCTCCAAAAAAGGAAAAAAAAAATAATTAAAGGAACCTAGCAAAGCATACCAATGTGGAGAACAGAATAGCGAAATGCTATGCATTAATCATCCAGCTCCAATCACTGCCCACAGGACATCACTAAGCCCAATGGACAGTCTCACCCAAAGGCTACAGGTCATTCACCTGGAAACATTGTACTATTCGCCACTTGAAGACATCACTTGTCATGAGAAACATAAACATTGTAGTCATTCTGCTTGAAAAACCCTCCCAGAATTCTAGTCTCTAACACCTAACTAATGTTCAAATCCCCTCATTGTTTTACATTTTTTACGGTTGGTTTGAGTCAAGTTGCACAAAGTTCACTTACTTTGGACTTTTCATATAAGTTTCTCCTTCCTCCCCTTCAGGAAAATCTGGACAATTCTCATCAGAACCTTAAAGCACCAATCTTAAAATCCTCCCAATCTTAAGTTTGAAAAAAAAAATGTAATGGAAGCCTGAGTGCTTGATCCTGTTGGACTAAAGACAGCATCCACTAAAGCAGGAAATGGCTATCACTTTAACTGTCCTTAAAATTCTGAACTCTGATATCAGTAAGCTGTGACGTGTGTCATATGATGTGTAATTACACAATCAATCAGGAAGTATACACCAGCCAAGGGCACCAGCCAGCAAAAATACCACTGCTGGGACATATGTTCAGTCTTCTACCTGTTTTTATTTTATTTATTTATTTATTTATTTATTTATTTTTTGCTTTTTCGAGACAGGGTTTCTCTGTGGTTTTGGAGCCTGTCCTGGAACTGGCTCTTGTAGACCAGGCTGGTCTCAAACTCACAGAGATCCACCTGCCTCTGCTTCCCAAGTGCTGGGATTAAAGGCGTGCGCCACCAGCGCCCGGCAGCGCCACCACCGCCCAGCTTCTACCTGTTTTTAGAGAGATGCTAAGTCATAGGGAACTTCTGAAGCTAAGATTCAATCTTCCTTAATCAAAAATATAATGAAGCTAATAAAAACTTTTGATTTTTATTTAGACAAAACCAATTGGACATACGAGTCTCTGCTAATGAGAGCCACAAGTATAAGCGTGACATCATAGGCCAGGAACCCGTGAACACATGTTCAATGTGTAACTCTATTTGCTACCTACTTGCCTCATGTGACCCCAGCACGGTAAAAAAGATGAAAACATGCTTTGATTTAATTTGTGTAATTCAGTGTGTGTTCTCCCTTCCCAAAGCCACAACAAAACCCCATTCTACAAGAAAGACTCAGAAATCAGGAGTGGTGGCACATGCCCTTCATTTCAGCACTTAGAGGCTGAGGCAGGAGGATCAACTGTCTCTTCTAAAAAGGAAAGGGCGGGGAGAGAAGGGAATGGACTTAGCTTGGTCAGCTCTTAGTCATGTTTACATTTGGAAGTGGTTAAGAATGAGTACAAGGCTATAGAGACAATTCTAGGTGGTAAATGTTATTTAAGATAGCTGAGCTCAAACGTCCCATTTATTGGTGCACTCAATAAATGAATAGTTAATGAGCACCAACACTCTGGTGAGTGCTAGTGTACATGATAGTCTAGTAGAGAAGAGACCTACATCAAAAAGACCAGGCAAAAATTTGTAGGCTGGTCCCTATGATAGATGCCAGCACAGAGAAGCACAGATGCTTTGAGAAGTGACGGTGGTGAAGAACACCACGGTCACAGGAAAAGCCATCTAAAGTGACTGAAGTGAGCATAGCAGCCCAAATCATGAGACCATAGTGTAACTCAGCGGCCCACGATGAACAGGAGCGAGGACTAAGGCTATGGCCTGGAGGCACTCAGATTTCTATCCCATGGCAAATTGAAGCTGTCAACACACTGTAGGTATTGTGGGGAAGGCAAACATGGCCATATTTGATTCTGATAAGATCATATTTGTTTTGATATGCCGCAAACAGGCAGAGAGCCAGGAAGAACACAGCAGCACCAGTTACCATTTCGCATAAGAGATGGCAAGCGGCTGAAAGGCTGAACATCAGCATAAGAAAGAACTGAGGAACATCAGTTAAGTTATTGTGTATGTAGCACAAGGCTGATTCCTGCTTTGTGCTCCACACCATATCACTTACACTAACACCATCCCCATTTAGCAGGAAATGTTAAGGCTCAGACAGGCTACAAGCATCTTCCCCAATCTAAGACATACAGGTAGTGGACCCAGGAAGCAACCAGGTAGCCTGGCAGCTATAGTTCTTTCCCTTAGTCACCACACAGGAATTGGGCTAGATTCAATATGGAGGAAATAAAGGCTTACAAAGACAACTTCTAGACTTCTGGCTTGTGGAACAGACACAAAAGGCACCTTTAGTCAAGTTACAGAATTCTGGCTGAATGAAGATCAGATGTGGGAGCAGGAGGACTATGAGTTATTTTTGGACAAACTGAAGAGCCTCTGTGGTATCTGTGTGGTGAAGTGTTTCCTGGGTATATTTGTTTTGTTTTTCAGGATAGGGTTTCTCTGTGGCTTTGGAGTTTATCCTGGAACTACCTCTTGTAGACCAGGCTGGCCTCGAACTCACAGAGATCCCTCTACCTCTGCCTCCCGAGTGCTGGGATTAAAGGCATGTGCCACCACCGCCCGGCTTTGTTTCCTGAGTATATTAACCAAAAAGTGGAATATCACTTCTGGTTGGATCTAAGAAGTAAGGTCAGAGATGGGAACTCATAGCTCAATTCAAAGTAGGCGGTAACCGGAGGGAGGAATTCAGCAAAAGGAAATACAACAGAAAATGAAGCGTCAGGATGGAGCCTAGCTAGGGTTCTTATGAGCACAGTCCAGGAAATGGAGAACGGAATCCAAGAAAAACAGATGCATCAACAGGAGGAGGAGGAAAAGTCAGGAGTTCTAAATCCCAGAAACTTAGGGGGAAGAAGCATGGCGAAAGGAATGCTTCTAACAGGAGTGTCAGCAGCCTGGAATGTGGTTTAAAGGTCGTAATGATGAAAACCCACGACTTTCCTGGGTTCAGTGACCACGACAAGACCCGCTAGCGCCTAGCAGCTAGATGGAAGTGGTTCCCAAGAGAGGAGTTACTGAAAACAACAGTGTTCTCCTGTTGCTGTTTCCATGGAACTTGACCGTATTTTAAAAAGCACGTTGGGAAGGATCCAGAAGATCTTTGATGGCAACTGACTTAATTTTCCACTTTTATCTTTACGCTTGGGGGGTCCATCTTCAAGGAGAACTGAAGCCACGGACCCAGACGCAGCAAAACTAAATCTCTGACAGTTGCTTACAGGCAAAACCATAGAACCTCCGGTCACATGGGTTCCAATGGCCTCGACTTGAAGAAGGCAGGAATAGGGGTCTATGCAGCGGGAAACTGGGGGATGCAAGCAGAAAGAAGCCTGGGCGAGGGCAGAAGGCAATTGGAACCCAAGCGCTCGCCGCCAACGCCGTCCCTCGGGTCCAGTCCGTCCCGCCGCGGGGACCACAAGGGCCAGACCCCTGTCCACGGAGGCCACGTTCCAACCGGCGGCCCGCGGCGGGGGTCGTCCCGGCCGCCGCTGGAAGTCGGGAAGGGCCCGCGAGCCCGCCCAGCCCCGCGGTGCCGCCCTCCGCGCCACTCACCATTTTCCTTCCGGCCGTCAGCGGCCCGTCGCTGCAGGATCTCTCGGGCCCCTTTAAGAATGGCTCGGCAGCCACCTCCCTTCCTGCCTTGGCTGGCGCCCGGCTCAGCCTCCCCCACCTAGCTACGCGGCTGCCGCGGTCCGCACGTGACTGCAGACGGCGGGAGGCGAGGCCCAAAATTCAGCAGAACGCGTGCACTAGCGTACCCAGTGCTTCTTAAGGAAGCTTGTTTCGTCCCGCCCTCCCAGTTACCATGGAATGAACCCAGCCTCGAGGCGCAGGTTCTTGGAACCTTTAAATTTTCTGCAAGTTTCAATGGGAGAAATTTCATGATGACAAACCCGAATCAACGATTTTAGTGGTAAATGTGCCTGTTGGTAACAGCTTACTTCCAGATTGAATGCTTTTCAAACCTAGGCACGGTTTCCATCTTTCCACCTATCCCAGAGCGCCGTTCCTGACCCTGCCTGCTTTCCAGAATTTGCTCACATTTCTTTTCCAACTAGAATTCATATACTGGATTAAAGGTGATTGGTGTTGATTATGAGGACTCTTACTTTCAAGTCACTGCCAAACTGAACTGAAGCAGGACAAAGTTACGACCTTTTTATTTTATTACTACTGGTATTCCGAAACAAAGATAAATTTGTCCTCCTATGAAAGAATACGAGATACAAGAAAGGCTATGTGAATGAAAGGGTTGGCAACTTTACGGAAAAAAAAATTGTGAGAGTTTTTTTTAAACTTCTATTTAATATCCCTTTGGAACTTAATCCTTGGTCATGAAGAAGTAATTATTATCCTCAAAAAAATTACTAGAGCCGGGCGGTGGTGGCGCACGCCTTTAATCCCAGCACTTGGGAGGCAGAGGCAGGCGGATCTCTGTGAGTTCGAGACCAGCCTGGTCTACAAGAGCTAGTTCCAGGACAGGCTCCAAAGCCACAGAGAAACCCTGTCTCGAAAAACCAAAAAAAAAAAAAAAAAAAAAAAAAAAAAAAAAAAAAAAATTACTAGAACTGTGGCATCAGAAATTCAAAATCAAGAAAGAATGGGGGTTGACGAGATGGCTCAGCGGTTAAAAGCATTGGTTCTCTCGGACCCTGGTTGGCTCTCCAGAACCCATCCACGTGGTCACTCCCAGTACAACTCCAGCTCCGGGGGTCCAAGGCACCCTTCCGTCCTCCAGGGCTCCTGCATGCATGTGGTGCAAGCAGGCAAAACACCCATGCACACAAAGTAATAAAATAATTTTTTTCAAAAAGAGCAGAAGACTGGAAATAAGGGAGGGAGGAAAGAAAAAAGAAAAGCAAGCAACAACTTTGATTTCTAAAAATAGAGTTTTGGTTCTCCAAAACACAATCACATTTTTAAAAACCCAGGCATTTCCTTCTCTTTCTACTTTTCTTTTAAATTTTATTTACTTATTTTATGCATGAGTGCTCTGTCTTCATGTACACCTACATGCCAGAAGAGGGCATCAGACCCCACTATAGATGGCTGGGAGTCAGCATGTGGTTGCTGGGAACTGAACTCAGAATCTCTGGATGAGCAGCCAAAGCTCTTAACCGCTGAGTCATTGCCCCAGCCCTAGAAAACCAGAAATTTTCAAAACAGGGGGTCAAATACAATTTTGAAGTCATGTTAGCATTTTTTTTTTACCCAGATATTGATAATGGTAAATGTGGGATTTCCTATATACCACACCTTAGGGAAGCTGAGGCAAAGTCATTAGCAGGAAGGAAAAGCATTTTGCTTTGGATCTGTGGAAACTGGGAAGAACGGCTTTATTTCTACAGAACCTTACTTCCTGTTCTGCCTTTCTCCTCCAGCCTGAAATGGCGGAGGGGAAGGCGTAGTCATAGAAGGATTCAAGTTGGTGGGGTATTAGAGAAAGTCCTCTTCTCTGGGGAGAGGCCTTGAATTCGAATCTATACCATTTTAAATATGGTAGAGATGTATTTAGTGGCAGAAGTGGTCTAATCTGCTATCTTCTTTCTTTTTTTTTTTTTAAGAGTTTATTTATTATGTATACAACATTCTGCCTCCATGTATGCCCACATGCCAGAAGAGGGCACCAGATCTCATTACAGATGGTTGTGAGCCACCATGTGGTTGCTGGGATTGAACTCAGGACCTCTGGAAGAGCAGCCAGTACTCTTAACCACTGAGCCATCTCTCCAGCCCCCTAATCTGCTATCTTAAGATACCTCTGAAACCAGCTGGGACATGTAGAAGAATCTACATGTTCCTATAACATGCCTCCTTCCCCGGTAAAGTGGAGACAAGCATTCTAGCAGGCCTGTAGAGCTTAGGGGCTGGGATTAAAAGTGTCTGCCACAACTGCCTGGTCAGTTGGATAACTAGTGATTTCGCTCTGCACTCTGGTCTTCAGACAAGTTTGATTTCTTAGATTACAAACAAAATATCACTACAACATTCTTTTACTGGCAGAACTCAGAACCTCAGTGTCTGTTTCTCTTCTATGCCCACATGCTATGATTAAATTCTATAAACCTTGTCTAGAACAGACCTTTAGTGTCCTCTGCATCTCCTTTTCTAAGTATTAGAACTCTGGTCTTTAACTAAACATATGATTTCCTTGAACAAAGCCTATAGTTTTTAAAACTTCCTTGCAGTTAAATTCGGACATAAGGCTGACTTGTGGTCAATGGAATATGTAATATGTCCCTAGAACCTTCTTCAGTGGAA
This sequence comes from Chionomys nivalis, assembly GCF_950005125.1. Taxonomy (NCBI): domain Eukaryota; kingdom Metazoa; phylum Chordata; class Mammalia; order Rodentia; family Cricetidae; genus Chionomys; species Chionomys nivalis. The sequence continues at coordinate 65,510,982 of NC_080097.1, read as the reverse complement.
GTTGCCTCTCATTTTTCCTCCTCTCTGCTAACAAGGATGCAGACGTGGTGATGGCCCCTGGATCAACCATATTAGATCGTGGAAAGACCTGAGGAATAGGGGTCTGAATAGCGGAATCAAATAGAAGGAGTCTGGGTTCCTCCCACAACAGAACACAGTCTTGGCTTTTCATTGCCAAGACAACTTTCAGAGGAAATTGTAATTATATCTCTCTTGGCTTTCTGTTATTCACAGAAGAAAAAAAATCTTCTAAGTAGAATCTACTTTTCCGAAAGTCCTTGTCACTATCTTAGGGACAATTAACAAGATTTCGTACCTGACCTTTTGAAATAATCTGGTAGTTGCTATCCCATTACTTACACACACACCCTACTGTCCTTCCGATCAGTTACTTTGTACACTAGCCATAGTGATTTCTTGAAATTTCAGATACATTGTCAGCCTTGTGTTTCAATTGTTCTTATAGGGTACAGGCAAGCAGTTAACATGCAAGACTCTATTTGACCAGGGCCCTACATTTCTCCTAGTTCTCCATACTTTACCCTAACCTTTCAGTTTCTCAACTTCCATCTCCCGGCCTTTGTCTGTGTTAAAGTGACAGGTGTGCCCAACTTTTTGCCATTGTAACACAATGTTGTAAATTACAAAGTTCAAGCTGGAGAACAGCATTAATGGAGTTAGAAAAAAAAATGCAAAAGAAACATTCCATCTGTCTCCAGACAAGGTTTCACACAACCCAGGCTGGCCTCAGACTCACAATGTAGCCAAGTGTAACTTTGAACTTCTGAACTCCACCTCCCTTGGGCTGGAATTAGAGCTATGCACCACTGTGCTTGGTTTTAGTAAGTACTGAGAATAGAGCCCAGTCTTTAAGTATGCCAGTAAGTGTTCGATCAGCTACATCCCCAGTCCTCATAATATTTTATGTAAGCTGACGGTCTTTTTTTGTGGTTGGGACGCAGCCATAGCTCTCCTCGTCTGTTTGCATCCTGCAGGAGCAGATTAGACAGGCTGTGTCTTCCCCTCCTGTTCCTTACACCGGCAAGCCTGCTTGTGTCAGATCTCATGCCAAGCATCTGCTTTCTATCTACATCATATTCTTCCATCTCCCCCACTTTAAGTCTGAACAGTCCCTTGTCCCTCTTCTAACAGAATGTGGCGTGTTGCCTTTATTTTGTTGAAAGGTCTTTGGTTGGTGTGTATCTTTTTCCAGTAGATGATGTGCTTGTTTTTAAACCACAGTGACAACATTCCCAGGAGAAACAAGAGCGGAGGTTCATTTGGCTCATGGTTTCAGAGGTTTCAGCGTATGCCTGCTGACTCTGCTGTTTTGTGGTAAGAACAGAGTATCATGGTAGCAGGGCATGGCAGATCAAAGCTGATCACTCCATAGCAGCCAGGAAAGAGATGGAGAAAGGGATAAGAAATGGCTATTCCCATGGCTATTACTCCAGTGACCAGCTAACTCCAACTAGGCCCTACCTCTGAAAGATTCCACCACCACACCGTAATGTCATCAAATTATGAACCCATCAATAGGGTTAGTCTGGTGGTTAAGTCAGGGTTCCCACAATCCAATATCTCTCTCTCTCTCTCTCTCTCTCTCTCTCTCTCTCTCTCTCTCTCTCTCTTTCCAGGGCTTCTCTCTGGCTGTCCTTGAACTCACTAGGTAGACCAGGCTGGCCTCGAACTCACAGAAATCCACCTGTCTCTGCCTCCCTGAGTGCAGGGATTAAAGGCATGTGCTATCATCAACCAGTATACTGAATTTTGTTTGTTTATTTGTTTTGAGCCAGGATTTCACTATACAGTTCTGGCTGGCATGGAATTTGATGTGTAGACCAGGCTGGCTTTGAACTCACAGAGATTCCCCCTTATGCTCCCTCCTATGTGCTGGGATTTGAAGTGTGCACACCACGCCCAGGCAATGCAGTCATCTTTAATGATCAGATCACCAGCGGGGATCAGTCCTTTAACACTGCCTTTGGAGGGACACTCTAAGTCCAAGACGGTGCCATTGCCATCCTTCTCTACCTACTGTCCTTGCCTTCTACCATATGGCTCCAGGGGGCTCAAGTTGACCGTCAGGCAAGGTGGCAAGGGTGTTTAGGCATCTTAAATCTTTTTACTGTAGGTCAATGGAGTTTGAGCAAGACCAAAATCCTATCTCTGTGTTTAATGTTTGACTTTACCTGCAATTTTCTACATTTTTGTTTCACGATAAATATTCCTTTTTGTTTCATTGTAATAAAGTTGCCTTCTGATTGGCCAAGAATTTTGTTAAAGCTGCAGTTGAAATGGTGTGACTGTGTACTTGATACAGCATTTCTATTCTCTAGTCTCTAAAACACATTTTAAAAGTCCTACCTTAGTGATATACCCTAAAGAAATAATTTAGCTTTATGGATGTTCACTGTAGTGCTTGGTATAGTAATGTAAACATTTCCAACAATGAGCACAGATTTATATAACATAACCTTTACAAGTTAATATCTACTAATGAAAAATTATATAGAGACAAGCTTCTCAAACAGCAGTACTCCAGAAAATACAATGGTTATTTGGTCAAGGCCATTAGACAAAGTCAACTCATCTTTTTGAAGCAGGAATTTCCTGTTGACTTAGGGCAATGGCAGGGACCTTTAGTTATGCTCCTAATGCCCATTCTCCCATTCTTCCTTCCTAACAGACTGGGATTTGCGGTGGGAGGTGTTTCTCCCACCGCCAGGTGTGAGTAGGGCTTTAGGGCTCTAGTAAAATAGATACAAGTGGTTTTATGAGAGCCCTATGGGATGTTGCTTTGACACACCCACAGGGGTGAGGAAAGGGAGTGGACGTTAAGCTACTTCCTGTACTTAACATATTCTCCTTCAGCTAACATTCACTTCTGAATGAGTACACACCACGTTTGTCCCTCTGATTCTGGGTTACCTTACTCAGGATGGTTTTTTTTTTTGTTCCATCCATTTGTATGCAAATTTCAGGATGTCATTGTTTTTTTTACTGATGAGTAGTATTCCATTGATCTTGCCTGGAAGTGAAGTGTCAGACTTGTAGACACCCCATGAGAAGCCTTACCCTCCAGAAGAGTAGTTGGGGCGGAGTGGGAGGAGTGGAGAGAGCGGGAACGGGAATAGCTTTTTTTTTTTTTTTTTTTTTTTTTTTTTTTTTTGGTTTTTCGAGGCAGGGTTTCTCTGTGGCTTTGGAACCTGTCCTGGAACTTGGAACTAGCTCTTGTAGACCAGGCTGACCTCGAACTCACAGAGATCCGCCTGCCTCTTCCTCCCAAATTCTGGGATTAAAGGCGTGCACCACCACTGCCCAGGTTAAAAAACAAACAAACTGCCGGGCGGTGGTGGCGCACGCCTTTAATCCCAGCACTCGGGAGGCAGAGGCAGGCGGATCTCTGTGAGTTCAAGACCAGCCTGGTCTACAAGAGCTAGTTTCCAGGACAGGCTCCAAAACCACAGAGAAACCCTGTCTCGAAAAACCAAAACAAACAAACAAACAAACAAACAAAAAAAAACAAACAAAAAAAAACCAACAACAAAAAAAAACTTAATTAAAAAAAGAAAAAAAGGAAAAAATTCTCCTAATAAACAAACAAAAATAAGTTGCTAAAAGTCCTCAAAGGTCCGGCTAATTCTAATGTGAGGAGAAAAAGAGGCCGTGGGAGAACAATTGCTTTATTTCTAAGAGAATTTTGAATACGTATTGCCGAATTATCTTTGATTAAACTTACTTAGAAAAGGTTGACCAGGTTCCAATAAATCGTTGGCGGTAGAGACCATTTTCTTGATTTTTCGTGACTATTTGTAAATCCAGATCAAACCAGGAGTAAGTTTATTTCACTTCGTAGAACCTCCACTCCCCCCTCCGATGCCGGCCTGGCTCCTCTTCCCAAATTTGCCTAGGGTCTGTAGGGTTTCCTGGCGTACCTGAGAATCTGCAACAGCTTAAGTTTTGTCCTCAAACTGCGGTTTGGAATTTGCGAACTGGGTCAGGTTGGAGGAGTTCTCTCAGGCCACCAAGGGACCTGGAGTGGGCGGGACGAGGTTGCTCCCCCTCCCTCTACGCAGCCAATAGTCGGGACGGGAGCCGGAGGGGCGTGGCGTGCCTGCTATCAACATTGTGATTGGCATCCTGGTTCCGGTGGCCGCGGCTTCCAGCTGCCCAGAAGCCTGGGCGAGAGAGGACCTACAAAGTTTGTCCGCTCCGGGGCGCCATACCGGCTCTGGTCCCGGCCGGCCGGGCTGGGCCGGTCTGAGCCTAGGAGACCCTGATGGCCGCAGTGTTCCTGGTAACGCTCTATGAATACTCGCCGCTCTTCTACATCGCGGTGGTTTTCACCTGCTTCATCGTCACCACCGGCTTGGTCCTAGGATGGTGAGTGTCCAGGGCTGGGAGCGAGGGGCGAAGGGACCGCCGGCCGGGTGTGGGGTCCGTGCTCGGGTGGCTCAGGCCGGGCTGCTGCCCCGGTGAGATGGACCGCTCCGGGAGAGCTTGGTCCTGTGCGGGGTCAGAGTGCGGGTCCCTAAGGCTTTGTCCAGGGTCGGGGCCTCCTCTGTGGGTCACCCGTCCCACAGGGCCCAGATGGGTTACGAATGAGCTTGACTGTGTTTCTCACCTGAACTGACTGACCCTTGCTTGGTTTCAGTATCTTTCGGAGGAACTTTTACCCGAATTCTGTAGCTACCATTCGGTAATTGAATGACTTGAAATGAATTGAAAGCAGTCCACTTTTTTGAAGCGATCTTTAGTTGAGAGCACAAATTTTGAGAGTAGCGAGATTTTAGGAGTAAGTTATTCTGTGGGTTTTGCTCCTCGGAGAGTTACATAACCCCGGAGAGTCTCCGGTGTTTCTCTAAAGGAGATGTGTCTGTATCCTGTTTAGGCCAGCCTTATCAATACAGCTAGTGGAAACCATGGAACTAGCCAGCGGTTGTTCTAGACTGTAGCCTTCATAGCCCTTGAAAAGACGGTGGATCCAAATGTGTTGAGCACTGTTTCTAAGTGAACAAGAGTTATGGCCAGAAGAGGACCTTACCGAAGAGATATGAGCTACAGTTGGAGAACAAATATTTTGAGGGAAAAACAAGCAAACACACCCGAGAAAGGGAATGCATGAAAATGCATTCCGCATGAGCAGAAAGCAGACAGGATTGGAACTGAAGCGGGCTTTGTAAATCAAGCTCAAAAATACCACTTGATTACATATTCATCATCACTTTAAAGGCAGGCACAGGTCCCTGTCAGCTTCTGAAAATAGATACCACCTTTGGAAAAGAAGGAAAATGTAACATTTCCAGCTGACACCTCCCCCCATGGTACAGCATAAAACTGTGATGTGAGCCGGGTAAGATGAAGCTCGGTCTTACACAAATTGTTTATTCTCTTTAAGATAGGTGGTTTCACAATAGCATATGCATGCAGTCCTTCCAAGTGCTGGGATTATAGGAGTGTGCCACTATGCCTGGATCCTAAAGTGTTATTTATTATTAACCTTCCAGGTTCTTTGTTGTTGTTTTTCGAGATAGGGTTTTCTCCCAAGTGCTGGGATTAAAGGCGTGGGCCACCACTGCCTGCAACCTTTCAGGTTCTAATTGCTGTCATTTACTTAAAGGAAACTTGTAATTGGAATTAGGACGATGTTTCCCAAGTGAAAAAGGTAACCATAATACACAGTTTTTAAAGAACTATAATACTAATATAATATATAGTATATATAATATTCAATACAATCTTCCTCTATAGGGAAAATTGGTATCGAGTTGATAATTACATTATGTGTTGATAAATAGGCCACTAAGTTGTAAAGTTCTATCTCTTAGACATCTATGTTTGGGGGAAAAGGGTGGAATTCATATTGTACATAATGCTGGCATTCTAAGGTAAAGGGAAGCCAGGAGTGCTCTCTCTCTCTCTCTCTCTCTCTCTCTCTCTCTCTCTCTCTCTGTGTGTGTGTGTGTGTGTGTGTGTGTTGGTTAAAAGGCAGACACTGAAGTCAGACAACCTGGCTCTGCCAGGTCTAAGGCTTGATTTGGATGTACAATGACTATTTGACTATTTCACTACCCCTTGTCAGTGTAAGTTTCAGGAGTGTTGCGAGTGTCTATTGACGTATTGTTTCTTGAAGTCTGGGCTGAGCACTGCTTAGGCTGCAAGACCTTGTAACTAAGTGCCAGCGACCTCCATCCTGGTTTGGACCTAACCAGTTATGGTGAACCTAAACAACCATTCTTCGTCCTTGGCTTGGCTTCATCTGTATAGATAAGCTTTTTATGTGCTCTTTACAAACTAACCCAAAGCCAGATTTATCTACTAGAAATGATGATAGCTTGGACACCATTTTAACCTTAGGAATATCTTTCTCAAATCCCAGCCAAGGCAACAGAGATAAACTGTCAAGTGCTACACTTTTCATCCTTGTCATCTCGCTTTGGTAATGGCTGCAGTTGGATCTTTACTGGTTATCTGTTTCTCGAAGTCATGATCTTTACCCCTTACAGCTGGGGTTCTTGCCTGTTGCTTCTCTCCACCATGCTGTGTCCATCTGTAATGCACAAAACAATTCCACACCAGTTTGGATTTAAAGGATTATTTATTTGAGGAGAAAAAAACTTCAGAACACTGTCCTACACGACAGCCAGGAAAGGAGTCTAGTCACTGGAGCAAGAGAGCAAGCAGAGGGCTGCTGCTGCTTTTTAAAGAGAAAGAGACCATGCCCCAGTGGGCTGGTATCTCAGCGGCTATTGGCTGAAGGAGCGGAAGGAGCTCCTGCAGCATACCTGTGCTGGTGAGCATGCCCAAAGAACAGGAGCCTCTAATTTTTAGATGCCAATAACAGTAGGAAACAGAACAAACTGCAGGAACTGTATGTCTTTTAGTCTCCGATGGCTTTTGTGAGCCCCAAAGCATCAGTCAGGTGTGATGTGGGATTCCCCTCTGTATGCTGTGGATATGTTTTATTACCATTGATTAATAATGAAGCTGCTTTGGCCTATGGCAGGGTGTAATATATCATTTCATCATCATTTATTCTCCAGCAATGCTTAAGCATGCATGGGCAGCCCGTTTATGGTGGTTCTCCAGTTGTTCCTGTCCTGGGCAGACCTAGATGCTTGTGTTATTGTCGTACCCAAGGTTCCACAGTCTTCCTTTATACTGTCTCTCCAGTGTTTTTTTGGCTGTTCCTCTTCGCCTTATCCCATGCACTCCTCCAAACAGTGCTATCTTCAGGAATCCGCGTCGTTCATTCTCATAACATGGCTGAAGTATCTTAAGCACCTTTGCCGTATCCTGTAGTTTACTTCCTTCTGTAGATGGAGATGTTTCTTAATGTCATCATTGTGCAGCCTATCTCTTCGTGTGACGCCTAGAAGTCTCCTGAGACAGGTCATATCAAACACACTCAGCCGCTGTTCAGGGGAGTGTTTCACTGTCCAGGTTTCAGAGTTGTAAAGAAGGCAGCACAAGACAAGTGTCTCACATACTTGTAATTTGTTGTCGTTATGTCTCTTGCTGACCAAACCTTTCCTAGTGCCTGGAATGCAGCCGTCTCTATCCCTATTTCACCTCTTGGTGTCTGAAATAGTTCTCTCCTTTGAACTGAGGTTTCCTCCCAGACAGACAAGGTTGAGGTTCTGATTCTTTATTACAATGTTAATATTCTTGTGCGCCCTTCCCATGTGTTGTATCTCGGTCTTCTCCATGTTTACTTTCATACCAAGTTTTCACTGACTTCCACCACTCTGTTTACCATGGCCTGCAGCTCATTTGGACTTTCAGCAAGTAGTGCTGTATTGTCAGTGAAACACAAGTTATTGATTTGCACACCACCTATCCGCACACCTATCTCCTCATCCTCCAGGGCTGTTGCTATGATTAATTCCAGGAATGTAATATGGGGTAGCCGTGAGAGGACGCACCCCTGACACTCCTACGGTTGTCTTTAGTTGATCACAGTTCTCCACAGACTTTGACTGATGCAAAGGTGTCTTTAGAGGCATTTTCTAGTATTCTTATGATTTTTCTCTGAGTACCTGTAGTACCTCATTGTTTTCCAAAGTCCTTTCTTCCAGATGCTATTGAATACCTTCCTGAAGTCGATGTAACAGACATGTAAGAGGAAATCCTAGCAGAGGCCCAGTGCAGATTCAGAACTAACAGGAGCTCAATTGATCAGATTTTCACTTTGAGGCAACTGGCAGAAGGGCAGAAGAGAGCTAGGTGGGAAATCCAAGCAGAGATAGAAGAGGAAAGAAGGCGGAGTCAAGCAGATGTCATGTAGCTACTGAAGGAGAAAGACACCAGAATCTTACTGGTAAGCCACAACTTCGTGGTGATACAAAGATTAATAGAAATGGGTTAATTCAAGATGGAAGAGCCAGCTAGGAATACATTTAAGCCACTGGCCAAACAGTGTTGTAATTACCATAGTTTCTGTGTGAATATTCGGGTCTGGGTGGCTGGGAAACAGATTAGTCTCCGTTTACACAGGTGTCCTCACGTGCTTTATACAAATAATCATCAAAAAAAAAAATCACTTGGCAGCAATTCCCTGCCTCCTCTGCTGCCAAGTTTAGTAAGGGTTGGCTATCAGCCTTACAGCTCTCCGTACGCTCTGCTTGTGAACTGGGACAGAACTCTAAACCACTGTTTCCTTTGCTAGCTGTCTGCTGATAAGGCTTCTTCAAGAAAGGATACAGACCGAAAGTCTAGATAGCACTAAGGGGCACATTGTTTCTGTGATGACATAAGTCACAAAACAATCCCACTCCAGTTTAGAATTATGGCTAATAAAACGTTATTTATTTAAGGGGAAAACTTACAGGTCACTGTCCTAGACAACAGTCCTCTGAGTGAGCAGGAACAGAGTCTAGCAGCCAGAAGCTGCTGTTAGAGTATGAGTCCACGCCCAGTGGGCTGGTATCTTAAAAGCTATTGGCCGAAGGAGCAGAATGTGCTCCCACAGCAGTTTCTGTTTGCTCCTTGTGTATCTTCTGTCACAGCAGTGCTCCATTCTGGCAGTGGCTCTGGGCCCAGTTTATAGTGTTCAGCTTTCCTACGTCAGCCTTATTTCTTTGTGTTGGAGTTGCAGCTCCATGGGGTCCCAACTCCAAATTTTTCTTCCTTCGGTGACTTTGTCTCAGGGATAATAGCTGGTGACGGGGTCGCCCACTGCTAGGCAAGCCCCCTTCCACTGGGTTACATCTCCAGGGCTGCTTAGTAGTTTTCAGTACATTCATTGCTTTCTGTTCAAATAGTTCATGTGCTTCTAGTCTCCTGAATAAACTGACTGATAAAGTATTACTCAGAAGAGGATTCTTGGACAAAAATCCCATCAAAGATAGAGCTTGAGAGTTGGGTTGATTATAACCTGGACACCTAATTTTTATTGGGATATTCTTCAGTTCCTTGCTAATGAGAAATGAGATCTCAGTAATCCATTGCATGTAATAGCTTTGGGATGAACTTTGGTTAATTGTGATGAAGTGGTCTCTGGATTAGGTACTTTGGGGATCAAGTCTTTATAGTACTTGACTGTCTGGCACTGGAGATCTGAGGACTGTGAATGTATGCTGGTGCTATGATGAGATGCCCTGGGTTTGTTGGAGGATTTACAGGAAGTAAGCAAACTTGAAACTCATACACTCTCTTAGAGAGTCACAGAGTTTCCGAGGGCTCTAACCCCTTTGTTCTGTGTCCCATAGTCAACCTTGCTGAAACCTGGCCATTTTTTTTTTAAAATACAGTGTTCCTGCATACCAGAAGAGGGCACCAGACCTCATTACAGATGGTTGTGAGCTACCATGTGCTTGCTGGGAATTGAACTCAGGACCTTTAGAAGAACAGCCAGTGCTCTTAACCTCTGAGCCATCTCTCCAACCCTCACATGGTTTTTTAAGTGTTACATGTTCTATAGCCCAGGTTGGCCTAGAACTCACTAGGTAGACCAGGCTTACCTTGAACTTGGACAGGTCCTCCTGCCTTAGCTTCCCTCTAGAGTCTGGTATTACAGGAATGAGCCACCAGGTTCAGTTTAAAACTGAGAGCTCTGAGCATCTTTTACTTATGGATGCAGCCTGCTTACCATGAGTGGGAAAGTCAGTGTTTCCTGGCGTGAAGATCCTGTGGCAGGACCATTAGGACAGCTGCTTTCTAAACAGATAAACACAAAAGAGTCCTTTCATTTGTCCCAATCCAAGATCCCCATCCAGTAGGACAAAAACCTGACCTTGTGAGAAATAGCCCATTCTACTTGAAAATCTGTGTCTGTAGCGTTGGTTGTTAACCTGTAGGTCTCGACCCATTTGGCGGTCCGATGACCTTTTCACAGGGGTCACTTAAGACCTCTGAAAAACACAGATAATTCCATTATGTTTTGTAACAATAGCAAAATGACAGTTGTGAAGTAGCAATGAAAACACTTTTGTGTTTGTGGGTCACCACAACATGAGGAACTGTATTAAGGGGTCACTGTGGCATTAGGAAGGTTGAGAGCCCCTGGTTTATAGAAACTGCCCTCCATAGGAGACATTGTTAGAGTGGTTAGAGAAGGATAGAATGTTCCAAGGCCAGATACATCCGTTTAGATATTTGTTCCAGGGTTCCTGGAGCCCCACATACTTGTTGGACTGATTGAAACTTGGTTCAGTAAGTTTGAGACAGCTCAAGGTTTCTCTTTTTTTGGCACCTAGGTCTCCCTCTTAAGTACAGCATCACACAGAGTTGATACCTAAGATTTAATTTTTAGCCAGTTCAGATGTTTATAACCTATAGGCCAGAGTTGGTCTGACGTTACTAGTACAGTTAGACGGTGGGCCTTGCTGCCTGTTGGTGAGATACTATGTAACTGTCAACAGGTCAAACAGGTTGATAGTGCTAGTCAAGTTCTTGGTCTCCTCACTGATTTTCTGTCTCTCGGTTGGTGCTACCAATTATTGCATTGGTTCAGAGTATTGAAATCTCTGTGTATTTTTCTCTATTTTTAGAGTTCTCTCTCTCTCCCTCCCTCCCTCCCTCCCTCCCTCCCTCCCTCCCTCCCTCCCTCCCTCCCCCTCTCTCTCTCTCTCTCTCTCTCTCTCTCTCTCTCTCTCTCTCTCTCTGTATTTTGAAGTACTATCTGTGGATGCATAAACATTTAGAATTATTGTGTCTGATAAATTAACTTCGTTCTCATTATGAAACAGTGCTATTTTTTCCTCTTATGATCTCTGCCCTGGCTTCTGCTGTCTGTTATTAACATGGCCGCTACAGCTAGCTTGCTCATTCTCTTCCTCTCCCGGCCCTCTCCCCCTTTTTTCATTTTTTTCTTCAGGATTAAATTTAGCATCTTAAGCATTCAGGTATATTACCTCTGAGCCACATCCCAGGACTTCAGGCTTTCTTTTGGTTGCTATTAGCAAGAATATCTTTTTCCATCCTCTACTTAAGATCTATTTTAAGGGAGTTTCTTATATGTCTTATTTACCTAGCATTGCATTTTTCTCCAGTCTGAACATCCCAATCTTTTAGTTAGGGAATTTGAATCATTTGCATTTGATGTGATAATTAGGGTGTTTGGAGTTAGGTCCATTATTTTAGAATTTTTTTTAAGATTTATTTAGTATACAACATTTCTTCCATGTGTGCCTGCAGGCCAGAAGACAGCACCAGATCTCATTATAGATGACTATGAGCCACCATGTGGTTGCTGGAAACTGAACCCAGGACCTCTGGAAGAGCAGCCAGTGCTCTTAACCACTAAGCCATCTCTCCAGCCCCTTACAATTTGTTTTTATTTGATTTGTCTAGATTTGTTCCTTCCTGTTACAAGGAGCCACTGCTTGCTCGTTTCTTGCTGCCCAGCTAGCTTTGACCTGAAATCACACAGAAACTATTAACTAAAACGCTGCTTGACTCATTAGCTCTAACTTCTTATTGGCTAACTCTTACATCTTAATTTAACCCATTTCTAATAGTCTGTGTATCACCACATGACAGTGGCTTACTGGTTAAATAAAGTTTCAGCATGTCCGTCTCCAGTGGCTCCATGGCATCTATATGACTCTTCCCTTCTTTCTCCCAGCATTTAGTTCTGCCCTCCCTGCCTAAGTTCTGCCCTATCAACATGCCAAAGCAGTTTGTTTTTTTTTTCCCCCGAGACAGGGGTTCTCCGTAGCTTTTGGTTCCTGTCCTGGAACTAGCTCTTCTAGACCAGGCTGGGCTCGAACTCACAGAGATCCGCCTGCCTCTGCCTCCCGAGTGCTGGGTTTAAAGGCGTGCACCACCACCGCCCAGCCCAAAGCAGTTTCTTTATTCATTAATGGTAATCACAGCATATAGAGGGGAGGGAACTCCCACATCACCTTCCCCAATCTGTTACTCTTCATTTGCATGAGTTAAATGACTATGTTGGCATGTTAGCAACAACTTTGAGGTTTTTTTGAGGATTTTAAGTCTGTCTTTAATTTTCACTTAACATTTTAAAGATACTTTGTTTCTTGTAGATTTTGGTTACACTTGTCGGTTGGATGTTTTCATTTTTGTTCAATTTTCTTTTCTCTTTCTGTTTCATTTTGAGAGACAGAGACTCTGTCTTTTTATCTCTCTGTCTGTGTTTTCCTGGGAATTGAGCCTACAGCCTCATTCTTGGTAGGCAGTGTACCCCAAGGCACACTTGTAGCCCTTGTATGGGGTACTTTTATCGTAGTGTCTTCACATGACATCCTCTTCCATTCTTCAGTGTCTGATCTGTTGTAAAGCCTGACCAGCATATTCTTTACCTCAGATATTGCCTTTGTCATCTGTAAAAACAGATTTGAGTGTTTTAAACTGTTTTCTATGTCTGTACAGTTTTCAATCTCATTAGCATTCTTGAGTGCATAGAATACAGTCCTGCCAATTATGGAAATGTTCCCAGATAAAAGATAAAAATTATCAGCTTGAATCCAGGTGGTGGCGGTGCGCGCCTTTAATCCCAGCACTCAGGAGGCAGAGGCAGGTGGATCTCTGTGAGTTCAAGGCCAGCCTGGTAGATCACCTTGTATAAAAAGAAAGATTCTATCATCTTTAGCATTTTTATACTTTTCTATAGATTCATTTATCTCCTCTTTATGGTTAATATTTTCTGCTTCTTTACAGGCCAATTAACTTTTAAAGCACAATAAACATTGGAAAACCTAAATTTTCCTCAGGGATTGTTGGGCCATTATCCTATACAGTCTTGCACATATTCTTAAGCTTTGTACTGGGTCAGTTAATTTCCTTAGAAACAGTTTGATCTACTAGAGGCTTACTTTTCCTCTTCTTTGCTGGACCACAGAAGCCTCATCTAACTTCAGTAAAACCAGGTCCATCGTCTTAAGTAACTTTCTATTATACTTGTTAATTTTATTGGCTTCCCTTTGTCATGAGATGGATAGTTTATTATGAAATTTTAGTTTGCCATCTAAATATTAGTGGAAGGGTTTTTTCTCTTCTTACTTTTACTGTTTTACTATTTTATAATTATCTATTGCTAGGTGCTTAGACATCCAGCCTAGGACAAGGGATTGCAGTGACACTCTGTTGCAGATTGACACTGACCCAACCTTGCATTGCATGCATGGCCTATAGTGGCCTTTGCAGGCTTAGTTTCCACCACCTGCTCCAGGCATAGATCCCATCAGTCCATGTCAGTAGCCTTGTCCAGTGCATTTTCCCTAAAAGTAGTTGCCTTTAAACCCAGCTAGGTCTCCTTTTCTTCAACTTTTTATTATATGAATTTTCAAACATTCAGGACACAGGGAAAAATAACATAGAGAACATACATAATTAGTTCTACCATCAACATTTATTATACTACATATCTGCCTATTCATCCCTTCTTACTCTCCAATCATGTGTTCTTATTCCAGGATGTACCTCAAAGTGAATTGTTTTCTTCACCCCGAAATTCTAGGATATGACTATCACCAGCTAAAGTTCAATGTAATTGGTATTTCCTGTCCCAACTGTCTGGGTCCAAATAATGGGCTCAGATGCTGGATGTGAATTATAAGTGCCCAGCTCAGGCTTCATGCTTGTTACTAGCTAACTCTTACTCTGAAATTAACCCATAATTTTATCTATGGTTTGCCACGTGTCTTTTGCCTTTTCTCTGTTTAGCATCGTCATTTTGCTTTTCTGCAGTTGCTGCAACTATCTAACTCCACCCTTCCTCTTCCCAGAATTCTCTTAGTCTGATTCTTAAGGTCAGTGTCATTCTGACTGGCTATCTGCCAATCAGCTTTTTATTAGTGAATGAGAGTAATGCATATTCATAGTGTACAAAAAGATTATTTTACAGAGGTTCAGTGTTTTGTTTATAGTTCTCTTTAATTTTGTATGTTCAGTGCCTCCCTGTGCATGTGTACATGTGTGCGTGCATGTGCATGTGTGTGTGCACACGTGCGTACATGCGTGCATATGCATGTTCCATAGTGTGCACCTAAAAGTAAAAGGCAGCCTCCTCCAGGGAGTCCTCCCCTTCTGTCCTGTTTGAGACAGGATCTCTTTGTTCCACTGCCTCTGCCAGTCTAGTTGCACCGCAGGCTTCTCCTGTGTCCTCATCATCTTACCGCTGGAGCACTGCACAGACACACACTCCCACGTCAGCTTTGCATGGATTTTAGCTCAGGCTCTCACACCTGCTCAGCTCTTTACCCACTGAGCTGTCTCCCCACTCCCCAGTGACCTAACCCCTCTGGGATTTTTGTTTGTTTGTTTTTGTTTTATCAAGATGGTCTCCCCCACCCACCCACTGTGTAGAATGGCCTGTCCTAGAACTCTGTAGACTAAACTGGCCTTGAATTCTGAGATCTGCCTGCCTCTGTCTCCCAAGTGCTAGTGAAGTGATGTTTACCTTCAGTGGAATGTGCAGATCTGAAGATACTGATTGTCCGGTGTTACCAAATACATCTAGACAATGCCAACTTGAGCACCACACACTGATAGGTTCTTCAGGCACTTGCCCGGGTCCCCCTGCTCTATACACTCAGAAACAACCTTGCTATTCTTATTTCATAGGTTAGTTTAGCCTCTTTTAGGGTTTCATATTAGATAATCATACAGCATCTCTTTTTTTGATGTATTTTCAAGAATTTTGTGTGTGGGTGCTTTGCATGCATATATGTATGTGTGCCGTTTGTGTGCCTGGTGCCCACAGAGGTCAGAAAAGAGTGTCGGAGCTCTTACAGTTATGAGCTGCCATGGGGATGCTGGGAATTGAACTGCAGGCCCTCAGGAAGAGCAGCCAGTGCTCTTAACTGCTGATCCATCTCTCCAGACTTTATATTTTTGAAAGTTATCCACATGATTATAGCAATGTACTACCTCTTTTCAGTGCTGACTATTAATACACTCCCCCTGGATTATGCCAGTTTGTCAGCTTGTTTTCACAGACTTTTTTCTGTTTCTTTTTTTCTTCCCTGTCAGTGCTGTCTATTTGGAGAGAACGATGTAATCAGAGTATGAACATAGCTGAAGTCCACTGATTGAGCTGTTGAAACATGTTAGGGCACTCTGGGTGAAGTCCAGTGGTCTAACTAATAGGTTTTCTGTAGTCAGGTAGTAGGTTTCTCTGCCAATGCAGTAAGACAGATCAAGTTGAATTGAAAAAGTAAAAGAACAGATTTATTTGCAAAGCAACTCCTGGGTGAGGTCTCCAGTCCCAGAGATCGAAGCCCGAGAAGTCACGCACCCTGAACTAAAGCGTGAAGGTTATACACCCTGTAGGTGAGGGTGATGACCTGTCTGCTACAAGCTGGGGGTGTGCCCATGTGTGGACAAAAGCTGACTGCTTTAGGCACCGTCAGGGGAGGAGCTGCCACAACAGCTTCTGAAAGTGGAACCGGGCTTTTGGTACCTTTCCTTTGTTGGAGATTCTCTGAGAGGGTAGGATTTGGAGAGTGGGGGGGGGGGTAGGGCTTCTCAGGTTGTGCAGAAAAGAGCTGGAGGTTCTAACCGAGCACCAACTGTGGATTTATTTCAGGGCACTCTGTTTAGGCTGAGTAAACTTGCCTGATTTGTAATTTTACTAGATATTTCATTTGGTTTCTTTGTTTGGAAGCTTGTTGTGTGTAGATTGTCGCAGTTCCTGCTCTTGCATAGTGCGTTTGACCTTTAAAAGACATTATGTGAATGAAAATCTGTATTTGACATTTTGCTTTGTTATTTTAGAAATTCTAAATGACTATTTGATATTTTGATAGTTCCTGGGCCTCATAAATCATAACATAGTCTGTATATTGAGTAAACATTTGTTTTTTATATCTTTTGAGTATTTGGTTCAATAACGGCCATGTTATTTATTCTAAGTATAATTCACCTATAATCATGAGCTCTCACGCTGTTATCCACAATTCAAAGGAAAGAGCTGCTTATTTTCGGGAGCATGCTGATTTATTCAGCCAAATGATACAGTGCAATTCTGCGAGACCTCTGACCTCCCTCAAGTCTAGATTGGTTCTGCAAGATAACAAAAATAAGCGACTGAGCCTCTTTTCCTGGTACTTATTTTCAGAAAGAATATGTAATGAAGCCTAATGTACTTTTTTTTAAAAAAGACTTTTTAAATTTATTCTTTGTGGATTTCCCATTGCTAATCCCTATCCCATCCATCTCCCCGTGACCCTTCGTAGCCACCCTCTGCCCTTGAAACCTCCCCCCAATAAAATAAAATTTAAACAACAGCAAAAAGCCCAAAATGCAAACCAAAACAAACTAACTACTAAAAGAGAACGTCAATGACAAAGAAAGTCTCAGCGTGGAAAACTTTATGTGGCCAGAATTTCAGATTTGTTGAAGCTGTGTTTTATGTTTTCCTTTCTGTAGGTTTGGTTGGGATGTTCCGGTAATTCTGAGGAATTCAGAAGAGACCCAGTTCAGCACAAGAACTTTCAAGAAACAAATGAGACAAGTCAAGAACCCTTTTGGCTTAGAGATCAGTAACCCGTCCTCAGCTTCTCTAGCAGGTTGGTGGCTTTTCCAGAGCTTTCCCTGATCTCTAGTCCCCTGTCGTTAACCCTTCTGTTTCTTTCTGTATTGCTTTCTCTTTATTCAACTCCACCGTTCACTGAACTGGATATTACAGTGTAAAGATTAAAGTTCATGATTTTCTCTTGGGAGTGTTTATCCAGTAATAGAGACATGTGTGCGTAAGGAGGAGAATGCAGCATTTCAGGGTAGTAAACAAGTCTGTTAAGACATGGCGCCACATTTGTGGTCTTCAGTGAAATGAAAAATGATACAATGTGTCTGAACATTAAGTTTGAGGTTGCTCACCTTTTTAAGAACAACTGATTTTTTAATCTGATATTATGATATTTTAGTATACATTATTTTCATATAATATGGGATTTGTTTGTTTAGTTTTTGTTTTTTCGAGACAGGGTTTCTCTGTGTAGACCTGGCCCCTTACTGTTCTGGAACTCACTCTCTAGACCAGGCTGCCAGGCTGGCCTTGAACTCAGCAATCCACCTGTCTCTGCCTCCTAAGTGCTGGGATTAAAGGCGAGTGATACCATGCCTGGCTATAATATGTTATTTTTGATGTGATAATTACAGTTGGCAGGTTTGTTTCTGTGTTCGTTAGGTCTACTTAGGAGCCATTGAGTTGAATTATAAAGGCAGAAGCGTTGTGTTTGCTGCAGTAGAGATGTTTAGGAAGTCTTGTAGAGAAGAGTGTGTGGACGCTCCTGTCCCCCTTCTCCCCATTCCCTAATAGTCTTTTTTTTAAAAAATATTTATTTATTTATTATGTATACAATATTCTGTCTGTGTGTATGCCTGCAGGCCAGAAGAGGGCACCAGACCTCCTTACAGATGGTTGTGAGCCACCATGTGGTTGCTGGGAATTGAACTCAGGACCTTTGGAAGAACAGGCAATGCTCTTAACCTCTGAGCCAACTTTCCAGCCCCCTAATAGTCTTGATTGGAAGGAAAGTAGGTGATTGCTGGGGGTTAAGGAACCTTCTAGATGGAATGAGAACAGAACACCCAAGTAAGTGAGGAATACAGCGCAGGAGAGAACCAAGAGGCCGTTTGTGGCTCCAAGACAGGGCAGGGCTGGTGTGAAGGTCTGTGCTAGCTGTCAACTGGACAGAATCCAGAATGACTGGGGGATGGGCCTCTGGGCATGCCTGTAGGGTTATCTTGACTGTGGTAATTGAGAAGACTGCACATTATGCTTGGCCTTGATCCTTGGCCCTAATCTGAAATCGTGAACAATTGTACAGACAAAGAGAAGTAAGCAGGGTACACATTTGCTGCTGTTTCTGATGTGGGGGTCATGTGACCAGCTCCTCCAACTCCCTGCCTTTACTTTCTCCCATGATGGGCTGCACCCTTGTACTGTAGCCAGCCTTTGTCCCTAAAGTTGCTCTTAGCAGGGCACTCTAACAGGGAAAGAAGCTAAGACACAAGGTAAGAGAGAAGAATCTGGAAGACTTGACATGGGTTCCAGAGACAGCTCCTGTTACAGGGGTAAAACCGGAGGAATGGCGGGCTGGGAAGAAAAATATTGAATTTGGGTTGGAGCCTGTGGGCTTTGAGATGCTTTTGTGACGTTCAGTGGAGAGGAAGCAGCCCCGAATCTGGGCAAAGGTGCCCGCTCCTGACACCTTTCAAATCTTAACAGGAACTCTAATCTTTTTAGCTTTTCAGCTTATTCTTGTGCTAATTCATTTTCTTTCCCTCAAAACTATGAAAACCAGAAACAGACAAACATAAAAACTTCAAATTTTTGGGCCAGGGACATGCAAGTGTGAGGACCAGAATTCAGATCCCCAGGCCCACACAAAATGTCAGGGGGGGTGTGGTGGCCCATCTGTAACTCCGGCTCCAGAAGGTGGAGATGGCGTTCCAGAGCAAGCTTGCTAGCAAGACTAGACATATGTGAGTCGTGGATTGAGAGATCCTGCCTCAGCGAAGAAGGTAGAGGTTCCTGAGGAAAATTCTCAGTGTTGTCCTTGAAAAGCCGTGTGTAGGCACAGGTGCACACACGATTGTGAAATGTGTTCCCTCTTCCCTTTTACTCTCTGAACAACTCAGTTTTCTCCCCTCCGTGGCTCTACTGAAGTGGCTGTTGCCAAGGTCACTGGTCGCCTCCTCTGGGTCCCACCTGCGGGCCTGCAGTGGAGAACACACTCACCTCAGAGCTGAGCTCCCTTCTTCACAGAGGGCCTTGTGGACCATTCTTAGTCAGTCTCATGCCTGTCACTCCCAAAGCTTGTCCCCTGACGGGAAACTGGTTCCTTAGTCAGCGTGGGCCATCGTCTGAGTCGTCTCCTTTGTTGGTTTGGTTCACAGGACCTTGCAGGTTGGTCTGGAATTCATAATATACCCCAAGTGGGCCTCAGCAAGTAAATCTTGACTTACAGTTCTTAAAAAGTTTGTAATTCCTTATTCTTTCTCCTTAATTATAAATAATACCACCTTATAAATTGAAGGAAATGAAAATCCTTTCCCCCCAAGAGTATGTAAGTGTTTATTCTGACTTTTTTTTATTTTAGAAAAATAAATTTTAAGATATGACATAAAGAAACTAACTCTCTGGGAGGTGGTGGTACACATCTTTAATCGCAGTACTCGGGAGGCAGAGGCAGGTGAATCTCTGTGAGTTGAAGGCCAACCTGGACTACAGAGTGAGTTCCAGGACAACCAGGGCTACACAAAGAGAATCTCTCTTGAAAAACCCAAAAAAGAAAGAAACTACCTTTATTAAAACAAGACAAGCTGGGTGGTGGTGGTGCACACCTTTAATCCCAGCATTCAGGAGGCAGAAGCAGCTAGATCCCTGTGAGTCCGAGGCCAACCTGGTCTACAAGAGCTAGTCACAGGACAGGCACCAAAGCTACAAAGAAACTCTGTCTTGAAAAAACAAAAACAAAAACAAAAAGTACGACAGTAGGTCGTACATTCCTGATTAAACTATACAGTGATGGTTTAATTCCACCCCCCACTCCCACCCCTCATCCCTCAGCAGCTTTAGATTTTAACGCGCTACAAAGTCTCTTCTGGTTCTTAGGTAAGGACTGCCTTTAATAAAACAATCAACCGTGTCTTCCTGCTGTGCAGTCCTCAAGTCTGCAAGTCCACTGAGAGGGAGAAGAGCTGGTAGCACTGTGAGGAAACACACGCTCCTCTGGAGCTAGAACTCAGGAAGTCATCCCCACCACTCAGGCGGAAGCAGTCTCCAGGAGGGCCAGCTGCCAGTGCCTGAGCAAATGAGAAGACAGCCAGTCAGGGGAGCACTCAGCCTGCTGTGGCCCGACGCTCTCCACTGACGGAAAAACAAATGTGTTCACTGAAAGTGGAGCTCCTAACAGAACTCACTTGAAAAAAAAATCATTTCTTCTTTGTGTTCTGTGGGGAAAAAGGATTTTGGTGGAAGTTATAAGAACAAAGCCCATGGAAAGGTGGATATCCTTACGATGTCTACAAAGTGGTTTTGAGCTTATTTTCTTTCATGCCCAGATAGTTTAATAATTCAGATTTTTTTTTTCTCACCACTCCATCCCAAGTACCTGACAGATTGCACAGGAGAGAGAACAAACCTCCGGATGTGGTGTAACTTGGCAACAAATGAGAGGCTTGCCAATCAGTTTGCTAGAACAGGCTGCTGGGATTTTGTTATTGTATAACAGTGTTGTGTTTGGATTTTTGTTCAGCTCGTGTCCCCAGATGAAGGCTTTAATGAAACTATAAGTTAGAGATCCAGTATCTATTAGTTAAATTGGATGAATTTGCTTCAGGAAGACTTTGGAAGTAACCCCCCCAACTCCAGCCCACTCTGTTTTAACAGATCCAATAAGAGCTAACATAAAACAAAAGACTTAGGGAAAACACACATTAGCATTTGGAGAGTGGTTTCCTGCATCCTGAACTTTCCTCTCCAGGAAACTTACCCCTCCTGTCTGTCTCATCATCTTCACGCATGGCGTCACAGGAGCAGGATGGCTTTCCTGCCCGTTCTGCTCTTATTAAATGGCTCAGAGCCAG
This sequence comes from Chionomys nivalis, assembly GCF_950005125.1. Lineage (NCBI taxonomy): Eukaryota > Metazoa > Chordata > Mammalia > Rodentia > Cricetidae > Chionomys > Chionomys nivalis. Next base: position 65,489,979 of record NC_080097.1, on the reverse strand, counting down.
GGATGTCTCCGGCGCTTTATGCTGTTAGCCTAGCGAAGCTGTGATGGATAAAGACAGTTGAAAGAAGTCGTACCCACTTGGCTTTGACCTTTCTGATCACAGCTGCCCAGCTTTGTTAGTGATAGTAATGGAAAACAGTTTTGTGTATGCTTTGCAATTTGGAGGAACAAGCATGTGTGAAAGGGGGAACCCCCTGCAGGAGAAGTGGAAAAAAGGGAGAACAGTCCTGCAGAGAAGTGTCTGACCTGTCGTCAGGTGGTGTCCTCTGTAATGGCCAAGGCTGTGAGAGAGTGTGGAGGAGAATCTGCGGATGCTGCGGCTCCTTTTCATTCTAGTGCTAGTTCTAGTGACGCATTAAAGTGTGATTACTTTTTGATTGTCAGTGAATTAATACTTGGTGAAATCAAATAGATATATTTGAACTAGAATTTCATTCAAGTTGCCTTGCAGAGTTCCTGCTAATTAAAATTTGAACTCATTGTGGTCTTGGGTCACTGCTGACACACTGCTGTCACACATACCAGCAAAGCTGGGAGGAGCAGGGGACCATCTTGGTCACCCTGTGAAGTGTGTGCTTGAATTTGTGTCTCTTCTCACAGCATCTTCTCCTGATCACATGTTTAAAATAGGTAACAAATCAGTCACACTTCCTGTTACAAGCAGCAGAAAAATCTTCAATAAAGGCACCCTGAGCCCTGCAGAGTTGCTGGTGGACCCAGTCCAGGTTCGAAAGCTAAGCTGCTGCACTAGGAACAGTGACCCAGACTGTGTGTAGGTTCTAGTAAACACATCCCGCCTCTGAGCACGGGCTGTGGTAGCTTCCCCTCCAGACAGTAGGAGACCCGAGAAGTCTTGTCACTTGAACTTGGTATGCTTCAACTGCCACTAATAAGGAGAGGAAAAAAAATCATATTGATAGCACGTAAGGTACTGTGTAAGCATAAAATCCATATGTGAAACAACACGTACAATTGTATGTCACTTAGTTATCCTCTTACAAATTCACGGGCACTATCACCTCCTTTCTTTGCAGGCAAGGAGAAAACTAGAGTATTGCTATTAGACTCTCCATGGTTGGCATCCCGAGGCATTCCTCAGGCTGTGTTGTATTCCGTGGAACACTAACTGTATGACGGACATTAACACTGCCATTGTGTAGATTAATAATAAAGCTCAGCTTCTTCTTAGTGTTTTTCTTCAGTGATCGCCATCTGACCCCATGGTTTCTGTATACCCATTTCAGATGGTTCTGCTCTCCTGTCTGACCCTTGTGCTGATCACACAATGATTGCATATATTATTGGAAAGAGGCGGTTATAATTGCCAAAAGGAAAACTGGGCCAGTCATTCTAAAGATAAATTATAATAATAAAGTTTTGCTGTATTGCTCAAATTCTGCATAGCTATTGACATTTTTATATTTGTAGATACATATCCTTCAACAACATTTAAAACTGCCATCAGCTTGGCCACCATCCAGAACAAAGCCTGTGTTTCTTAACCTTGTTATTATTATATTAGTGACACCCATCTCTTTCTGGATTGTTTTCTGCAGCTGGCATGACCTTGACAGCAGATTGCCTTGAAGATAGCCGTCTTACGTGCTTCTGGGGGTGCAGTGTCCAAAAACTCTACGAAGCTCTTCAGAAGCATGTTTACTGCTTCCGCATAAGCACCCCGCAAGCATTGGAAGAGGCACTGTACAGTGACTACCTCCACCGAGAGCAGTATTTGTATCCTTTTCCCAGGGGCACCCACTGCATAGAAAAGTGAGACTGGATACAGTAAAATGTTACCAAGTTATTGACTCTTTAAGATATGTTTCTTCTTTTGGCAATTTGCCTTTACATATTCAAAAGTATTAAAAAACACAGCAAAGAAGAACTATATTGCCAATTACCGAGCGATACTGAAATTGACGACTTTGGTCCAGTGCCCAGATCCCGTTACCCGTTGGTCGCTCTGTTGACCCTCGCTGATGAGGAGGACCAGGAAATTTATGATATTGTAAGTAACTGAAGCATCCGGAATGCTTTACCTTTACAAGATTTTAGGTGATTCTTTGATGGAGGAAGGTCATTGGTTAAATAATAAAGAAACTGCTTGGCCCTCATAGCTTAGAACATAGGTGGGTGGAGTAAACAGAACAGAATGCTGGGAGGAAGAGGAAGTGAGCTCAGACTCGACAGCTCTCCTCTCTGGGGCAGATGCGATGAAGCTCTGACCCAGGATGGACGTAGGCTAGAATCTTCCCGGTAAGCGCATCTTGGGGTGCTACACACCTTAATAGAAATGGGCAGGCAGTGTTTAAATGAATACAGTTTGTGTGTTGTTATTTCGGGGCATAAGCTAGCCAGGCGACCAGGAGCTGGGGCAGCAGGAACACAGCCCGCAGCTCCTTCAACAATTCTTAATTATTTCTGAGATAGGAAAAAGATCATTTCTGAAAACATATATTTGGTCTTAGACATACATGTCTTGAAAAATTAAAATATGGATTTGTCCCTGTTAATTTTTGTACCTGTAACACACCTTCAGACTATGATGATCCCCCATCTCCCCACTCCCTGTAGATGACAACTACATGGGCTTATTTATAAAATAAAAGGTAGATTATTGTTGAACTAAGTTAATATCGTCCTTTCTGTTAGGTAATATTTGCTTTAGAGAAAATGTCCTTTGGGATACGTGTCTGAGTTGATCAGGATCACTATGACCTGAAGTGTTTGACTTTATGACCAGGTCTGTTATTCTCGGGCCATAGTTATGTTGCCTGTGTCCGTTGGATTCCTTGTTAAGCCTGTGCTTTCCACTTAGGATCTCTGTGTTCAGTCATTTGAGAGTCTTGGTTTCTCACTATGTACTGACTTTTAAAAAATATTTATTATGTATATAGTGTTCTGTCTGCATGTATGCCTGCACACCATAAGAGGGCACCAGATCTTATTATAGATGGTTGTGAGCCCCTATGTGGTTGCTGGGAATTGAACTCAGGACCTCTAGAAGCACAGCCAGTGCTCTTAACCATTGAGCCATCTCTCTGGCCCTATGTACTAGTTCTTTAGACTGGTAGTTCGTTCCCTGTTTGGAGCATAAAAGCATCTAAGTGATCAGAACCCTCTTTGTGAGATAGAAATGTACACAGGTTGAGCATCCCGCTCTGAAAACTGGAGATCTTTTGAGCACTGAGATATGCTACATGTAGGAAATTCTAACCTGCCCTCACTCACCAGCCACAGTTAAGTGTGTGTGTACCAAACATGCTTTTGAAAATTATCTTCAGGCCATGTTTCTAAGATGTTCTTAAAGCACAAATTAATTTCCTGGTTAGACTTGGGGCTCATCTCCTTCTCTAGGATAGCTCATTGTGTATATGCAAATGTACCCAAATCTGAAAAATCTAAAATCTGGACCACTTTTACTTCCAAGCATTTCTAATCAGAGAAACTTAACCCGTATATCTACAAACTTTTGGCGAACTCTTGGCAAAAGCAGGTGTGATGGTGCATTCCTTTAGTTCCAGCACTTGGGAGGCAGAGACAGGCAGCCGTGAGTTTGAGCCCAGCCTCATTTACAGAACAAGTTCTAGAGCAGCCAGGGCTACACAGAAAAACCCAGTGCTTATATTTGCTCATTAGTAAAGGTGCAGTGACATTTTAATGAAACTTTTGTGTATAATGTGCAAAATAGATTCACTAACATGAGCCTGTGCTTTCCTTTCAGCAACAGCCTAGGGTGTTAGCACAAACGTCTTTATTAGACTCAAGCAGAGTAGAGAAAATCCCAGCCCTACTCTCCCCCTAGGTCAGACTCGAGGCCTCATCTGTGATAGGCAAGTGCTCTGCCATTGAGCTGGGTCCCTACTTTTACCCTTGTGTAAAAAGCAGAGTATTGCTGGGCACTGGTGGTGCACACCTTTACTCCCAGTGCTTGGGAGGCAGAGATAGGTGGATCTCTGTGAGTTCAAGACCAGCCTGGTCTACATAGTGAGTTCCAGGGCTACACAGTGAAACCCTGTCTCAGAAAAACAAAAACAAAAAAGCAAAGTATCTTTATGAAATTAAGTGTGTGTTGAATTTTGAAAGGTACAGAAAATATAACGTTATTTGCATATAAGTATCTCAAATTTCATTTTATTTATTTATTGTTTATTTATTTGTTTGTTTGTTTTGAGACAGGGTCTCACTGTGTAGCTACAGCTGGTCTCACTGTGTAGCTACAGCTGTCTTGAAACTATGCAGACCAGGCTGACCTTAAACAATCCACCTGCCTCTGACTCCTGGGTGCCGGGGCTAAAGGCGTGCACTACCATGACTGGCTTCAAATTTTATTTTTTAAAATCAAACTGAAACCTTTTTTCTTTGTTTTTTTTTTTCCTTAATTAATAGAGCCAGAGGGGGAGGAATGGAGAAGTGTAGGTCACTGCTATAAAGCTACAGGTGTGGTACCTAAGAAGGCTACAGTTAGTGATTTTCAGAATGTTTTGGAAGAGGATGGGTGTTCTTGTCACAGAGAGGGAGAATCTCTGTAAAGTAATGGGTGTGTTAGTTTGCTTGACTGTAACGACCATTTTACTACGCATTCCACAGTAGCACATGCTATTGTATACCTCAGATAAATACAGTTGAAAAAAAGTCATTCAAGGTCGCTCATCTGATAAAATGCTTGTCTGTAAGCCAGGTGACGCGAATCCAATTTCAGAACCCATTTACCCTTTTGTGTGTGTGTGTGTCCAGAGATCAGCGCTGAGCGTCCTCTTCAGTCACTTTTCACTTGTATAAGTGTGTTCATGAGTGTGTGCATATGGGTGTGTCTTGTGGAGGTCAGAGGTCAGCGTCAGGTGTCTTCCTCAGTTGCTCTGTACCTTATGCTTTTGAGGCTGGTGTTTGGCTGAACAGAGCCCGCTGATGGGCTAGACTAGCCAGCAAACTCCCAGGATCCACCTGTGTGCACTTCCCCAGCCCTGGTATAACAAATGTGCCATATGAGACCGTCATCAGTTACATGGTGTCATGCATGTGCCATATGAGACAGTCATCAGTTACATGGTGTCACGTGTGCCATATGAGACAGTCATCAGTTTCATGGTGTCACGTGCGCCATATGAGACAGTCATCAGTTGCATGGTGTCACGTGTGCCATATGAGACAGTCATCAGTTACACGGTGTCACGTGTGCAATATGAGACAGCATCAGTTACACGGTGTCACGTGTGCCATATGAGACAGTCATCAGTTACATGGTGTTACATGTGCCATATGAGACACATCAGTTACATGATGTCACGTGTGCCATATGAGACAGTCATCAGTTACATGATGTCACGTGTGCCATATGAGACACATCAGTTACATGGTGTCACGTGTGCCATATGAGACAGTCATCAGTTACACGGTGTCACATGTGCCATATGAGACACATCAGTTACATGATGTCATGTGTGCCGTATGAGACACATCAGTTACATGATGTCACGTGTGCCATATGAGACACGTCAGTTACATGGTGTCACGTGTGCCATATGAGACAGTCATCAGTTACATGATGTCACATGTGCCATATGAGACAGTCATCAGTTACATGATGTCACATGTGCCGTATGAGACACATCAGTTACATGATGTCACGTGTGCCATATGAGACAGCCATCAGTTACATGATGTCACATGTGCCGTATGAGACACATCAGTTACATGATGTCACGTGTGCCGTATGAGACAGCCATCAGTTACACATTTTTCCAAATTGTTATCCAGTTGTCCCTAAATTATTTATTTAAAGAAAACAAAACTTCCCTGTGCCTTGTGGTTCAAGATGACATCTTCTTTGTATTTTTGCACATAAGGGTTTTGTTTTGTTTTTTATTTTATTATTTTTTTCTGGGCTGTTTCTTCTGTCTCTTCCATTCATCTACTTATGAATCAGTTCAATACGATTTAATATTTAATGAAGTTAGGCTGCTCAGGACTATTGAGTACCTTCCTACCTCTTATTATATGTTCCATCTTCTATGCCAGTATTTTAGAATCAGTGTACATAGCTTCTACGCTGATTTTATTGGGACCACAATGAATCTGTAAATTTCAGTATAATTAATATGTGTCAAAAATCTGTCAGTGACGGTTCCTTTTGATGCTGTGATTTATATAAATTAGTGTAAACATTCTAATATATCTCTTATTTGAGAAGCATTTATTTTTTTCACTTTTCTGTGAAATAGTTTTAAGTACTGACTTATGTCTAATTTTTATTTTAGATTTCCATGGTGTCAGTAATTCATATTCCTGATAAGACTTACAAACTTCCCTGCAGAATATTATATCAATATTTACTCCTGGCTCAAGGTCAATTTTATGATCTTAAGGTAAGTCCTACGAGGTAGTGTTTGTTGATTTTAGAGCTGGAGGAATGACTGTCTGTAAAGAGAACTATGGTTTCTCATTAGCTGTAGAGTTAACTGTCTTGCTGTTGGGTTTGCTAGCTTTGTGACCCCGGCTTCATGGAGCTCCTGTTGTTCACAGTTGCCTTTACACTGCTCTCTTTGCTTTTCAGCAACTTTTCATGTCTGCCAACAGCAGCTCCAGTCCCTCCAGCAGGCCCTCTCCAGCAGACAGAAGCGCCGAGCAGAGCTTGTTGGAGAAGGCTGGACTGGCTGGGAGTGACGTGGAGCCCGTGGAGGAGAGCAGCAAGGACTGTGTGGTGTGCCAGAACGGGGGCGTGAACTGGGTGCTGCTGCCCTGCCGGCACGCCTGCCTGTGCGACAGCTGTGTGTGCTACTTCAAGCAGTGTCCTATGTGCCGGCAGTTTGTGCAGGAATCCTTTGCGCTCTGCAGTCAGAAGGAGCCAGACAAGGACGTGCTGGAAGCCTCCTGAACACACCCTAGCCAGAGCGTGTGCAGAGCCTTGTGTCCTTAGGGTCATCATAACAGAAGCTGCAGCCGTGACGGCCAGAGGGAATGCTGTTTTCACTTCATACTGTACACTGTGGATGCTGTGAAGTTCTTCCTGCCCAGCATGGCGAGCCCTGGAGTTCTGTGTTCGTTGATTCCTAAACTCGACCCAGCTCTTGAGAAGAGTGTAAACATCTGGCTTTTGCAGCTAGAAGATTTCATGTAATGTGGATGAGGAAAATCACTCTGGAAATCCATCCACTGACATCCAGGACACACAAGTTCAGGGTGGATGACCGCTTTTCCTTTAATGTAATCTGGAGTGAAATTAGAAGACTGAATTCTGCTTAAAGTAGTTACATGTCTCCCAATTTGCAAAGTATTTGGAATGGACTTTTTACCTTCCTCTGTCTCAGAAATACGTTTTATAAATATTCATTTGGTTTCAAATTTTCCTTATTAGAGTTACATAAATCCATGTCTTAACTTTTCCACATAGGTTCTGAAGTCATAAACAAGGCACAGTTCTGATTGTTCCCGTGCATCATGGATTAGTTGGCTCTCATCTACAGGGGGCAGACACATAACACCTGGATAATAAAATCTCATGGATCATTCAATTATGGGCTCTGTTGTCAGATGTGATTAGATTAGCAGACTGTGCTCTGCCCAGGAAGGGCAGTGGGGCCCTCACTGCCTTGCTCACATTTCTTCCTTTGCGACAAATCTCCCCAGACGTTGTCTTCTAGAGGGACAGAGCTAGAAAGAAAAACAAAAATGGAACAACAAATAACTTTTTTTTTCTTTTCCTATCATTTTCTATCCCAAATAAACCCAGTTTTCCGTATTCCTCATTACACCTTGTAAGCATTGAACTGGATGGACTTGCCCACCCCACCCCCACCCTGACATTCTTTCCAAGGTTACTAAGAACAGAAAGGGAAATTGGAGCTTCCTGGGAAAGTGGGTCACACTTAGTAAGCGGAGACTCCTAGGGGTATGCTAAACCCTTTTCTGTAACCTTTCTGTGAAGACCCCTGCTGTCTGTCTGTCTGTCTGTCTATCTAATCCATCCATCTTTCTATTTATCTTTTTTTTTTTTTTTTTTTTTTTTTTTTTTTTTTTTTTTTGGTTTTTCGAGACAGGGTTTCTCTGTAGCTTTGGTGCCTGTCCTGGAACTAGCTCTTGTAGACCAGGCTGGCCTCGAACTGACAGAGATCCGCCTGCCTCTGCCTCCCGAGTGCTGGGATTAAAGGCGTGCGCCACCACCGCCCTGAGGCAGGGTTTCTCTGTGCAGCCCTGGCTATTCTGGAACTCATTCTGTAGACCAGGCTGGCCTTGAACTCAGAGATCTGCCTGCCTCTGCCTTTGAGTGCTGGCATTAAAGGGATGCTTAACTACCACCAGCTAAAATTTATTGATTTATGTGTTATTTTTAGGTATGAGTGCTTTGTTTCTACTGATGCCAGAAGAGGGCATCAGATCCTGTTATAGATGGTTGTGAGCCACCATGTGGCTGCTGGAAATTGAACTCAGGACCTCTGGAAGAGCAACCATTGCTCTTAACCACTGAGCCATCTCTCCAGTCTGTGTCTCCTCTTTTAAATATCATTTCCTTCCATTCATGTACAATACTTGCAAGAAAAATCTGTTCTTCATTTTATAAACAATTTAAACTTTCCTCTGCATTGCATAGCTTATGTAATGACTATCTTCTAGAGTCAGGCATGGCGGCGCACCTCTTTAATCCCAGCACTTGGGAGGCAGAGGCAGGTAGATCTCTGTGAATTCCTATTCATCCTGGCCTGCACGAGTTCCAGGCCAGCCAGAGCTATGATATGAGATCCTGTCTCAGAACAAACAAAAGCCACCGAGCCTTCTGGGTCTGGGCTGCGGTGGAGCAGGCTCAGTAGTGTATGCCTAAACGGAACATGGATGGTTGGCTGGAAGAATTCCCATGCCTAGCAGAGGCTGCTACTGTGGTAGAGCAGGCATGTCTACAGTACAGTCCCTGCTGCAGCCAGCAGTGTGTGATCCCTGAATGCTCACTCCACCCTGACACATGGGAGAGTGCTCAAGACAGCCTCCCCCTAGCCTGCTGTCTTTTGTGCCCAAATCATCCTAGACTCACGATTGTTTCTTGTGGAGGTACAGTTTTCATCATTGCAATTCTATCAGGAATGCTATCCCATTTTTCATACTTCTGTGAAGTAAAATACATACTACGTAGAACCTACTGTCTTACGCATTTTTAAGCATGCATTCAGTGGTGTTGCGTATTTACGCTGTGAACCCATCGCCACTGCCCCTTTCCAGAACATTTCTACCCCAGCTCTACCTCTGCATCTGCTTACCCCAACCCCACGCCCCCAGCCTCTGAGCCACTGCTCGCTGTGATGGCTGCGATTGAACTCTGCTTCCTGCAGGTGGAATCTCTTAGTGTTTTCAAGGCCTATCCACGCTGCAGTTTACACTACACTTCCAGTCTTTTGGAAGACTAAATCATGTTCTACATTTCAATATCTCTTTTTCTGTTTATTTTTAATGATTTTTAAAGACACGTTGCCTTGGTTTTCCTTGCTGCAGCTAAAGTAATCATTTTTTCTGCCCTCAATGAGAACTTGGTGAGGTAATCAAGGAAGAGTATAGGTAGCCACACTACTGCTTTTGTGTCTTTGTCTCTTTTCTCTTTTTCTCTCTTTTTCTTTTCTTCTTTTTGAGACAGGGTCTCTCTATGTAGTCCTGCCTGGTCTGAAACTCACTTTGTAGACTAGACTGGCCTCAAACTCCCCAGATCCACCTGCCTCTGCCTGTGGAGTCCGGGGATTAACGATGTGCACCACGATATCCATTCACAACTTCTTATAATGAATGCTGCTGCTTAGAAAATTTTGGTTCACAACATAGCAAAAGTGATGAGCATTCAGTAGAAGCCTGACTTCAGGTGTTAGCTTAGGGACCTGCAACCTGACCCGAGGCAGTGCATAGCATCTGCCGGAGACAGAGCTCCCGGCCACACCATCGTGGGTGCACTACGTGCTGTTCAGGGAGAGTGTTGGCCAGAGGAGGTGTATTCCACGCGTGTTCTGTGTGCAACGTTTCCATCTTCTCTTTTGTTATCAAGACAGAACTCATAAGGAGCGCTGTGGGTGGGAACCTTGTATTATTACTCACTCTAGTTTTCATGACGTCGTGATAGTAAAATATACGTTACGTAAAGTTTACTATTTTAAGCATTTTAGATGTAAAATTGATGGCATTAAGTATATTCACGGACTCCTCGAGGCTTCTGTCAGAATTCGCCAATGAACAATGACACTGTGTAAAAACATCTGTGTGAAAATGTTTGGTTTGAGTGTGTTATTAGATAACGTTTGATCCTGTGACTCTGTCGGAACCCCTTCTAGGGCTACAGTAAGCAGCTTCACGGGTGCTAGTCACAGGGCCCAAGGCTCTAAGAACAAGTGTTTGCAATGATTGTACCCAAAGTTGTGTGACCCTTTTTTGTTTTGTTCATTTAAAAGATTGTGAAGATTTGAGCACACATCCCCCCCTAATACAATTTAAAGTAGCTTTTGTACGCTCATGATGCTGCACGCCCGTTCACCATCAACTTCAGAACGTTTTCCATTACTTCATAAAGGAACCCCTGTAGCTGTCAGGTTAGCCCCAATCCCCCCACTTTCTCCTAGCCCTAGGCAAGCACTAACCTGCTTTCTGCCCCTATACATTTGCCTGTTTGAGTCATTTCATGAATGGGCTCACATGCAGGGTCAGGTGATAAGGCACCACTAGTGGTGGTGTGTGGCTGGCTTCTGTCTTACTTACCACAATGATCTCAAGGCTCACCACATCGTAGCCTAAGAGCAGACTGCTGTGCTGTGGGACCGATAGGAGCAGTTGCTGGCACTTGGCCCTTGAAAAGCAATTCATATGCATGTGCCTCTTCTTTGGCATCTTCAACCTGCCTTATTTCTTTCAATCTTAATTATTAGCTTATTTTTTTAAGATTTATTTATTTATTATGTATACAACATTCTGCCTTCATGTATGCCCGCACGCCAGAAGAGGGCGCCAGATCTCATTACAGATGGTTGTGAGCCACCATGTGGTTGCTGGGAATTGAACTCAGGACCTCTGGAAGAGCAGCCAGTGCTCTTAACCACTGAGCTATCTCTCCAGCCCCTTAATTATTAGCTTTAAATGTTACCAGTACTAAAGAAACACCTCCCAACTCGTTTCTCATCCAGTCCTCCAACTCCTTTTTAACCTCTGTCCGTCTTCTGTTTTCCTTAATGTTGAACATCCGGAGAAGGTATTTGACTCCCGTGCTTTCAACACTGCGATTTATCCAAACCTGGGCGCACTGAGCCCCAAGTTCCCTAGGCCGCCATTGCTGCCTCCCAAGGCTAGAATTACAGTTACTTTTTTGTGTTCCATTCACTGTCTGGTCTGTCTCTTCTTATACACCGGGTGGGGGTTGCATGTGTGCAGAGAGCTTGTTAGCCCATCCAGTGATCTTTTCCTTGCCCCGTGCTCCGTCGTGCACACCTCTTTCTCCTCCTAGAAACCCACTTCCCCTGGTTCGCGTCATTACCACCCACTGACTTTCAGTGTTGCTGGAGAACCTCTTCTGAGGAAGACGGAACAATGCAGATCTTCATATCCATCCTTCTTAAAACTCCGATTCGCTAGCTCTGGGATTGTCGCCAGCCAGTTTATGCCAGCTTCAGAGACTTGTGTGATCCTAGTGCCGTCACTATGGGATGCTTTGTTAACAGCTCTCTGTGCAGACAGCACGCTGAATGGAAATGGGTAGGTATAGCCATCCTCTTCCAGTACCTGGCCTTGGAGTGCTTGGTCTTTTATAGCCCAGCTTAAATGTCTCGGCACATTGTTCCCCTCGCACCCACCAGTCAGTGTCCCCTGTTTAAACACCATAGCCATGATGTGGTGACCCCGGAGAGTGTACAACGCATGCTCCCTGCTGAGTCTAGCCCTTACTCCCAGGTTGACTCTACTTCTGTATGTTTCTCTACTCTTGATCTTTTTACTGACACTCAAACTTTTACTTCTCAACGCTCAATGAGTAGTCCTACGCATCTCTCCCAAACACTACCAACTTAACCAGAGTGTAACAGCTTCCTGTGAAAAGCTGTCTCCCATCTTCCCTTCCTCAGCCTGTGGAATGCTATCTTCCCAACTATCTAAAGCCCCCAGATTCCACTCCTGCTCCCCCGTTGCTTCCCTTGCCTCTGATACATTCGCAGGTCTTGATTCCCCACAGTTTTACTAATTCTAGTGTCGGCCTCCTCTCTCTACATTCTGTTACCCCGCTGTCTGCCATGCCTCTCCCAGCCACACTGCTCTTTCGTTGTGAGCTCCCTCCAGAGTCAGACCTCAGGAACCTCTTCCCTACCGCAGCTGCTTCCACTTGCCACTGTGCCCATGGGCTATGTGTGTCTCAGGAGCAGAACTTTCTCCTGGGCCCTAGATTTAGACCTCCGATCTCTGTCTTGCTGGCTCCTCAACCTCAACATGTCCAAAGCTTAGCTCCTTCCCTTCCAGGGTCACTCAGTGAAGGACAGCATCCGCAACCTCATTCCCAAGCCAGAAGTATGCCAGCGTTTCACGCCCCCTCTTCCTCTTCTGCATACGCCTATCCCCCCTGCATGCTAGCACCCCAACAACTAAATGACTTCATCCCAACACTTGTTTCCTATACTCAACTAGGCAATTATTTTTTTTTAATTTTTATGTATACCAGTGGTGTGTGTGTGTGTGTGTGTATGTGTGTGTGAATTCTTGTGTTCTTAGGGGCCAGAATTGTCATATCCCCTGAAACTGGATTACAGGCAGTTGTGGGCCACTGGGCATAGGTGCTGAGAATTAGCCTCAGGGCTTGTACAGAAATAGTACACTTTCTAAACTACTGAGCCATCTTTCCAGCCCATTTTTATTTTTTAAAGCCTCCCTGTTTTTTTGGTTTTTCAAGACAATGTCTCTCTAACTGCCCTAGATGCCCTAAAAGCCCCATTCTGTAGACCAGGCTGGCCTTGAACTCACAGAGATCCACCTGCCTTTGCCTCCCGAGTGCTGGGATTAAAGGTGTGCACCACTACGCTTGGCTTTAAAACTACTTTTGGTTAAAATCTTTCATTGGCTTCTCTTACCATCAGGGAAGAATTCCATCCTATGCCTGTCCTCTTCGTGGCTCTTGCCTCCGTTGATCCCTGGAGGCTCATTCCCTGTGCTTTCCCCTTCACACGCTACACTCCAGCTAACCTGAACGATTTCCATGTCCCGTGCATACTGTTCCTTCTTCCTGTGCAGCACCTACTGACTCTCACGTCTGGCTCCCGTCATCTCTGGAATGCTCCGCCTCGTGTCCAAAGTAGGTTCCTCTTCCTTCTCCTCACATAAGATGCACTGCTTACAGTCATCTTTGCACTGAGCATTTTCTATTTTGTTTGCTTCTCTATGTCTCAGTGTCCTAACACACCAGAACTGCTCAGAACAGGACCTGCCTGGGTTATCTGTGTTTTCATTGCTTTGCACAGAGTTTACCATTTGAAAAATATCAGCTGATGAATATCTGATGATTAAGCGCATTATTTCTTTTTGAGTCAGGGTTTGTCTGTGTGTCCAGGAGTGCCTTAGAACTCACTCTGTAGACCAGCCTGGCCTCGAATTCATGAGATCCTCCTGCCTCAGCCTCCCGAGTGCATATTGGCATCTTATGATTCTTTGTATTAGAGGTGGCTCAAGGTGTTGGCATTAGGGAAAGAACAAGATTTAGAATTATAATTCATCATTATTTTTATCTACACAGGACATTGGATTTTACTAACTTCAAATTGCCATAGGCCACCACTTATAAATGACTCTACAAATTGGCAGAAGAATTTAGTATTGGAAGTGGGAGAGTTTGAGGCAGGAAAACGAAGATCAAGGCAGTATTGCAGTGACCCAGATGAGAAGATTAAGGCCTAAATATTCCATTGTTGACCGGGTGATGAGGTCTAATTTATGAGTTGCTCATTTAAGGAGAATTAATTTAAAGACACGGTGCTTCTGGCTTGGCAGAGGGAGTGACTGACTGTAAACTCGGGAGCACATGCCCACTGCCCTGGCTTGGATATGGTTTGAGTAGCTCCCAGTGTTTCACGTGTTCAAATCTAAGCCCTCCAAAGGAGCCTTTAAACAGGCAGAAACTTATCCATCTGTGGTCTTTAAAGATGGAGCCTTTGAAAATGACTGGAAAAAGTCATCAAGATCAATCCCTCATGACTGAATTGTGGTGGTCATCTAAGAAAAGTTAGGAAATAAAGATCAGGGGATGGAACACACACACACACACACACACACACACACACACACACACATGCATGCTCCCAGGCTTGTACCATGTGGTGTATGTAGTCCCTAGAGACCCCCTTCCAACAAAGCTATGATCAGATGTGAGCCTCAGAACTTTAGAACTTTTGGACTAAAATATCTTTTTTTAAAAGGTTACCTAACCGTAGATATTTCATTATAATAATAACATCAATTTTAAAAAAATGGATTGCTGCATCCACTTTTCCCATTTAATTGTTGGCCCTGGTGATTAGGCTCTCATTTGTGCTACTCGGTTATTCAATAACCCATCTCTCCATTCATTCATTCATTCATTCATTCATTCATTCATTCATTCAGCAAATCCTTACATGGTGTACTTTGAGCTATCTGCTGTTCTGAAAGGGGACAGGGTACCAGAGGCCTTTGGCTTTGTGGCTCCCACGTGTGTGGGTAGAAGGTAAAGGGAGTTGGTTGTCTGAAAGTGGGTCAGTCCATCCATGCATCTCATTAAACAGCCAGAGAAAACTGTTGTAATAAGAGCGGTGGGGCTGCATCCCCCGCATGGCTTACATATGCCCCGAAATAATTACACGGAAACTGTATTCTTTTAATCACTGCCAGGCCCATTAGTTCCAGCCTCTTATTGGCTAGCTCTTACATATTGATCTAGCCCATTTCTAATATTCTGTGTAGCACCATGAGCTGGCTTACCAGGAAAGATCTTAACCTGCATCTGTCTGGAGTGGGAGAATCATGGCGACTCCCTGACTCGGCTTCTTTCTCCCAGCATTCTGTTCTGTTTACTCCACCCTCCTAAGGGTTGGCCTATCAAATGGGCCTAGGTAGTTTCTTTATTAATTAACCAATGAAAGCAACAGATTAATACAAGACCCACCTCCATCAGAAAACAAAGACGATACAATTTTGTGTTACATATTATGAAAGGAACAGTGTAGGACAACTGTCGTTAAAGTGGTCTGAGGGAAGGCCTCTCTGAAATGCCTTCTCTGAAGGCCTTCATAAGAGCTGGGGCACCGCATGCTGAGGGGACCGGAGAGGTGAGTTGGTGGCCACAGGGCCGGACAGCCAGGAGCTGGTCCCAGGGGGACAGAATCCAACCCCCCCCCATTCCCTAAGCTTTTCTGGCCATCCAGCGGGGTGTGTTCCTGCTGCTGGGCTTTCTTTACCCCACCCCACTCTGCCCCCCAAGCCCGCCTTTTGGCCTGTGAGGTTCTTGGAACACTGCAACACAGACTGTGTCAGTGCTGAGGGGATCTGAGAGGTAAGTCAGTGCCCATAAGCCTGGACAGCTGGACACCCCACTCTCCAGGACCTTACCACCAGTGGGCCAGAACACAGGGGCCCTTCCACAACTCCCTAGCTTTTCCGGCCAGCCAGCTGGGAGTGTCCCTGCTGCTGGGCTTGCCCCCAACCCACCCTGCCCCCAAGCCTGTCTTGCCTTTCACCTGTGAGGTCCTTGGAATCCTCAAACACAGCCTGCTCCAATGCTGAGGGGACCTAAGAGAGGGCAGACAAGAAAAACTCCCAAGTACTCAGTCAGCCACAGCAAAGATTGGACCAGGATGCCAAGACTCTGCTGGCCTCATTTGAAGGAAGAGACCGATAGGCGCCAATGCAAGAATTCCTCCAACATCCTGAAAAGCAACCTGGCAACACCAGAATCCAGCAAACACACAATAGGAAGACTTGAACATCCTAACCTAGAAGAAGCAGAAGAAAACAACTTTAAATGTAACCTAATGAAAATGGAGACCTTTAAACAGGAAGTGAAAAACTCTTTTAAAGAAATGAAAGAGAAGACAAACAAAAAGTTAGAAGAAATTAAAAGTCCCTCAAAGATACCCAAGAAAACCAAGAAAAAGCAATCAAACAGGTAAAGAAAACAGTTCAAGACTTGAAGACCAAAATGGAGGTAATAAAAAAAAACACAAACCGAGGGAAGGCTAGATATTGAAAATCTGGGTAAACTAACAGGAACTACAGAGACAAGTATAACCAACAGAATACAAGAGATAGAAGAAAGAATCTCAGGCATTGAAATACTATAGAGGAAATAGACTTATTGATAAAAGAAAACATCAAATCCAACAAATTCTTAACACAAAACATCCAGGAAATCTGGGACACCATGAAAAGACCAAACATAAGAATAATAGGAATAGAAGGAGAACTCCAGTTGAAAAGGCCCAGAAAATACATTCAACAAAATTATAGAAGAAAACTTTCTCAACCGAAAGAAGGATATCCCTATGAAGGTACAAGAAGCTTACAGAATACCAAATAGACTGAATCAAAAAAAAAAAATTCCCTCACCATATAATAATCAAAACACAAAACATACAGACTAAAGAAAGAATTTTAAGAGCTGCAAAGGAAAAAGGTCAAGTAACATATAAAGGCAAACCTATCAGAACTACGCCTGACTTCTCAATGGAAGCCATGAAAGTCAGAAGGTCTTGGATAGATGTGCTGCAGACACTAAGAGAACATGGATGCAAGCCCAGACTACTATACCCAGCAAAGCTTTCTTTCACCATCAATGGAGAAAACAAGATATTCCATGACAAAAACAGATTTAAACCATTCGTATCCATAAACCTAGCCTTACAGAAAGTCCTAGAAGGAAAACCTCAACCCAAGGAAGCTAAACAACACCCACAATAGCACAGACATCTGATAACCCTCTACCATCACAACTCAAAGAAGGGAAGCACACAAACGCTACCACCAAAAAACAACTGGAGTTAAAAACCACTGGTCATTAATATTGCGTAATATCAATGGACTCAATTCACCTATAAAAAGGCACAGGTTAAGAGAATGGACACAAAAACAGGATCCCACATTCTGCTGGTTACAAGAAACACACCTCAACCTCAAAGAAAGACTCTACATCACAGGAAAAAGGATTTCCAGTCAAACAGATCTAAGAAACAAGCAGGTGTGGCTATCCTAATATCTAACAAAATTGATTTCAAACTAAAATCAATCAGAAGAGATGGAGAAGGAGACTTTATACTCATAACAGGAACAATTCATCAAGATGAAGTCTCAATTCTGAATATCCATGCCCCTAATATAAAAGCACCCACATATCTAAAAGAATATTAAACATTACTAGAACTCAAATCACACATCAAACCCCACACACTAATATTAGGAGATTTCAACACTTCTCTTTCACCAATGGACACATCAACCAGACAGAAACTTAACAGAGAAATAAGAGAACTAACAGATGTAATGAATCAAATGGACTTAACAGACATCTATAGACTATTCCACCTAAACGGGAAAGAATATACCTTCTTCTCAACACCTCATGGAACCATCTCAAAAATTGATCACATACTTGGTAACAAAGTAAACATCCACAGATACAAAAAAAAATTGGAGTAACCCCCTGTGTCTTATCGGATCATCATTGAGTAAAGTTAGAATTTAACAACAGTACTACTCCCAGAAAGCCTACAAATTCATGGAAACTGAACAGTCAACTACTGAACCACTGCTGGGTCAAAGAAGAAATAAAGAAAGAAATTAAAGTCTTCCTTGAATTAAACAAAAATGAAGACACAACATACCCAAACCTATGGGACACTATAAAAGCAGTGCTAAGAGGAAAGTTCATAGCACTAAGTGCCCACATAAAGAAAACAGAGAAAGCTCACATTAGAGACTTAACAGCATACCTGAAAGCTCTAGAAAAAAAAGAAGCAGAATCACCCAGGAGGAGTAGAAGACTGGAAATAATCAAACTGACAGCTGAAATCAACAAAATAGAAACTCAGAAAACAACTCAAAGAATCAATGAAACAAAGAGCTGGTTTTTTGAGAAAATCAACAAGATTGACAAACCCCTATCCAAACTAATCAAAAGGTGGAAAGAGAACACCCAAATTAACAAAATCAGAAATGAAAATGGGAACATGACAGCAGACACTGAGAAAATTCAGAGAATCATTAGGTATTACTACAAAAGCCTGTACTCCACAAAATTGGAAAATGTAAAAGAAATGGACAATTTTTTTAGATAGATACCATATACCAAAATTAAATCAAGACCAGATGAACAACTTAAATAGACCTATAAGTCACAAGGAAATAGACGCTATCATCAAAAACCTTCCAACCAAAAAAATCCAAGGGCTGGATGGTTTTAGTGCAGAATTCTGCCAAAACTTCCAAGAAGAGCTAATACCTATACTCCTCATGTTTTCTACATAATAGAAACATTGCCAAACTCTTTTTATGAATCTACAGTTACCCTGATACCAAAACTGCACAAAGACTCAACCAAGAAAGAGAATTACAGACCAATCTCACTCATGAACATTGATGCAAAAACTCCTAATAAAATACTGGCAAACCGAATCCAAGAACACATCAAAAAAATCATCCATTATGATCAAGTAGGTTTTATCCCAGAGATGCAGGGCTGGTTCAACATACAAAAATCTATCAATGTAAACCATCATATAAATAAACTGAAAGAAAAAACCCATATGATCATTTCATTAGATGCTGAAAAAGCATTTGACAAAATTCAACACCCCTTTATGATAAAGGTCTTGGAGAGATTAGGGATACAATATAATAAAATATAATAAAAGCAATATACAGCAAGCTGACAGCTAACATCAAATTAAATGGAGAGAAACTCAAAGCGATTCCACTAAAATCAGGAACAAGACAAGGCTATCCACTCTCTCCATATCTCTTCAACATAGTGCTCGAAATTCTAGCAATAGCAATAAGACAACATGAGGAGATCAAGGGGATTCAAATTGGAAAGGAAGAAGTCAAGCTTTCATTATTTGCAGATGATATGATAGTGTACATAAGTGACCCCAAAAACTCTACCAGAGAACTCTTAAAGCTGATAAATACCTTCAGTGATGTGGCAGGATACAAGATCAACTCAAAAAAATCAGTAGCCCTCCTATACACAAAGGATAGAGAAGCAGAGAGGGAAATCAGAGAAGCATCACCTTTCACGATAGCCACAAATAGCATAAAGTATCTTGGGGTAACACTAACCAAGGAAGTGAAAGATCTATTTGACAAGACTTTAAGTCTTTAAGAAAGAAACTGAAGAGGATACCAGAAAATGGAAAGATCTCCCATGCTCTTGGAGTGGTAGGTTCAACGTAGTAAAAATGGCAATCCTACCAAAGGCAATCTATAGATTCAATGCAATCCCCATCAAAATCCCAACACAATTCTTCACAGACCTTGAGAGAACATTATTAGGTCAGCCTGGCTGGACCCTCAGTTCTGTGGCTGGCAGTGGCCTTCTGCAATTGCAACTACTGTGTTTTCCAGTTAACAATTCTACATTCATAATCTCATAAATTCATAAAATAAATGCCTTCTGGCTGGATTTCAATCCTTATGATTTGATATACTCTCATATAATCCTGGAACAATTTACTAAGGTAGACAGAAAACTGAGATGAAGTGGATTAAATAATTAGCCCCTAACAGGCAGCTATTTTGGTGGGAGAAATAGGATTTGAAACCAGTTCACTTTGCCAGAAGTGCAGGCTCCTAGATATGGGCAGCCTTTTAGTGAGTCTCCTGCAAAGGTCACGTTCAAGAGCCTCATAATCAATTTACAAATAAAAGCAGCACACACACACACACACACACACACAAACCTATGTAATGTTTTATGATTCTGTGCCAGGCAGCATTCATAGTTGCCCTGGGGTACGTGTGGCCTGTGGGTAGCAGGCTAAACACATCTGCGTGTCTATCTTAGGATTTCTATTGATGTGAAGAGACACCATGACCATGGCAATTCTCAGAAAGGAAACATTTGGTTTTGTTTGTTTGTTTGTTTTCGAGACAGAGTTTCTCAGTAGCTATGGAGTCAGTCCTGGAACTTACTACGTAGACCAGATTGGACTTGGACTCACAGAGATCTGCCTGCCTCTGCCTCTCAAGTGCTTGGATTAAGGGTGTGTGCCACCACCACCCAGCTAATGGAAACAGTTAATTGTGGTGACTTGCTTACAGTTTCAGAAGTTCAGTCCGTCAGGGCGAGGAGCATGGCGGCGTGCAGGTAGGCATATGCTGGAGAAATAGCCAAGTGTCCTACTCCGTGCAGGCAACAGCAAGTTGACTGACACACTGGGTGGTATCCTGAGCATAGGAAACCTCAAAGCCCCACAGTGACACACTTCCTCCAACAAGACCACACCCACTCCAACACAGCCACACCTCCTAGTAGTGCTACTTCCTATGACCTTTTGGGATTACAAATTTATGGGGGCCAATTATATTCAAAATACCACAGCATCTAAACTCCAGTTGCCCTTCCACAATGCCTGAACTATGTGTACATGGGGCTTCAGCATCAAACTGTATGGGCAGCTTCCAAATTCTTCCGTTTTCATTGCTTTAATGTATTACCTCAAAGTACATGCCCGACAACGCTGCCACAACAAGGCCTGTGAACTATGGGCTCTAGACTGAAGTAAGGTTAGGAATTGCCGTATCCTCTGCTTACATGAGGAATCACAGTGAGCATTAGTCTAACAATGGCTTGGAAAATCTTGCAATAAAATCTAATATGAACTGGGCAGTCTGATGGGGAACACCTCAAGAATGGTCTGCGATGGTTTGGATGTTGTATCGCCAAGGTTCCAAGTGGTGAAAGCTTGTTCCTCAAGCCAGCACTACTAGAGTTATGAAACCTTTAAAAGGTGGGACCTACAGGTGGGAGGGATGGCTCAGTGGTTACAGCGGTTGGCTTGCAAGCATGAGGACCCGAGCAACACTATTGTTTCCTGATGGCTGTGGCAGCCTGTCTTGGTAGGCAAAGACAGGACTGAAGGATTATCCAGCTAGCTATATTGGAAACTTTGGGTGAACAAATTGGAGATTAATGGAGGAAGACTCTGATGTCAGCTTCAGGTTTCCACACGTACCTATGCAAACACGCACACATATAAACATTCATGTATACCTGCATACATACCACATACAAGCATGCACGCGGAAAGACCAGATTTAAAAAAAAAAGTTAAAAAATAAAAACTAAAAGGTGAGCCCCAATGAGAAGTTTTCAGATCACTTGAGTCGAGGTTCTCTTGACAGGACAGTAGGACCCTAGCCGCTTCCTCTCACTTCCTTTCAGACTGTGTTCTGTTTTGTGCTTCACTGTGGTGTGCGACGTCACCATGATCCAGAAGCAGTGGGCGGGGCCAATGAGTCATGGGCAGAGCCCTGTAAAACCGAGAACTAAGGCAAACCCCCCCTTTTTGTAATTTCATTGTGTTACATTATTTTTATAATAACAGCAATCTATACGAAGGATTGATCATCGTTTGATCTAATGAATTCTGGGCAACAGTAGTGTCTGCTTAGGGGAGAGTCGCGCCTGTCAGCAGCTGTTCCAGTCACACAGTCTAGAGGCTGTCATTCACTCTGATCGCTAGGTTCTCCAATGATAGCTTTCAGTTTGTTCTTCTTTGCATGTCAACTACCGAAAACTGTGGGTACATGTCAATCACACTTTCAGGTGGAGAAGATTCAGTCAGTTCTTTTTCTGTTATTTGTTTTCTTGAGACTTGGTCTTGCCACATAGAGAACTATACCGCCATATTGGAGATCTCTGACCGGCATTGAACTTGCAACCCTCGTGCCTCAGTCTCTTGAGGGCTGGGATTACAGGTGTACCCCACCGTGCCTGACCACATACAGGTAAGTCTTGGCTCATGATCAGAAGAAGGAATTGATGACTTCCCTTTGTCAATCTGACAGTGAGCTCTCATTCCCACTCCTTGGATCCTGACCCACATAGATCCTGTAAGTAGGATTTGCAGTGCTTACACTTAACCTTCTGACTGCATTTATTTGATAGTTTATGACACATGATGAGATGTTCTGCTGTAAAAATTATAATTAATGCTTCACACATTTGTTTATTTTTGAGAAGTGTGGCTCCGTCTGCATTTGTGTTGGAGATTGTGTCTCATTTGCTTATATTTTCCTGAATTTGGTTAACTTTATCAGTTAATTGGTTTGAGTTACATTGTTTACAAATCTGTCAAGAAGACAACGTATCTAAGGGCTTGAAAAAATTAGAGTTAGGTAGGTCTTCTTATCAAACTCTATTCTAGGGAGAGATGATCAAACTTTTTTTCATGGGGTAGGTGGATATACAGCCTTGCATATTGAGTGTCTGCTGTCTGCACCTCTCTCTGAGCCAGGGGTTGGAGACGGCAGAAAGGAAAGAATGAGGTCCTGATACATGTTACAGCATGGGCAACTTTGTGATAAACCAGCCATAAGAGACAATATTGAAGCATTCCAGTTAAGTGAGAGTTCACATTCACACGGGTGGAAAGCAGAATGGTGGCTATCAGGATTGGATGAGTGGACGGTACAGAGAGGGGGTGGAGCTGCTGCTTTGGATGAGGAAAAGCTGCACAACACTCTAAGTGGACTTCATGCTGTCAGGTTCATACTTAAGAGATGTATTAAGAATATACATACTTAAGAATATCCAGGCAGTGGCGGTGCACATCTTTAATCCCAGCACTCAGGAGGTAGAGGCAGGTGGATTTCTGTGAATTCTTGGCCAGCCTGGTCTAAGACCTAGTTCCAGGACAGCCAAGGCTACACAGAGAAACTCCATTGTAGGTTTATTTTATTTTTTTTTTATTTTTTTTTATTCTTTCTCATGGATGCTTGGCCTTAGCTTGGCTTATTTCTAACCAGATTTTCTTAAGTTATCCCGTCTTCCTTTTGCTTCTGGGCTTTTACTTTTCACTATGTCTTTCTTTACTTCTTACTCCATAGCTGACTGTGTAACTGGGTGGCTGGCCCATGGCATCCTCTCTCCTTCCCCTTCTCCTATTTTATCCTTTCTGCTTGCCAGCCTCGCCTATCCTTGCTGCTGCCAGCTCCTTACTGGACCAATCAGGTGCTTTAGACAGGCAAAGTAACACAGCTTCACAGAGTTCACAAACACAACATAAAGTATACAACATATCTTTGTATCATTCAACAAATATTTCACAGCATAAACAAATGTAACACAACTTCAACTAATATTCCACAATGCCCTGTTTCAAAAAACAAAACAAAAACAAAACAGAAATGTTAGAGGAAGGAACATATTTTAGCATAATGAAAAAGTTGGAATTTTTTCCCTGTATTGAGTCAATGTTCACCCAACCCACATTCTAATTTGACTCCCCAGCATAGTCATGGCTGCTCAATCTGGCTTCAAGGAATCTTTCATCTGGAGGAAAGCTCCAAGCTGAGAAACTGAAGATTTGAAACTATTCTGCAGTAAGAACTTTCATATACAATGTAAACAGGGGCTAGGTGTAGTATGTGTCTTTAATCCTGGCACTGAGAGGACAGAAGGAAACAGATCTCTGTGACTTTGAAGCCAGTCTGGTCTATATAGCAAGTTCTAGGCCAGTCCTGAAGGGTTATATATCCTATCTTCTAGAAGAAGAAGAAGAAGAAGAAGAAGAAGAAGAAGAAGAAGAAGAAGAAGGAGAAGGAGAAGGAGAAGGAGAAGGAGAAGGAGAAGGAGAAGGAGAAGGAGAAGGAGAAGGAGAAGGAGAAGGAGAAGGAGAAGGAGAAGGAGAAGAAGGAGAAGAAGGAGAAGAAGGAGAAGAAGGAGAAGAAGGAGAAGAAGGAGAAGAAGGAGAAGAAGAAGAATGTGAACAGATTCTCAGAGATTCCCAGTCAATGTATAGCTGACCAACAGTACAGATTTGGGCTAGCATTGGGAGGCTGTGATCTCATTGGTGTAAAAATGTGCAAGTGATTCAGGAAATGGCTTCAGGAACTTACTACATTGCTCTGGCCTAACAGGACACTGGCTTTTCAGTGGAATGTCTACTCTGAATAATACTGAGATGTTCTGAGCTCAGGTTAGCCCAAGCCTGGACCTTACCTACCCTCCTTTCAGTGTTTCTGTCTTAGCAGAGCTGGTTTCTGATGTGGCCTACCTACATTCTGTCTGTCAGCAGTTCCTTGAATCCCTTGGCAGGCCCTGACACCCTGATCCAGGGTGAAAAGTTTGGGCAATCACCCTGAGTTGTGATGGGGAACCTCCTTCAGCCAATAGCCTTTAAGAGGCTGGACCATGTTGGTGTGTGACTTTTGGGTATAAATGATCAAAGGCCAAAGCTAAGAGTGCATATAAAATGGAATTGTAATTGAGGGATTACTAGACATGGGTGCGGACATAAGTATCATTACTCCAGAAATTTGGTATCCCAATTGGCCTCTTTAAGAAGCAAATTCCTAGGAATTGGAATCCTATCTCAAGTGAAACAAAGCACAAAATGGGTTGAATGCATAGGGCCAGAAGGACACAAAGGAAGGCTTGATGGAGGAGTTAATTTCATTGGTTAAATAAAGAAACTGCCTTAGTCCTTTAATAGGACAGAAAATTAGGTAGGCAGAGTAGACAGAACAGGATGCTGGGAAAAAGAAGCTGAGTCAGTGAGTTGCCATGATTCTCTCACTCCAGACAGACGCAGGTTAAGATCTTTCCTGGTAAGCCAGCTCATAGTGCTACACAGAATATTAAAAATGGGTTAGATCAATATGTAAGAGCTAGCCCATAAGAGGCTGAAACTAATGGGCCAGACAGTATTTAAAAAAATACAGTTTCCATGTAATTATTTTGGGACATAAGCCATGCGGGCGGCCGGGTGCTGGGGATGCAGCCCCGCCGCTCTTATTACAACAAAGGCTGAGGCCGTATGTAGCTAATATTGCAGTGAATTTATGGGGTCGTTGTCTGTTGCAGCAATGGGATACCCAGATTAACATTCCTGCAGTCCCAAAAACTTATGTTTCTGGGAAGGATATTATAAGGTATTATAAACAAAGGTCACCAGTCATTCAGACTGTACAAGAACACAAAGCAACTAGAAAATCTTCAGAGGTACTAACAGCCTTGCTTTTAAAATGGTTAACCGAGAAACCAATATGGATTAAACAATGGTCTTTAACAGAAGACAAACTGTAGGCTTTAGAACAGCTGGAACAGAAGCAACTAGATGATCACTATACTGAAGAATCTACCAGTCCTTGGAATTCTCCTGTTTTTGTTGTTAAAAAGAAATCTGCAAAATGGAGAATGGTGATAGATCTAAGAGCTGTCAACAAGGTAATTCAACCTGTGAGTCCTCTATAAACTGGAATTCCGCTGCCCTCTCTTTTACCAAAGGGATGGTCTCTCATAGTTATTGATTTAAAGGATTGTTTCTTCACTATGCCTTTACAAGAAATGGACAGAGAAAAAAATTGCCTTCATAGTGCCTACTTACAATAATTCTCAGCCTACTAGGAAATGCCAGTGGATTATCCACCCACAGGGAATGCTCAATAGCCCCTCCCTGTGCCAATACTTTATAAGTCAGCCATTGGAAATGATATGTAAGCAACTTCCTATAATTTACCATTACATGCATGACATTTTGTTATCTGATTCAAATGCAGATATTTTAGAAAAAATGTTTGAAGAATCAAAGAAAATTTTGCCTAAATGGGGATTACAAATTGCTCCTGAAAAAATACAAAGAGGAGATTCTGTCAATTACCTAGGTTACAAAATAGGTTTAGAAAATTAGAACACAAGAGGCACAAATTAGGAGAGGCTGATTGTGGATTCTTAATGACTTTCAAAAATTGTTAGGAGACATTTACAGTCTATGACAAGCTGTTGGGATAACACCTGATCTAATAATTCATTTAAACAAAACCTTAGATGATGACAAAGACTTAAATAGTCCCAGGGAATTAACAGCTGAAGTGGGAAAAGAACTGATGATTGTTGAAGAGAAATTACAGGAGGCACATGTAGATAGAGTGAATAAATATCTTAATTGTATTTTAGTCATATTGCCTTCCAGAATTTCCCCCACATGAATTTTAATGCAGAGGGAAGATACCTTAGAATGAATTTCTTTTTTTTAACCACATAAGCCAAGTAAAAAATTAAAAACTCATGTGGAAAAAGTCTCTGAATTAATTATAAAAGGTAAACTGAGACTTCGTCAATTAGCAGGTATAGACTCGGCAGAGCTTATAGTGCCTTTTACTACTGATAAAATTAAAAAATTATGGGCAGACAGTGAGCCATGGCAAAGAGTTTGTGCTTATTTTTTTTGGAGAAATTAATAGCAATTATCCCAAAAGTGATAGACTTAATCTTGTAAAGAGAACTACTTGGATTCTTCCCCAAACTGTATGTGATGCACCAATAACTGGAGCCCGTGCATTCTATACTGATGCAAATAAATCAGGAAACGCAGATTACAAATCAGAAGAATTAAGTAAGGTGGAACAAAGCCCTTATAATTCTGTCTAAAAGGCAGAGTTATATGCTATTCTGATGGTATTAAGGGATTTTAAAGAACCTTTCAATATAGTTACTGGTTCACAATATGCAGAAAGTATAGTCTTGCATATTGAATCTGCTGAATTTATACCAGATAATACAGAATTGACTTAATTATTCATTCAGGTTCAAGACATAATCAGGAATAGGCTTTGTTCTATATACATAATACACAACCAATGCCCATATGAGTTGGCTAGGTCCTCTAGCACAAGGTAATGCAGAAATTGATTGACTATTGATTGGAAATGTGCTGAAGCCCTCAGAATTTCATAAAAACATCATGTCAATAACAAAAGGTTTAAAGAAAGAGTTTCCTATTACATGGCAGCAAACTAAGGAGATTATAAAGAGACGTCCTACTTGCTCTTTCTATAACCAAATGCCATTACCAGCAGGGAGTAACCCAAAGGGTACTCAAAGGAATGGAAACTGGCAGATGGATGTGTTCCACTTTACAGAATTTGGAAAGTTAAAATATGTACACCACACCATTGACACTTATTCAGGTTTTCAATGAGCAACAGCCTTGAGCTCAGAAAAGGCTGATTCAGTAATCACATATTTATTAGAAGTTATGGCCATCATGAGTATACCTGCACAAATAAAGATAGATAATGGTCCAGCATATGTGTCTAAGAAAATGAAACAGTTTTTTTGATTATTGTAATATAAAGCATATTATGGTATACCAAACAATTCTACAGGTCAGGCAGTTATAGAAAGATCAAATCAAACTATAAAGGATATGCTAAACAAACAGAAAAAGATAGAAAATACCCCCAGAAATAGATTGTATAATGCTTTATTAACCTTGAATTTTCTCTCTCTCTCTCTCTCTCTCTTTTTTTTTTTTTTTTTTTTTTGGTTTTTCGAGAAGGGTTTCTCTGGAGCTTTGGTGTCCGTCCTGGAACTAGCTCTTGTAGAACAGGCTGGCCTCAAACTCACAGAGATCCCTCTGCCTCTGCCTCCCAAGTGCTGGGATTAAAGGCATGTGCCACCACCACCTGGCCCTTGAATTTTCTTAATGCTAATAAGGAAGGAAAAATGGAAGCAGAAAGACATCAGATAATAGAAGAAACTTATGAATTAAATCAGCCAGTGTATTTCAAGGATGTGTTGACTTCACAATGTAAACCAGGAGATGTGCTACATTGGAGAAGGGTTTTCGCTCTTGTTTCCACAGAAGAAGAAGATGGGACCCGTCAACAATGACTCCACCTGTTTGATATGATGTCATGATGCTGATAGCACTATTCTAAGACCGGTTTTGGGTACCAGCTACTCAAGATGGTTCCAACTTGATTAGCTGAAATGGTGCAACTTCTTACAATGTTCTGGCCAGAACTCCAAATAAAACTTCTGAAAAACTTTATCAACTACTCTGAGATCATTTGCAATTATACATGACAGTAATCTCGAAACTTAACCATCATTTTACTTTTACAGGATCCCATAGAAAGAACATCACCCCCATGACAGCTGGAAGCAATTCTAGAAGATGACATCCCCTCTCCCAACAAAGTTTGTCCTCAGGGTTAGGAATATCATTTAGGGGTTGATTATTACCTTTATACGGTTGGAGGTTGGGAAGGAAATTAAGGGAAATTAAATGGGACAATAGGTAGATTAGTGTGAGCTTACTCACACTAATAATAATAATAATAGTGAGTAATAGAGTGAATACTTGTAAGCTGTTATTTATGGACAATTTACATTGGTATAGGTTCTTATATATTGATACAAGTTCAAATTATATTTGTTATATTGCATATGCTCCTATTTCTGTTTATAATATTTGTACATCTATGCAAAGTTATTTTGTCAGATTGTATGAATGTGTGTTGCTACATCTGTTTAAGACATTTTGTATATTGATACAATTTTAGGATATATTTATCATATTGAATTATATATTTCTACCTCTGTTCAAGATACTTACACATTGTTTACATTTTGAGGTCTTTGTCCTCCTTTATTGCACAGTTGTTTGAAAATTGTTTAATATCCTAATATGTCATCTTGGTCTTTAAGTTACATAGGTATTAAGTATTATAGGTCAATAGTCATTCATATTTGTAATACTTATTGTTGGATTAATTAGGTTCTTTAGATACATAGAGGTTATATTCTACCAAAATAGGTAATCTTTGACCACTTTAAAGATCTGTAGAACATGGCATTTAAATAATTTATGGTTATGTTGACATGAGATACAATTGCTCCTCACAGCACCAATTTATTCCTGAGAGAATGTTGAGCACCGAAGACACTCCATTTGGAGCTTGTTTTCTTCTTGGCAAATCTGGTCTTTGGGCAAGGAACTGTCCATACCTCCACCACTGACAAAATGCATGATGTCCAGACAGGACAAGCAGGATACAACAAAAAAGACAGCCAAACCTTGCCAAGACAGGGTAAGATGGTTCTAAAAATTTTCCTGCCTCAGAAAATGGTCTGTCAGTTACTCTAGGCCTTAGCCAAAGTTGGTTGCTTCAACATTGCAAATGAGACTTTGAGTGATTGCCCAGGTAGCCAGTTGTCTCTGTCATCTACTGCACATTTTGGAAGCTGCTTGATTGTACTTCCTGCCTACTCAAGTAATATTGTCTCCCTTCTCAGGCCTTCGATGAGGTTGAAGATTAGATAGTGTAGTTACCTTCCTCTTATGATCTAGCCAAGCCTTTTCCAATGCAAGACTTAGACTCCTTAGGCTAGAATGATTATTAAAACATTTAGTATATGCTCCTTGCTTAATATTGTTTATGCTAGTTATATTCTAATTTTATACTTGATATCTGTTCTTATTGTATATAGCTTTGTATTGGGTTTGGAACTTTCTTATTTAGACAAAAAGGGGGAGGGAATGGGGAACCTCCTCCAGCCAATGGCCTTTAAGAGCCTGGACCAGGTTGGAGCATGACTTTTGGGTACCCAAAAAGCTGCAGTCCCACCCAGCTCAGCCTCTTCTTCCCGTGCTCAACACCTTAAGGTTGGACCCCAGTTCCTGTTCCGTTAGTTTTCCCTTTTAATAAAGAAAAACCTTAGAATACTCTATTTGGCTTTAGCTTGAGATTATTTCACTTGCGTTGTGCGTCAGAGTTGGTTATCAGCCAAATCGTGTACTCTATGTGGAAAAAGAAAATTCAGTATTTATCAAGTATCCATTAAGTTCCAAGTACTGCACCAGTTGTTCTCAGACGTCTTAACCAGCTTCGAGAATAAGCATAACTATTATTGTTATTGACAAGACTTCCTGTAGCCCAGGCTGGCCACGAACTCGAGAACTCAAAAGTTTGCTATTTAGCTGAAGATGACCTTGATTTGGGGCCTTTATTTCACAAGTGCTAGAATTAAAGTCTTGTACCACCCTTCCTGGCTTATGCAGTGCTGAGAATGAACCCAGAACTTTGTGCATGTTAGGGAAACATTCTTCCAACTGAGTTTTATATACCTAGCTCATAATTATTTCTAATGATGCACACTTGTTTTTTTTGGAGATAGTTTCACTATTTGGGTTTGGCTGGCTTGGAACTTGCTATGTTGACCAGACTGCCTCGAACTCATAGAGATCTACCTGCCTCTGCTTCCAGAGTACTGAGATTAAAGGAGTGTGCTGGCATGCCCAGCACACACATTTCTCCCCCTCTGTGTAGATGCTATATGCCTAGGTATGCACATGTGTATGGAGGTCAGAGGTCAATGTTGGGTGTCTTCTTCTGTTCATTTTCTTCTTAGGTTTTAACCCAGAGCCTCTCATTGAACCTAAGGCTCACAATGGTCAAGATTGGCTGGACAGGGAGAGCTGCTGGGATCCTTCTATTTCTGCCTTCTAGGGCTGGATTACAAATACACAGCTCCTCAACATGGTGCTAGGGATCTGAAGTCAGGTCTTTCTTTATCCACTGAGCCACCTCCCCAAACCTTTAACAATACTTTTCAATTATTAGTGTGTGCGTGTGTGCATTTGTGCTTGTGGGCGTGTCTCTCGGTGTAGACCTGAGGTTGATGTAGGGTACCTTTTCTCAATCACTTTCATCTTTATTTCTTGAGACAAACATGACGACCCCCTCACCCTCACCTCAGTATAAGATTCCTTAACAGATGAAGAGATGTTCTCTATAGCCACAGTGATATGGCCACATTCAATGAAACCAAGAACAGTGTCTTAATTAAGCTAGTTCTCAGCCTAGACTCAGAATTTCCCACTTGCCCCCAAAATGTCTTTTATAGCTATTTTTGCAAATCTGCATGCAACAGAAAAGCACACACTGCCTATGGTTGCTATGATACTTTTGTCTC
This sequence comes from Chionomys nivalis, assembly GCF_950005125.1. Classification (NCBI taxonomy): domain Eukaryota; kingdom Metazoa; phylum Chordata; class Mammalia; order Rodentia; family Cricetidae; genus Chionomys; species Chionomys nivalis. Next base: position 65,459,040 of record NC_080097.1, on the reverse strand, counting down.
TTTTAATTTACTATTCCTGCAGGTCAGCTATCTTGGAGCCTGTCCCTGATTCTGGAGTTGTCTGATTTTTCTTCATACAGTTGCATTCAATGTTAAAACAATAAATATACAGCGCTCCATACCACGCTTCTCTCTCCATTCCACACACATTGCGCACATATTTCTGACGGCAAGAGACACAGGTGAGCCTGCTCCTCTCCATCCGTTCACCCTATTTCAAGCAATGATAATTAATGATAGCATTTTCTAGGCACCATTTTAAGAAATGTAGATATACAGAGGTATTTATTAGTCATAATGACAATGAGATTGGTTATTACCAATAGAACCGAGGCTCAGGTTAGGAAGTGGTTCATACGAAGCCACTGGGCTAGTAAGTGATAGGGCTGGCATCCAAGCCGGGATTTCCAGCCTAGAACTGGTGTTCTCTCTTTTTAAATAATTTTATTAGCTTACAGAAAATTAAATTTCATTATAGTGCTTGTGGTGGTTTGGAAAACGGCTCCCAAAGGGAGCGGCACTGTCAGGATGTGCGGCCTTGGGGACTAGGTGTGGTCTTGTTGGAGGAAGTGCGTCACTGTGGGGTGGGCTCTAAAGTCTTTCGCTCAAGTTTTACTCAGAGTGACCCTGACACCACTTCCTATCGCCTCACATCTGCCTGCATGCCGCCACGCTCCCCACCACGATAATGGACTGAATCCCTTGAAATTTTAAGCGAGCCACCCCAATCAAATGTTTTCCTCTATAAGAGTTGCTGGGCGCACGCCTTTAATCCCAGCACTCGGGAGGCAGAGGCAGGTGGATCTCTGTGAGTTCGAGGCCAGCCTGGTCTACAAGAGCTAGTTCCGGGACAGGCACCAAAGCTACAGAGAAACCCTGTCTCGAAAAACAAAAAAAAAACAAAAAAAAAAACAAAAAAAAAAAAAAAAAAAAGAGTTGCTGTGGTCACGGTGTCTTCACAGAGATAGAAATCCATATAAGACATTTTTCAAAATTTTTCAAAAATTTGCTTTGGTTGTTTCTTTTCTCCCTGTTCTTCCCCCTCCTTCCCTCCTGGGCCCCCCTCCATCCCTATTCCTTTCCAGTTTATGTGGTACAAGTGATGGTTTGTGTCTTTCTGAGACTAGTTCACATTGCTTAATACAATCTTTTCCAGTTCCAGCAATTATTTCTGTAAATGTCATAGCTTCATTTTGCTTAACAACTAAATAAAATTCCCGTGTGCATATATGCCCTGCTTTACTTCTCCAGCCATCAGTTGAGGGACGGCTAGCCTGGCTCCATTCCCCCGCCATTGTGAACAGGACAGCAGCAAACACAGATGTGGCATCTCTGGGGTAGGGTGAAGTCTTTTGGGATAGACTCAGGGGTAGTGTGGCAGGGTCACACGGTAGTTAATTTTTCCACTTTGAAAGACTTCCAGCCTAGTTTCCATCATCACCAACAGTGAATGAATCTCCTCTTACGTCACTGCGTCTCCAGGAAGCATTTGTCAGTTTTCTTGGTCACAGCTTGGGGTGAGATAAACTTTCAAAGTGGTTTTGAATTTTTCTGACACAAGTGGCAGAAAATTTTCTTTAAAAATCTGTAACAAGGGGCTGGAGAGATGGCTCAGTGCTTAAGAGCATTGCCTGCTCTTCCAAAGGTCCTGAGTTCGATTCCCGGCAACTACATGGTGGCTCACAACCATCTGTAATGAGGTCTGCTGTCCTCTTCTGGCCTGCAGACATACAGACAGAATATTGTATGCATAATAAATAAATAAATAAATAAATAAATAAATAAATAAATAAATAAATAAAATCTGTAACAACACTGGGCAATAGTGGTGCTCACTTTTAATCCCAGAACTTGGGAGGCAGAGGTAGGAGGATCTCTGTGAGTTCGAGGTCAGCTTAGTCTACAGAGGGAGTACCAGGACAGACAGAGAAACCCTGTCTTGAACCCCCTCCCCCCAAAAAAATCCTTTACCCATTTGGGATAACTCTTTAAAACTGCATTTATTTTTGTTTTATGTGTATTGTGTTTTTTCCTGAATGTATGTTGTGTGAAGGCTACAGACAGTTGTAAGCTGCTCTGTGGGTGCTGGGAATTGAACCCGGGTCCTTTGGAAGAGCAGTTCATGTTCTCGGCTGCTGAGCCATCTCTCCAGCCCTTTGAGACGACTTCTTAATCACAAAACTAGAATTAGGGAGCAGATTTTGGAACATGATTTTCTAGGCCACCTGTATTCTATTGATTCATCCCTTTTTAATCCCTTTCTACAAACATTTCCAAACACAGAGAAGTTGCAAGAATTGAATGGTATTCACCACCCATTTCCACACTTACTATTTTGACTGTTGTTTTAGTTAGGGTTTCTATTGCTGTGAAGAGACACCATGGCCACCTCAACTCTTACAACAAAAACATTTAATTGGGGTGGCTTGCTTACACTTTCAAAGGTCCAGGCCATTATCACCATGGTAGAGAGCATGGAGGTAGGCAGGCAGATGTGGTGCTGCAATAGCAGCTGAGAGCCCTACATCTTGCAGGAAACAGACACAGTGACACGCCCCCACAGTGACACGCCCCCACAGTGACACGCCCCCACAGTGACACGCCCCCACAGTGACACGCCCCCACAGTGACATGCCCCCCACAGTGACACGCCCCCACAGTGACACGCCCCCACAGTGACATGCCCCCCACAGTGACACGCCCCCACAGTGACATGCCCCCCACAGTGACACGCCCCCACAGTGACATGCCCCCCACAGTGACACGCCCCCACAGTGACACGCCCCCACAGTGACACGCCCCCACAGTGACACGCCCCCACAGTGACACGCCTACTCCAGATAGTGCCACTGCCTATGAGATTATAGGGGGCCAATTACATCCAAACCACCACAGCTATATTTTTATCATACGTTAATTTGCCTATCTGCCCTTCTTTGTGCCCGTCAGTCTGTTGCGTTTGGAGGCACTGTCCTCAAATGTAACTTACTTTTGAAAACAGGAGCATGGAGGTGGAAATTTGATAGTTTACTGACCCATGGAATGATATTTTTGTACACTGTGAAGATGTGTCTTTGCCAAGGCACCTTCTGATTGGTTTAATAAAGAGCTAAATGGCCAATAGCTAGGCAGGAGGGATAGGTGGGACTTCTTTGCACAAAGAGGACTCTGGGAAGGAGAGAGGCAGAGAGGCCATGGAGACATGGAAAGAGTCAGACACATAGAATGGGAGAGAGATAAAGTTCACACGGTATAACATAGATTAATAAAATGGGCTAATTTAAGTTATAAGAGCTAGTGGGACAAGCCTAAGCTAAGGCTGAGCTTTCATAATTAATAAGTCTCCATGTCAATATTTGGGAGCTGGCTGGCAAGGCAAAGAAAGACCCATTACATTCCTTTTGCTTATCTTATACTTCAATACTGTTTTCTTACACTGATGGTGTAAGGCAAAATTTTACTTTAAAACTTGTATTACCAGGTAATCCAAAAGGGATCTTTCCAACCTAGATACCGCTTGCCACTGACATGCGCTACAGCATGGAGGAGTACCTTCTCTCTCCTTGTTTTACCTACTACTGCCAAAATAAGCATGAACTTACAGCAGGCAGACATGGAGTTCTCCAGATGCCATATGGATACAAACAATATCTATATACCCGCCTCCCACTGATGCCATCAATGTTTAAAATTTTGCCCATTTCAGCTAAACTAATTCATCCTGGTAATACTGGCTCAGGCTGGGAAGGTAACAGATGAACAGCAGCTTTCTTCATTTCCTGGCAGAAGGTCTGCCTCTTTTGGGCTTTCTCAACTCTGAGGCTTGCTTTGATCCAACCTACTTGATAATGCACCGTGTGTGTGTGTGTGTGTGCACGTGTGTGTGTGCACGTGTGTGTGTGCACACACACACCTATACATGTATAGCAAAAATATACTTCAGGCTTTCAATTAGTGGGTCAAAAGATCAGTACCTCTTCTATGCCCAGCATAGATGCCTTGTATTTTTTTTCTTTTTTTTTTTATTGAAAAAAATCTTTCCCACTTCCTCCTCGCCTCCCATTTCCCTCGCCCCCCTCCCGCCCCTCTCCCCCTCCCCCCACTCCTCCTCTCCTCCCTCTCCAGTCCCAAGAGCAGTCAGGGTTCCCTGCCCTGTGGAAAGTCCAAGGTCCTCCCACCTCCATCCAGGTCTAGGAAGGTGATCATCCAAACTGTCTAGACTCCCACAAAGCCAGAACATGAAGCAGGATCAAAACCCCGTGCCATTGTCCTTGGCCTCTCGCCAGCTCTCACTGTCCGCCATGTTCGGAGAGTCCGGTTTTATCCCATGCTTTTTCAGTCGCAGTCCAGCTGGCCTTGGTGAGCTCCCAATAGATGGGCCCCCCTGTCTCAGTGGTTGGGTGCACCCCTCATGGTCCTGACTTCCTTGTTCATGTTCTCCCTCCTTCTGCTCCTCATCAGAACCCTGGGAGCTCAGTCCGGTGCTCCAGCGTGGGTTCCTGTCTCCATCTCCATCCATAGCTAGATGAAGGCTCCATGGTGATATGCAAGACATTCATCAGTATGGCTATAGGATAGGTTCATTTCAGGTTCCCTATCCTCAGGTGCCCAAGGAACTAACTGGGGACATTGCCCTGGGCACCTGGTAGCCATTCCAAGTTCAAGTCTCTTGCCAACCCTTAGGTGGCTCCCTTAACTAAGATATGAGTTTCCCTGCTCCTCTATCCAACCTTCCTTTATCCCCAATCACCCCGATTCCCCCAGTTCCCCTCATCCTCTCCTTTAAGTGCTTCTTGTTGTAGACATTAGTGACTGGGTGATAAATTAGAAGCCCAGAGGAGCAGAAAATGCTCAAAACCTGGAGTCTTTATATATTATCTACCAACCTGAAGAATCTGAAGAGGTTCAGTGCTGGTTCCTGGGAGGTGCAGGGATCAGCGAATCCCCTCCCATCTGCAGGACAGTGCTCTCCCCCCTCCATCTGCAGGACAGTGCTCCCCCCCCATCTGCAGGACAGTGCTCCCCCCCATCTGCAGGACAGTGCTCTCCCCCCTCCCATCTGCGGGACAGTGCTCTCCCCCCTCCATCTGCAGGACAGTGCTCTCCCCCCTCCATCTGCAGGACAGTGCTCTCCCCCCTCCCATCTGCGGGACAGTGCTCTCCCCCCTCCATCTGCAGGACAGTGCTCTCCCCCCTCCATCTGCGGGACAGTGCTCTCCCCCCTCCCATCTGCAGGACAGTGCTCTCCCCCCTCCCATCTGCGGGACAGTGCTCTCCCCCCTCCATCTGCAGTACAGTGCTCTCCCCCTTCCATCTGCAGGACAGTGCTCTCCCCCCTCCATCTGCAGGACAGTGCTCTCCCCCCTCCATCTGCAGGACAGTGCTCTCCCCCCTCCCATCTCCGGGACAGTGCTCTCCCCCCTCCATCTGCAGGACAATGCTCTCCCCCTTCCATCTGCAGGACAATGTTCTCCCCCCCATCTGCAGGACAGTGCTCTCCCCCCTCCCATCTCCGGGACAGTGCTCTCCCCCCTCCATCTGCAGGACAGTGCTCTCCCCCCCCATCTGCAGGACAGTGCTCTCCCCCCTCCCATCTCCGGGACAGTGCTCTCCCCCCTCCATCTGCAGGACAATGCTCTCCCCCTTCCATCTGCAGGACAATGTTCTCCCCCCCATCTGCAGGACAGTGCTCTCCCCCTCCCATCTCCGGGACAGTGCTCTCCCCCCTCCATCTGCAGGACAGTGCTCTCCCCCCTCCATCTGCAGGACAGTGCTCTCCCCCCCCATCTGCGGGACAGTGCTCTCCCCCCTCCATCTGCAGGACAGTGCTCTCCCCCCTCCATCTGCAGGACAGTGCTCTCCCCCCTCCATCTGCAGGACAGTGCTCTCCTCTGATGTCACCAGCATTTCTTCCAACTGTACGGCTGCAGTCATGAGCCCATGCAGCAATTTGCTTTTGTTTTTTAATTTATTGTAGGAAAGACAGAGAAAGAAGACAACAATCCTCAGAGATCTTACCATATTGGGGAAAAAAATCACTTTTTAGGGTGATATCATACGTTTTCCTAGGACACATATATAATGAATATTGAATGTTTATGTATATGTTTTCTTAGTCTATTCAATAATCACATAATTTGAGCAATGTAGATTTTACTTATTTATTTATATAATAAATAATCTTGTGTCACACGAACTTCCGTGTTGGATGGAAATGCCATCTACCTTTGGCATTTCCTCTTGAGGACCTGGCACTTGTTCTTGAGAACAGGTGTTGTCCCCCGGCCCTGCTCTCTGCTCTGTCCTCTGTTGCTCCCCACCTTATTTGGAGAGACAGGACCTTTCTCTGAATCCGAAGCGCGCTGTCTTGGTCAGATTGGCTTCCCAGCAGGCCTCCGACATCTCCTTGTCTCCAACAAGTTCCTCTCTGGGGATTCAGGTCCCCCTGCTCGCAGCAGGCGCCTTACCCACTGAACCATCTCGCCCAATTTATTTTATTTCTTCTAGAAGCATTTTGAACTGGAAAATACATAAACATATCCTCAAGGATATGTGGTCAAACAATACTTGAAAATCCTCCTCAGCACTTATAAACACGGAACTGATCTTTCTGGAACCAGTACTCTTTCAAACACTTGAACACTTGAGTTGTTGACCAGGAATATTATTTGCTAAGCAAGCACCAATTTCTTCCTTCGCCAGATTCTCCCCAGGAGGAGGGAAAATGCAAAATAGTGTTGAACAGCAAGACTTCCAAGACTAGCCAAGTCAAAGGCTGCTGCTGTAAGAACTACTCTTCTCCGGTAGATGGCACCATTTTCTTTCTTCGCGTGTTCGCCACTACCCCCCCCCCCCGCCCGCCCCGCCCCTCTGCCTAACCATCCTTGTTTTAGGTAGCAGCTGACAATAATTCCGTTATTGGTGTATCTTTTGTTTTCTTTTTTTTCTTTTAAATAACCGCGGAGACGTCTAAAAGCCGCAGATGAGGAGCATCTTTGACTTGGCTGAGTTGGCCCCGTGGGATCCCGTCTCTCATCGTCTTCCCCATTTCCCAAGGAACAGTTGGCATGCTGTATAAAAAGCCTTATAAAGTTTTCCTGCTTCTACAATAATAAAACGAATCAGAAGTCAAATACTGACTCCGGGATTAATGTTTCCCAAATAGAGCAAACTACTCATCAAATTATGCAGATGCCTCCTCTGGGTGGTTAATAATGAACTTTAAAAAATTCACTAGCTCAGTTGTGATGGAAACATTGGCAAAACAGTTTGCCGCCCCACGAGCCCTTTCAATACCCTAACAGATGGTAGGAGTTGTCACTCCGACAGGACCTACACACGGCAGAAAGGAAATCTGCGGAGGAGACTAATAAAGCATTGGAAATCGTGATGCAAGTGAGGGAGTTGAAATATGGAGGAGTAAGCTCTTGTTTATACCTTCAAAGACTGCGCCAGCCACTTCAGGGCAGGCGGAATATGGGGCCCACATTTGCTTTTCCAGTTCTCGTTTACAAATGGGCCCCAAGTCTCTGGAAAACAAATTCTAGGGCTCGGCATTTACCTGAAAACAGGCTGAATTCCGACTGAGTCCTCTTTGTGAACACTAGAAGGTGCAGAGATGTTTAAGTTTTAGGGTGTTTTAAGCCAACCACATATGTGGGAGGCTGGCCCAGGCTCTTGGTAGTAGGTGATTCTCTACGCAGCATCCTAGAACTTCAAGCAATAAAAGCCTGCCCAGCCTCTGCCCTCGCCCAAGGCAGGCGCAGGTGAAGGCTGCCCACTGTCCGCCTCCACCTCCTCCCCCATCCACCCGGCAGCACTGACAGGTGGCCTTGCCACGCCGCTCTGTCACCCAGGGCGTCTAGGGCCACAGCTCCAGGCTACGAGCCACAGCCGCGCGCCAGGCATAGCATGAGATGGGATTCCTAAAGTCGGCCTTCTCCCCGAGAGCGCGACCTGGACACCGCAAAGCAAAGGGCATCCAGCGACCGGCTTTGGCCGAGGGTGGTCTGTCAGGCACAGCTCGCCTCTCCTGGCCAAGGGCCCAGTGGAGCCCTATGGCCAGGCACATTCAATCCTGTGCTGTGTCCTTCGCCGCTCTCTGCCACCTTATGCATCCCAGATCCCAGGAACCCCTCCAAGCCCCCAGCGATAGTAACTCCGGGTGTTCACACTCCGTGTAGTCCACACCGGTAAGCTAACAGCTGGGCTAAAGGGTCAGGACCTGAAGAGCCACATTCCCAAGGGCGAGCAGTGGGTGGCAGCACAGTCCCAGCTCCAGCTCCGTTCGGGTCTCCTCCTGTCCCAGCTCTGGCGGCTCCGGTGCCCCGGCCGCTGTAGAACACGCGGGTGGCAGCAAGGAGGAATTCTCCCGGACCCCTCCCCTTCTCTAAACTTCAGTGCTTTGCTTTGCAGATCCTCCAATCTGTGCTCTTCCGCTCCTCCCACTTGCTCCCTCCTCCTCTACGGTCCCGGCTTAGGAATCCGTCCCTCCCCCCAGCCCGCCGCCCGCCGGGCCCGGGGATCCTCCCCCGACTCCCCCGCGTGCCGCCGCCGCCGCCGCCCGGGTTCCTCTCCCCCCCGCTCGGGCGCTCCCTGCCAAGCCCATGATGTAATGGTGTATGTTAATCAGTAGCATGTGGGGAGCTCCGGGCGGCTCAGTCCTTCGCGAGCCGACACTGGAGGAAGCTGCGGCGGCGGCGGTAGCGCCCCGAACCCGCAGCGCTGCACTCTCCGCGCGCCACCAGCCCCGACGGCATGGCCGGCAGCCCGCGCTCCGAGCGCCCCCAACCCCGCTGATTGCTGCCCCGGACCTGGACCCGCGCGCAGGGCCCCAAGCCGCAGGAATGAGCCGAGTGGAGGTGAGCGTCTCTCCTTCTGCCTCCGGCGAGGCACTCAGCGGTCCCTCCGACCCTTACCCGGGGGACTTCGCGCTCCCACTCAGAACTTCTAGGTGGCAGCTGTTGGAAGCGAGCGGCCCCCAGAGGGCCGGGCGGTTAGTCTTTCCTACTCGCTGCGCCACCAGAGCTGGGGTGGGACGGTAGAGCCCCCAAACCTAACTTTCTTCTTTGCGATCCTGGGGTGGGGGGGGGCGTATATGCTGGAGGGAGGAATCTGCATTCCCCACCGGGACCGCCCTGCCGCTCTGGAAAGCAGTATTACGTGCTCCCACGGTCTCCGAGCAAGGCGTGCTCCCACAACTGCTTCGCCTTGGGCCTAGGACCCACGGGCGAGGACACTCCGACCCGCAGGCTGAGGCGGGGACGGGAGCAGGATGCCTAAATCACACGCGCGCGAACACACACACACACACACACACACACACACACACACACACACACACACACACACACACACGTCTGACTGCTGTGGGCCAAGCAGGCCCGGGAAACCTCCCCGGTGGGCTGGAGCGGCGCTGGGGAGTGAGAGCTCCGACTGAGCCCTGTCGAGCTTTGGGTAGGGAGAGTTTATTTTTGTCTCAGCTGTCGCAGCGGCTGCTCACGGCCTAAATCCAGAGGGGAGCCTGGCGGTTGAGATGCTGGCTGTTGCTGTAGATGGAGCTGCAGCCGTACGGCTGCTTCTCCGGGAGGAGGAGGGAGGGAGGGAGGGGAGGAATTGGAGGAGGGAGGAGGAAGAGGAGGAGGAGGAAGAAGAGGAGGAGAGGAGGAGGCTGGAACCCTGGCTGCCTCTGTCACCGCCTCTGCTTTGCATTAGCCCCCACCCCACCCCCGCGCCCCTTCGCAGCCGCATTGCAAGTTTTCAGCACGGGGAGGATCTGTTGCTGGTGCTGGCGTTCGCAGACACAGCCCTGGAGGCCACCCCGGGTGGGGCGTGCAGGGAGCACTAGCGGGTCATAGCCGCAGCAACAGGAAGCCGCGGGGTCTCCTCCCGTACCTGGGAAGGAAGCTGTGCAATAGCTTAGCTTGCGCATCCGAGTGTGGAGGGGCCGGCTGGAATTTGGGGGACTTGCCTCCACGGGACACCCCCAACCTTAGCTTCTACACACCCCCTCTACCGGGTTCTCCCTGGTGCCCGGATCCCCCCAGACGCTCTCCTCCGGGGGCCGAGGTCTCACTGCAGCTTTTTCTGTCTTTTCAGTAGTGATTGCCGTTTGGGTATGCGGGTGTGAAGGGTCCGAGCTGCCGCCCAGCGGGGAGAAGACCCCGGGACGCCGGAAATCACCATCCTTAAGCTACAAGAAAAGGGGAAAGCGCATTCTTCATTCAGTTTTGTGCCTTGTGAGGGATTTATATTTGTAATCGCTATATTTTACAAAAGAAACATCGCTGTGCTACTGTCTGTCACCGTCTCTGGGGAATCAACCAGAACCACCGGAACGTAACTGAACCAAGAGAGAGAGAGAGAGAGGAGAGGCAGGAGCCGAGTCAGTACCTGCAGCGCCCGGGCACCGGAGACCTTGGAACAGGAACTCGTCTCGGGAGGCCGCGGGGCTGCGGCTCCGCCAAACTTTGGGGCGGGCAGGGGCGCCGAGAGGCTTCGTAGACGGAGGGCGGCCCCCTAACCATGATGTTTCGCGACCAGGTCGGGGTGCTGGCGGGCTGGTTTAAGGGCTGGAACGAGTGCGAGCAGACTGTTGCGCTGCTGTCGTTGCTCAAGCGCGTGAGCCAGACCCAGGCCCGCTTCCTCCAGCTCTGCCTGGAGCACTCGCTGGCCGACTGCGCCGAGCTGCACGTCCTGGAAGGAGAGGCCAACAGCCCGGGTAAGTGCGTGGCCGTGGCTCCCCGGGAATCCAGACTCCCCGCCTCCCTCCCGGGCCCCGCCCCCCGGCCTCCACTCCGCGGGGACCTCATCCTTACTGGCCCCCGGGGCTCTGGGCATCTGCCTCCGACCCTGTTCCTCTTCACCTCCTCTGTCCGCTTTGGGGTTTTGCCCATTGTGAACTCCTTAGTCCATTCCGTGTGGTAGCTACGGTAGCATGAATGATTGATTTTTTTTTTCTCTCCTGCGCTTTCCTTGGAAATAAGTAAGTCAGGTCACGTAGAGTCTGGATTTTCTGCCAACCGCCCCCCCCCCCCGCCCGCTCCTTTCGGGTAACGTGGCTCGTTGGTTTTCAGCAATACACCAGGAAGCTGGGGACTGCCCTTCCAGTCGCCGAGCTCAGACAGGCTGTAAGAATACCTGAAAATGCAATTTTATTATTCATTCTCCTCCAACCCCCACGGATAGCACTGTTTTAGAGGTTTGTCTTCCGAATAATATGTAAGTGACGCTATAGGCTGTCAAAATGACATTTGCAGCATGGCTGTGATGTGGCTACACTTACTGGTCATGACGTTATCCGCATTGATAAGGGATCTTGTGGGAAGAGCAGGCATGGCTTGGGCTCCACAGTGTGTGGCTTTTGTGAGGAAACTTTAAGGAACAGAACAGAATTGTTTCTTAGTAACCTTTTAGTATTTACAGACACAGCGACTACACAGAAAGTAAATATAGTCGGAGCGTCCAGCGGTTTGCCATCTGCCGTTATGGGTGGTGATTATAAATTATATCTCGAGTAAGGGGAGGCTGGGATGGGGGTGTGAGAGTCTGGTGATTGTGATTTGGGGGGCAGGGAAATTCTTTGGTTTTTTTCTGCAGCAGGAGAGTGAACAGAGCCCCCAGTGTTAATACAGAGTAAAGAAGGCAGGGTTCTCTTCCAGCTGCTCCCTGTTAGCTGGGACTCTACAAGACTCCCAGGGGGTCCTGGTTGCCATTTGTTGACAAGGTCCAGTTCTGAGCAGCAAGGATTGGAGGTTGCTGAAGTGAGTGAGCCTTTAGGACAGGCAGAGGAGAGCCTGTGGCTTCCTCATTCCTCCAGCCTGATACAGCGCTTACGATGCTGAAAACCGTAGAATGGGATGTTTCCTTATATAGAATCATAGGGTGGAAGTGGAGCTAGGAATCCTGCAGACCTTCTCCTGACTGCATCCAAAGGACCCTGAACTGCCAAGTATGGAGGGTCATTCTAAGGGAAGACTCCACTCAGCCCCAGCCCGGCAGGCCAGACCAGCTACTCAGAAGGGCACAGTGTCTGGGCCCCCTTGCTGAAGCTTGAATGCTACATTTATAAATAGCTGAAGGCCAACCTCGTTCCCTTGGGTGTAGACGCATGACCAGGGTGACCGATGATCTGCCCACCTCACTTCTGTCCTTAAGTCAAAGCATAGCTTTTCACCTGCTTGAGCTGGCTTCTTTGGACTTGACACACAGGATTATGTAAACTTCTCCTTTTGTAGAATGCAGGGAATCTAAGTACAGTCATTTATGTTCAATGCTTGAGTTCAGGAAGCCCAGGGGCTGGTTAAACTAACAATAATTTGTCTTTATGCTATTTAGATGTGGATGCAGCATTTTTTCCCTTTGAGTAATGGTGAGGACTTTTTCCAATATAGTAGCTAGAGAGCGAGTAAGTAAAGCAATTAGATGTTTGATACTAAAAATAAATGGCTTCATTTAAAAAAGATCTTATAATTTAACAAACAAAAATAATTAAAATTCTGTCTGTTTTTGAGGCACTGTTGTTAATTTTTCTCTCTTAAACTGAGAAAATACTTATGTAAAATACTGGCCAATTTGGGCTACTAAATGAAGCAGAAATATAAAATATGAAACCATTACATGTGATAGGAATAATTTTCCAGTTTACGGATTAATCTTTCAATCTAAATATTTTTCCTGTGTGGAAACCTTTTGCTCTTCCTCTTCCGTGCAGCCACGGTGCTGTTGGAGGTGACATGAGGGTGTGCCATCCCAGGGTGGAGAACGTAAAGAGCCCCCAGCTGTGTCCTAGCAAACCTGTTGCTCTTCTCTGCTTATCTGGAATTTAGCCAAGGACCAGGGAGCTGGCAAAAGAATCTGCTTAGCAACCAGAGAAAATGGTATAAAATGCACAGAAAACTTGACTTTCTCAGAACATAGTGTTTTCCTAGACACAGTTCTTTCTTTTCTGATGAAGGACCTTGTGTAGTCCAGCCTGGCCTCGAACCTGTTGTGTAGGCATCTTAGACTTCTGGTCTTCCTAAGAGCTAAGGTCAGAGGTCATGTGCCTTCATATTGGCTTACGTGGTGCGGGGGAACTGAACTCAGGGCCTTGTGTATGTGAGGCAAGCACTCGATCAAACTGAGGTGCATACAACCCTTAAAACATTCTAAATAATGATCTACATAGCTACATATTTAGAAGAGGGTGAGGACTTCTGTAACTAGCAGTGAAGAGTGACTCCAGATAACATGACATCAAGGATAACTCTAGACTTAAGAATTGGATCAAAACCCCTGAGTGAAGTCTTGGGACTCCTAAGCGAGACACTCTTGACTGACTCTAGGCTCATTTCTACATAATGATACGAACGAATGATTCATTCTACCTCCTGGCGATAGCAGCAACCACCAAAAGGTTCTTACTCTTAAAACACGTTCTTTAAGAAGACAAGAAAGTGTTCAGTATACACAGAGAATATTTACATCTAAGGTGATTAACCTCCAAACTGTTCTGGTACGCATCAGCAATTCAGAGAGCCAGGCTGTGCAGAGTGACTCATTCTGTCAAATGGCTGAGATTTCCCAAACCCAAGTCATCCTGTGTCATTCATTTTGAAATCAACAGTTAAAATATACACATATTTCTTTTTGTGCCTGGAGATTTTAAACTTAGCATATGAGGGTCAAATCTGCACCTGAGGCTTTATTTTATGCTCATAGAGAAACAGCACTACTATGAAATGACTTTAAATAGGCTGCACATTGAACATGGCTCCCTGGAGATCTGTGCGATGTGTTTTTCATTTCCTTCCTTAAGAATCTAGTGGCTGGGTGGTGGTGGCGCATGACTTTAATCCCAGCACTTGGGAAACAGAGGCAGGCGGATCTCTGTGAGTTTGAGGGTCTACAGAGCAAGTTCCAGGACAGCTAAGGCTACACAAAGAAACCCCGTCTTGAAAAACCAAGGGGGAAAAAAAAGAATCTAGTGACTTTCTGATTTATTCTTTGCCCTGGGTTCATCACCACCAGAGATCCGAAGAAGTAGTTGGCTCAGTTTCTGCTACGGCTTTGATGTGCAATGTTCCCAAAGGTCGATGTGTTAAAGTCTTGATTTCCAGACTGAAAACACTGCAAGGTGGTAGAACCTCTAAGAGGGGTCTGGTGGGATCCTCCAGATCATGGAGGATGTCCCTTAGGAGAGAATAGTGGGTGCGCCCCTTCTTCTTCTCTTTGGCTCTCCCACCCTGAGGTGATTGTTTTTGCTTTGCCATGATGTAATACCATGGGCCCACGGCAGCAAAACCAACTAACTGTTCATGGATGGAAACCTCCGACACTGTGAGCCAAACCTTTTCTCTTCATAAGCTGACCATTGCAGGCATTTGCTACAGTCATGGAAGCTGACGAATGCGGTTCTCCTGCTTGTGCAACTGTTTTGCCTCTGCGCTCCAGACTTAGTCAAGGATGGCGGTCATGTCCCCTCTAAGTAACTGCTTGTTTCCAGACCCTCATGACATTAAATAAGGGCTCAGTGTGAGCCAGCGCAGGTTCTCTGTTTATTAAGGACAGTTTCCGGGACTAGCAGGGGGTTGGATGCTAACATAATGGCAAGCTAGAATGTCTGCAACTTCCTTCGAAGCCCTGCAGAGAACAATAGATTGTGTGGCACTGTTCAGGGCTTTCTGTCATCTGTGCTCGAATTGCTTTCTGTCAGCGGAAAGTGAATGATAAATCACGATCTACAAGTTAATATATAAAGACTTAATTCACAAATAGCATGTATTTTGAGGGGAATTAGGTGCGTTTATAGCAAGTTAATGCAAAAAAGAAACATTGAAAACCAGAGACTTGACTCTCTGAAGCGGGAATGCTCGAGACAAGAATGGATGGAGGGCACTCCTGCGGTGCACCTGCCGTCATTAGTGGGTAGGACGCTGGTCCTGTGGGGTTTATGGCTTTGGGTTTGCATGGTGCCGGTATGTTGTTTTCTCTCAATTGACTTTTCAGGATTGCTAACAGAGTAAAAGAGAACAGCAGAGGGCGTTTTCTTGATGATGTGATAAGATATTATTTGTAGTTTTTTTAAATTTAATGGATTCACTCAACGAACACTTTCTGATTGCCTGCTATTCCCCTGGTCCAATGCTATGCAGTGGAAAAACAGAGATAGCCCGCCGTATTCCAGTGTCTGGTACACGATAGCTGTTTTCAGTATTGAGCGAATAACTAATTCTCTAAGGTGCTGAAAAGTACGTATGGTCATAAAACATACGGAAGGAGGCATACTGAGGGGTGGGGTGGACAAAGCAACAAGTTGCTCCGGCAAAGGCGGAGATGACTTGGTTGAGCTGGATACGTGTTGAGTTGAATCTGGAGTGGTAGCTGTGGACTGGTTCTACATAGAGAAGACTTCAATGAGGAGGCAAAAGGGCACTAGCAAAGCAGAGGACAGCATTTGTCCAACTGTCCTGGTGAGGCAGGGAGCAGTGAGTGCCGTAGCCGAGGTCTAGGGTGCAGAAGGTAAAAACAGAAATGGTGTCGTGCGTGGTATGGTCAGCCAAAGAGTTTGCAGTTCATTCTGCAGAAGTGACTGAAAGCCCAGGTGGACTCATATGCAGGGGCATGCTGGGAAGGGAGAAGGAAAGGGCTCACAGATGGGAGGGATGTATGCGGTACAAGTATTGTAGATTGTATAATGTGTTTGATGTGTCTGTATGTTATACGGTTCGTGTGGTGTGTGCAACGTGCATGCATGGCGTGGAGGTGTGAGTAGTGTGATATGTGGATTTGTGTGTGGTATGTACGTGTGCCATGTGGTGTACGGATGTGTGGCATTTGTGGATAGTATGTGTGTGGTGTATCACAGTGCATGGTTTATTAATAGTATGGTGTATATGTGATGTCAGTGGTGTGTGTGGTAGGCATATGATGTGTGTGACATGTGTATGGTTGTGTGTATATGTATGGTGTGGAGTGTAAATGGTGTGGCATTGAGTTTGTATGTGTGGTGTGGCTAGTGTATGTGTATGGCAGGGGTATGTTGTGTGTGTAAGTGGGTTTTATGAGTGGCATGTAGGAATGTGGGCCTGTTGTACGTGCAGCTAAGTGTGTCACAAGCACTGTGGGTGTGAGTAGCGGGTCTGGGTGTGTCTGCTATGGTATGTGAGGTGTCTATAGGGTTATGTGTAGCATGTGGGTGTCACTCTTGTGCTATGCTGGTGTGTGTGTACAGTATAGGTAGTATGAGGTATATGACATGTGGGCATGTGTGTGGTGTGTATGCTGTGCTTGTCTGTCTGTGTTCCGCTTGTGGGGAAAAGCTGACTTGGAATACATGTTCATCCTCCAGGATACAGAAGAGGGGAAGAGAGGCAACTTGATTCTGGCATTTTCCATAGGTACCACTGTCTCAGGGCAGTGTGGGTGCTGCCAACATCACTGTAAAGGGAAGAAAGAAGGACTGAACTAGAGAGAAAAGCAAGATGTCATTCCTGAGCTCATTCATTTATCCCCATAGGCAGGCAGAGTTACAGACAGTTCTTGGAGTGTAGATTTGAGATCCACCAGACAAGACTACTAAGTTAACTTCTGAGCTTCAGTTTTCTCATGATAATGGTGATAAACCTCATTGTTCAGTGTCCAGAAGTTCCCAGTTAAGGATCCAAGAAGGTTCTGTTTTATCCTTTGGATTTGAACTTGCCTCTCTTTATATGGAATTGGCATAGGAAAATTTTCTTCAATGGACATCTCTGCATTTAAAAATTATCAAGAAGATGTTGGGGCCTACTGGAAAGATGTGGCTAGCATGCTCCAGCTTCTGTGTTTTAGCTTGGATATTTTAAAAATTGTAGCCCTGACTTACTTTTTCCAATAATCAATGTTTGTTTGCTTTTCTTCAGTCTGTGCTTGTGAAAAGAACTCATTAGGTTAAGAGATTAGACAGACAGGGCCTCTGCATGGTATGCAGTTAAGGTAGGGTATTGCCATTTATCTTTGTGGTGGTTTGGAATAGTCCAGCAAGTTACAACTGCAAACTGTAGCCAGTGCCACATAAGGGTCGCACCCTGTGCTGTGAATGACTTGGATTTGTTATTTGCTATGGGTATCACTGACTTCAGCAGCTAAAATATATTATAATCCAGCTCAGCAAAGCAAATACAGGATAGACTTCAGAGCAGTCAAGTGGGCTTGTTTATGTCTGCGTAAACATGCAAGGGCAAACTGCTGGCTAGGCGGGCTAAGAAGTAACTGAACGAATGCTCCCGAGTCCTGCAGAGGTGTGATTCTGAGGAGAAGGGGCAGCCCAGAGAAGAGGACTTGGAAGATGGTCAGTCATTCAACAAGTGCCCATGTCACTTTATTTGCCGGGCAAAATGGGGAGTTCGGAACTTCGTGTTTTTCTTCATATAATCACTACTTGAGTTTTTAGCCTGGCCCTGCCCTTTCATCCCCTCTGATCACTCCTCCTGAGGCCTGACAGAACTCATTCCACAGTCACAGATTAAGATGCTGAATCAGGCGTCTCCTCTGAGCTATTTTTTGCTTCTGTGAAAGCTGCCCGAGGCAGGATTCTCCCAAAGAAAGCAGAACTTTCAGATCTAGAGCGAGTGTTCTCTCTTAGTATGCCGGTCAAGATTCAGGCTCTGTCCTGAAGCCTGACACCCCAAAGCCAGTGTGAAATGCCCAAGAACTGGCTTACTCTTCTGTAGGAACCTGGGACAGTTTGGATCTCAGAAGCCAGTTCTTGACTTTTGTTCCCACTCCAAATATCAAGTGTAATACAGTTTTACCATCTTGGTTCACTGGATAAAGCCCACATGAATCCGTGCCTTCTCCTATACACTAGGTACTACCATTTGGATGGTGCCAAAGATGAATGCACAGTAAGAAACTGTGGGACCAGGTTCACACACAAACTCCCCAACCACCCAAGAGCTGCTGCTTTGCCAAGTAGTGAAGCCCTGGTAGTAATTCATCTCAAGTAGCTTCCACTCAAGTTGTGGAGGGAAAACAAACACAGATGTGATAGTTACACTGTAAACAACTGCTCTGTGTTGTGATTCTAGCCACAGAACCAAACTGGACTCTACTGAAGGGGCAAGACTGGGTGGTTTGGGTAGTGCAAGAAGCCAAATGGATGTATAGCATTTGGAAGATGTGCTTAATACTCATAACATCTGCCTCTTTTGTATGGCTAATGTCAGTTTCACTAGGAAAATCACACAGACAAAGAGAGACTCCATGTACGCACCACCTTAAGGACAGGCATCATGGCCATTAACAGATGAACATGTTAGCGAGGGAAGATTGAGACACATCGGGGTTAACCCAGGCATTCATGGTTTCGAAGATATTTACATGTTGGAAAACAAAACATCTGATTCTCTCTACTTTTTTTTTTTTTAATCTCTCTTAAGGTCCTTGAAAGTTTGAGATGTCATTGGTTCCCTTGGTTCCTCACAGGGAAATGCTTTTGCAGGGAACTTTGTTTAGGACTTCAGTGTTAAACAACAGCTTCTAAAACATTGATCAGAAAAGAGGAAGTGGCCTAGGCTCATTTTTCTCCAAGTTTCATATACAGGCAAATTCATTCTGGGGCTTGATACAGAGACTCTGACTAAGAATGGTCACGGTGAGGTCACAGTCTTGTTTGCTCTGAGCTCCCCCTGGCATTGTTGGCGCTGGAGGTCTGTGGGTCTGACTTTGAGTGCACAGAACGCAGTATTGCAGAGGTAAGGAAATGCAGAGTTTTTATTTATTTATTTTTTTTTTATTTTTGAGACAGGGTTTCTCTGTAGCTTTTTTTTTTTTTTTTGGTTCCTGTCCTGGAACTAGCTCTTGTAGACCAGGCTGGCCTCGAACTCACAGAGATCCGCCTGCCTCTGCCTCCCGAGTGCTGGGATTAAAGGCGTGCGCCACCACCACCCGGCTGCAGAGGTGGTTTGATGCAGTTGCGTTCAAGCTTCAGGTGTGTCTCCAAAGGTTTTCATTTTAACATGTAAACTTATATGGAAGTTTATGGGGAATGGGTGTTCCAACTCTAATGGACGTTTGAAAATCTGTGACCACAAACTGATTTTTCCCAGGTTCCTAGATGGGACATTGGTTGACAGTCACGAGCAGCTGATCTGGGATTGGGACCGGACTCCCCTAAGCACAGTTCTTACTCTTCTCTGTCCAATTCTACCCAGTGTCCGTCCTGTCAGCCATTAGCATCTTTGTCCTAGTGTGTGTTCTAAACCAGTCACCTTTCTTGTGACAACTTGAGCTTGCCCTGTATGAGAAAGGTGGTTTACCGAGTCTTTACAGTTTTATGATAGGTTCACCAACAGAAGGAAGCAAATCTTTTCCTCTGGGCAGCCATCTTTGGAAGGTCAGGACAGGGTACTTCTGGGGACTTTCTGTGGTCAGTCCTAAGTAGAAATTCATGCCCAGCTAGCTCCCCAGGCGGGCCTTGGGAATCCTCAACGGACTGTTTTGCTTCAAGAGTATAGAGTATACCAGTGATCTTAGTGTGCTTCGTACAATGGAATCGCTGGCCCGCCATCTGTTTCACGTGTTATTTAGACACACAGGCACTGAGCCAGGTGTGCTTTTCGTCTTGCTGTGTGATCACTCATTACACCGCCCAACTTTTTATATACGGCTCCCAGTCATCATTCATTTTCTGGCTGTTGGACCTGCCTCTCGCAGTGAGGCTACAGTTGAGGAAGACAGAACAGGGCCCTGCCGTGGCGTTGCCCTGAGCTTTCTAGACTGACTCTGCTGAGTTTTCTGAGCATTCTGATGCTCCTTTACAGGACTTTCATGCTCCTGATGAGACATAGCGGGATGATTTCTGGGTCCATCAAAGCAATCATGACCTCAAAGATGTTTACACATAGGAAAACAAAAACATGATCTGCTGATAGCATCATGGTCATAGACAATGATGCTCCTGAACAGATGTTTTTTACATTTAAAGTAAAAAACTGGAGACTGCAGGAGTGAGCTGGAGAGAGCAAGAATGTGAATTCCAGAGGCCGGAGTGGGGGGAATCTCATCCCACTTCCTCAGCTTTCTCTCACACAGTGGCCGTTAGAATTTCTGAAATGGCATATCCCAATCTTCCAGTAGAATCTGTTATATGCATACAGCATAAATACATACGTAGCATTGCTAGGTACGGTATGCATTTCTGTGTGTTCCTAGGAACCGATTGTGATGTCCGCAGTCAAGAGCATGGCTGCAGTGATGACGCTGATGTACTCTTGGAAGAGGTGACAGGATAGAGGTAGCACCAAAGCCTATGGGTTAGTGATAGTTCCAGTTTGAAAATGGAAAAGGAAGGAGCAGTTGGGTTTGGTGTTGCATACCTGTAATCCCAGTACCCCAGAGGCTGAAGCAGGAAGACTGGGTATTTAAGGCTAGCCTGTGCTGCCTGGTCACATCCTGTTTCCAAAAGAATAGGAAGAGGAAGTAGAGGAAGAGGGGTAGGATCTGTGCATCATTGGGATTGTTAAGGTGCACGTTTTCTCGGGCAGGATTCCTCCAGAAGGGCATTGAAACCAGGCTTTGTGCAGCTGGAGAGATGACTCAGTGCATAAAGTGCTTTTCGTACTAGCATGAGAACCTGGCGGTCCCCAGCACCTACATAAAAGTGAGCTACATGCCTGGAATCCCAGACCAGGAGGAGGAGGAAATAGTTGGGTACTGGGAGATCTTTGGCTAGGCCAGTGTAGTCAAAAGGGCAAGTACCAGTGTTAGGGGGAGAACCTGTCTCCAGAAAAAAAAAAAAAAAAAAAGATAAAAGCTAGATAGTGATAGAGAGAGGAAGATACCTAACATTGACCTTTGGCATCTGCATGTGCACTTATGCGTGCAACACACGTGTGCACACACGCACGCTCACGCACACACACACACATGATTTGCAAACACTAGGTAAAGAAATGGGAACTGCCTGGGTTTTCTAAGATTGGGAAGGCTGTGCCATGCAAGGTTAATGTCATTTCTCTTTCAGCAGGGTGGTGGGAGAGAGGGAAGAAGGGCATTCACTGAGAGGCTGCTGTGTTCCGGTCAGTCACAGGAATTCTGGTGGGCGTCTCTCATTTAAGTTTTACCATAGCTTTGACAAAGCCCCCACTTCCTGATGAGTCAGATGAAGAGTTGAGATGGATGGGTCTAGTGTGTGGCCTTAGAATGGCTTGGCTTTGGTGGCTGTCAGCCTGAAGGGAGGTCTCTACTGCAGTGCCTCAGGGCACACACGGTCAGCAGCATTCTCCTGACAGACAAGTCTGACTTAGCCCAGGGCTCCAGGAAAGCAGAGCCCAAGGCAAGGGCTGCCCATACAGATGCTTTATTTTGGGCACTGATCCCAGACAACAGGAAAGGGAGAGAGGAAGAGAGAAACAGAGAAGAACAGGGAACCTGCCCTGTGATGGAGCTGCTCATTGCGGGGTGTGTGTGTGTGTGTGTGTGTGTGTGTGTGTGTGTGTGTGTGTGTGAATAGGGGCTTCATTTCCCATATAGGTTCAGAGGAGCCATGTGGAATGTGCTTTAGAACTGGCCAAGGGACAGGGCCTGGGGCGGGTTTACTGGTCTCCCTTTTCTCTGGGTCTAGAGTAATCCCAGGATGTTGTCTCTGCACCTCTGGGTTGGCACACACATGGTGTTCTCACATGTCTGCAGGTGTCTCACGTCAGGAAGCAAGAGAACTCTACAACAGAGAACTCTTCTTGTAAGAGGGGCTGCTTGTTCGTCCCTGCCGCCGGGCTATCTTAGCCCCAAAATAATCACACAGAAATTGTATTAATTAAAACACTGCTTGGCTATTAGCTCTAACTTCTTATTGGCTAATTCTTGCATATTAGTTTAACCCATCTCCATTAATCTGTGTATCGCCACGTGGCAGTGGCTTACTGAAGATTCTAACCAGCGTCCATCCCAGGCACAGGATCCATGCCTTCCCTCTGACTCTGCCCTTCTTCCTCCCAGCATTCAGTTCTATTTTCTCCACCTACCTAAGTTCCACCCTATCAACTAGGCCAAGGCAGTTTCTTTATTCATTAACCAATGAAAGCAACACACAAACAGACGGAACTCCTACACCAAACCCTACGCATTTTTTCAAGTGCACCACTGAGACAGTGTATTTGTTAGAAGGATGAGAAGCTTGGAGGCATAGCTGAGGGCTAGGTAGCTGAAGTGTGACCCCCAAATAGTTGAATATAGTAAGAAGCAGCCCTGCACTGGCATTCCTTAAGCCTTGGGGGAGGCAATGTTCATCAGTAGAAGCCATGAAGGAACGTCTAGCCTTTAGGAGATATGGACCCACGCATGAATAGTGTCACAGTGTGCTTGCCTCCTACTTAACTCGAATACAGCTGCTGTATTCAGAACAGTTATGCCCTGCTGGTCAGTCCGTCCCTGGAGGCTGGGTGCAGCGCTGGATGCGTACTTGGGAAAAATGTGTGAATCAGGATGTGGCCAGGGGGAGAGAAAGAGGTGAGAAACCCTGCTTGGAAACCTAAGTAAACTGAGAAGAAGGTGAGCAGGAACTGTTTGAGTGGCCACTGGGGAATTTGTTTGAAGGAGAGGATTTGAATTCTGTCTGGATAATAACCGGCTCAAAATAGTGGACAGCTATCTCTGAGTGAGCTGCCCAGACCCTGGATACATCAAAGAGGAGATTGGCTTTCAACCAAGAAAGAGGAAACTTGGGCTGGGCAGAGAAACGTCTAACCAAGATGGGCTCGTCCTCATGAACCTGCTCTGTGTCGAGCAGTTCCTGAGTTACTCATCTGCTACCTCAGTCATTCCATTACACCACCTAAAGACAGGTTCCTTGCATCTCCCCGCTGCAGGAATCGGGGCTTATTTATTAAGAAAAGAAGCTGTGACCTTTTGGGTGACTTCTAAAGTTCTTTCTGAGTTTAAGATTCTATAACTTCTGTGAGTCGTGAGGAAAGAAGATAGAGGAACAAGACTATTGAGGGGAAGAGAAAAACAAAGGGAAGGGGCAGGAGCAAAGAGAATATGAGCATCATCAAATGGCTTCTAGTATTTTCTTTCTGGGTGGTTTGGGTCACGGACATGTGGCTTGTGGTCTGTGAATTATACCTATGGAGTAAATTTGTCCTCTTTTGAAGTAGGCGGTGGGGTAAGCTAGGTCAGCTAGAGAGTGAGGCTGCCACTCTAAGGAAGTCGGTCTAAGGAAGGATAGGATGAGATTATGGAACAGTGTTGCTTTGGCTTGAGTGCTTGCTGGCGCGCATCACTTTCCAGCGTTTGCAGCATGCCAGACTTGGGTTTCAGCATGAGGAAGGCTCAACCAAAACTGGCGTCTTTTTCTTTCCTTTTCTCCTTCCCACCACCCCTCCTTTCCATTCTCTTTTTTCATTTTCCTTAGCACTTTGTATGTGCTGAGCGCTGAGTGGATACAAGCTCTCTCCAATTATCCAAAGGATGAATGGTACAAGGAGCAGAACCAGTAGCGGGAAATTAAAGCAATCTATTAGAGTAGATAATGCACTCAGCTCCCAGACAGGACTCTTGTACACAGGAGTGCTTAACTGCTGTCTAGCAGCTCCTTCTTGTAAGCATGGAGACAGCCTCCAAGGGACTGGAGGTCTCCAGGATGACAGGCATGGAGTCAGGGTTCAGGGGGTTGGAGGTCTCCAGGATGATAGGCATGGAGTCAGGGTTCAGGGGGTTGGAGGTCTCCAGGATGACAAGCATGGAGTCCAGGGTTCAGGGGGTTGGAGGTCTCCAGGATGATAGGCATGGAGACTTAGGGTTCAGGGGGTTGGAGGGCCCCAGGATGACAGGCATGAAGATAAGGTTCAGGGGCTTGGAGGTCCCCAGGATGATAGGCATGGAAACAGGGTTCAGGGGGTTGGAGATCCCCGGGATGCTTCTGATCCCATGTTAAAATGCCACCCCACGGATGCAGAAGATCTTTCTGATTCTTATGGAAACAAAAATGCTGGCATTTAAAAAAAAAAAATACAGAGACTGGGGATTTAGCTCAGCTTATGTAAGTGAATCCCTGGGTTCAATCTTCAGCATTAATAAATAAGAAAAAATACTTCAGAATTTGTAATATTAGCCTCTAATAATTTACTGTGATGTTTTAAGTATTTAATCTTGGGTGGATTCTTTTTTCTTTTGGACTTGTCCATTTCAATGTTTCTCTGTGTGTTCCATTTTTATCCCATGTAGCTTGGCCTCTTTTTTTTTAATAGTCTTCTTCCTCCCCCTCCTCCTCCTCCTCCTCTTCTCCCTCCTCCTCCCCCTCCTCCTCCTCCCCCCCTCCTCCCCCTCCTCCTCCTCCTCCTTCTCCATTTCCTCCTCCATTTTCAATGTAAAGAACATTAGCTGTCTCCTTTCTTTAAGGGGAATGGATGTCTCTGCTGCCTCTACTTGGGTGGGAAACAGGCTTTGCAAGTCTGGGGAAAGACTAAGGAATGTGATACTCAGTAGCTCAGGAGTCCTTGGCTTTGACAAAGTAGGAAAGGCTGGATTCGATGGAGATGGCTTTAGGGCCTGGAATGGGGACTGGCACTAGTTTGAGAGCTATAAATCAAAACGGACTCTCCTCTTGCCTGTAAATGATGTGACATTTCTGACTATTAATGGACAAGACATGTTACACAAACAGTTGGTCAAGACCATTTCTGCTGCAGCCTTTTGTTGAGGATTTGGGAAGGCGGATCAAGGTCAGCTATGGGCACCTGTTGGTAGGAAAAGAACTGCTGCGTTTCCAGCTGCTTCCTGGCCACTTGTGACCTAGATTTTGATGTCTGACGGTGCCCTCATGCTTGTCTCTTGCCCCATTGAATACCTTTCTGTACTGGGAACGAGAGAGGGTCTGTTTACTCATATTCCAAAGATGACCGTCACTAAACTGATCTTAAGATGCTTCCACGAGTCTCCATTGTTTCTCCGTTCATGATAAATTAAAGATTTGTGTGTGTGTGTGTGTGTGCACGCATGTGTGTGCGTGCTCGCGCGAGTTTTGAGGTGCATATATGTGCTCTCATCCATACAGGTGTCTTCCTCCATCTCTCCCACTTTGGGTTTTTGTTTTGTTTTGTTTTTGAGACAAGGTCTCTCACTGAACTAGAGCTCACACACAGACTGAGCTAGACTGATCAGCCAATGAGCTCCAGGCAACTGTCTCTGCCCTCCAGCGTGAAGAAAACAGACTCGGTTTTTAATGTGGGCACTGCAAACCTGAACTAAGGCCTTCGAGTTTTCAAAGCAAGCTCTTCACCCACTGTGCCATCTTGCCAGCTCCCGCAGGTTTCGTTTTTATTGGATGACAACGAGCCCTCATATTTTGAATTTGCAGAGTGGTGTGTAGGAAGGCTTGGCTGGGTTTTAGCATGTTTTATCCACAGTTCCAGTAATGTCCTCCGGGTTTATGCGGAATCTGACTCAGCCATTCTGAAGTTAGCCTAGATCCCAGCAGGAACTGGGTGTCATTCATGACTGCCTGCTGCCTGTGGGAGGGGATTTCATTCATCTACTGCATAAGCACATCCTGACTCGGTGTTTATTTGTGTGGGGATGTGGTCAACCAACCTTTCTCCCTCATTACCCTGGCTCCACCTCAGTGTGCCTCACCTCCTGGGGCCTAGCCAGCTGCTTGCATTTCCTCTCTGTAGCATTCTCAGGAGAAGACTGATTCTATTCATTACAGCTTGGTTTCGGTGGGTTTTAGTTTATCCTTCATCCCCTATACTCTATCTGACATGCAGACCATCTCAGTACATTGTTTTGAGACAGTATCTTTGGCTGGCCTGGAACTCACTATGTAGACCAGACTGACCTTGAACTCATAGAGATATGCCTGCCTTTGACTCCTAAATGCTTGAATTAAAGGCGTGTACCATCACAACCAACCCCAGCTATGTTTTTGTTAATATAAGAGGAAGAATGATGCAAAGAAATGTCATGACTAGCTTCGTTTCTGAAGAGACTAGCCATCTAGATGGCGAGAGAGTAGAGAGGCTTAAAGATGTAAAAATATGCAGAAGACAACTTTGTTATCAAGAAGGGTACAATAAAGACTAGATGAAAATAGAGGTTTGGGGCCACGCGGCGGTTGGCACATGCCTTTAATTCCAACACTCAGGTGTTAAAGTTGGCCAGTTCTCTGTGAGTTTGAGGGAAGCCTGGTCAGGTCTGCAGAGTGAGTTCCAGGATAGGCTCCAAAGCTGCAAAGAGAAACCCTATCTCAGGAAATCAAAAGCAAAAAGAGAAAAAAGAAAAGGAAATAGAGGCTCGAGTTCTTGACTTATAAACATGTTACCTTCTAAATTTCATACACCTTTTAGTTGTCAACCGCCTCGTCTGTGAGAGGGAGCTTCTGTGGAAAACACAGGCCTGCCTACCAGTAGGGCTACACTGTATCCAGCTCCAGTTCTTCGTAAACTGCACAGTGTTATTGTTATTATTATTTTAAAGGAGGCTGACAGCAATGCAGATGCTCAAAAGGAACAAGGAAGATACTGCATTTGGTTCCTCTTTTTCTAAGTTGGCAAGAACAGAAATGGAAACCTGGTTCCCTTCATGAACAATGGTGACCTTGGGCCTGGGTCTGCTGCTCAGCTGGGACTGTAAACTGTGTGCTAGCGCTCCCACAGGCTAGCCCCCCTGTAAGCCGTCAGAGTTAACTTTGGGTCAACGTTTATGCTTTTCTTTAGTGACGTACGTGCACATGCTCTTCCTGGGCAAAGGGCTCAGATCATTGCTAAAGAATTCTTTTTAAAGGAGATAGGGCTGGAGAGAAGGCAGTGGTCAAGAGAACTTTGCGCTCATTCAGAGGGCCTGGATTTGATTCCCAGATCCCACATGGTGGCTCACTACGATTCTAACTCCAGTTCCAAGAGGTCCAAAAGGCACCCATGTGCATGCAGGCAGAAAATTCATACACACAGAAATAATTCCAAAAAATTAAAAATGGAATTCTTTAGAGGAAATTTACACAAAATCGCATGTAATGGTAAGAGTCCCTGCCTATAAATTCACCAATATGGGTATACATGGAGTCTTTTAAAGGATGCAATCTAGGCATCTGGTAGTGGTCTGCAGTCTTTAATTTTTTTTATTATTATTTAAAAGAATTGCTTGTAAAACAAAAACACTTTGCAGAAGCTATTATTTAACCTAAAACCATTCATGGAAGACCTTTACGTATTTTTGCATACTTCAGCTAAAAGAGAAAATAATTGGCCTCGTGTGTTACTCTTTGCTGTTATTTCTACCTGCACCTTCCTCTGAAGGTTGTGAGAGTGGAAAGTTGCTTGCCAGTAGTCTTTGTGTTGTTTAAACAAAACATTCCTATCTTCACATTGTTTTGGGGGCAGAACGGGCTATGTTAGCACATTTTCCAGATTATTGTGGCATTTGCCAGTGATCTGAGCTCAGTTAAAATACTGAAATTCAGAGTGGTCAAGTCAAGCTGGAGTCCCTGTGGTTTGGATGGTGAGCTGCTGGTGGCTGAGGTGACAGCCAGTAGAATGCATACACTTAGCTCAGAACTCCCTCCAGGAAGGATTGAATGAGACGATCTGCTACTTTGGTGTTTTCAAACCTCTCTCTTATTTTTCCCACTGAAGGAGAAAGAGACCTCCTGTGTTTAATAGTCTACTATTTCGTTGGGCTTTGTGAATTAGAAAGGAATGTAGTATTTTTTTTAGCAGTTCAGTCCTTGGATAGAGCAGAATTGTTTTGCATAAGACAAAGAAAGAGGCACCCGTCTGTCCCCTGACCTTCCCATACCGCCTTCTTCCATCACGGCTGTGCAGTTGGTATGGTGACGGCAGTGCACTGGGATTGGCGCTGCCAGAGTGAAGGAAGCCACTAAGACGTGACAGAGAAGAGCAAGCTCAGATGCTAGGGTGGATCCTGGATGGGAAAAGTGTGACCATAAGGAACAGAACTGGGACAACATGTTGCATTTGAATGTGAACTGTGCACTAGGACACGTCCTTATGTCAGTCATCAACGTCCTCCTACTGTAGCGCCTCGGTCACGTTAGGAATGAATGTCATTACTAGCAGATGCAGCGTGAAGTCTTTATGTGTGAAGGGACGTGGTGTTTTCAGACTTACTCTATCTCTATGTGAAGTGACAAAGATTAAGGGCTGATAATTTCCCTGAAAAGGTAAAGTCAGTTATACTACAGACTTAGTTTTTGTACGGTTTGAAAGAGTTTTTAAAGGGAAAAATTAAGCTGTCGTTATTTTAACCATTTAGCTAGTCTCTCAGAGCTCCTGTGTGGATCTGGATCTGGGAGGGCAGGGCTTGGATGCCTTACTGTTCTGTGTGGAAGCCGGAGAAACAGTAGAACCTGATTAACCGCGAAATGCAGATACCCCATGAATACCGCGGTACAATTCTCCCCAAACCAAAAGACATTACCCATGGTGTTGCTGTAAAATGAAACTAACTGGAGTGCCCGTGTTTTCCCTGACTGAATCTGGCAATTCCATCACATAGTAGCAGTGTCCTGAATCCCTACGCGTACAGCAGAGGTGCCCGTCTGCAGTGAAGGACATACCTGATCAGGTATGAACACAGGGCCTGCCTTTATGTGTAGCTGAGCATGGTCTCTTTGTCTTTTCTTTGATGGATCATGTTTCTGAGTTTTCTCCATTTCCCTGTCGCTGGAGGAACATTTTAAATGAAGTCACCCACACCCTGACACTCCTCGGCAATTTTAAGATCTTCTCCCGACACTGTGGGGTAAAATGGATACTGGAATCTATTTTGACAGCTGTTGAAAAGCGAGGCTGTTTTTACAGGAGGTTAAAGAGGTTATTTGTAACACTCACTATTCAGGAAACCTTTTGAAAAGGTGTGCCCCGGTTCAGGCAAGTGTTGTGTAGACTTTAACTGGCTTTGGCTTTCAGAGTTGCATTACATCAAATATAAAGGCTCCAAGGCTCTCGCAGCTAGTAAAGCTTTTGATTAATTTCCACCAGCCACATTGCAATAGTATATTATGATGTTCTTAACAGCCGGGCCTTCTAGCATGCAAGTGTGCAGTCTTTAAAAATAGCCGGCCTGTTATCAGCTGTCCCACCGATAACCTCCCTCTAAAAAGCGGCCCTTGAGCAATTTCATTAGGAATGAATATTTATAGCATTTTGTTGTTGAGCTGCTAAGAGAGGGGCTGGTTTAGACATGTAACAGGTGGCTCCAGTCGGCCGGCTTTCGCGGCAATTGGATTCAGATGAAATGCTGCCTGGCTTTCCGTCCCGTTGTGATTGTGTGTTAGACTGACATCCTCTTTGACAGCTGTGTTCCAGTGCTGAGTTGTGGGTCCACGGTGTGACATCATATGTGTGTGGTGGGGGGAGAGAAAGCTTTTCTGACCAAGCATGGTAGCTGAGGGGAAAACACCGGGGTCTTCAGGACATGACAGAGGGGCCGACTCTCTTCCAGCTATAGATTTAGGGCAACTGTTCTGATGAACTCTTAGGTTCGAAATTTTCTTTGATCTCAGGCTTGAAGCCCTGAAAGAGGATATTGTCAAGTTAACTATCTTTAGAGTACTTTATACATAGTAGGCGCTCAAAGTGGAGCGTCTTTCATAGAATCAACTGGATAACCATGTTAGGGCTATTATTTAACTTTGGGCATAAATTAATGACTTGAAATGAAAGATCTTTCCATTACAACCCTGTACCCAATTTCTCGGCAACACAATTTCTATGTTTTCTGATTAAAATAAACTTTCTGCTCTAAGTTTACACAGGCTAAGATGATAGCATAAAGAACTTGAAGTGTTAAATGGATCAAGTGGGTTTTGGCATGAGAGCTACTTCTTTTTTATTTTTCAGATTTAAAAAAATGGGATTGGGCTGGAGAGATGGCTCAGAGGTTAAGAGCATTGCCTGCTCTTCCAAAGGTCCTGAGTTCAATTCCCAGCAACCACATGGTGGCTCACAACCACCTGTAATGGGGTCTTGTGCCCTCTTCTGGCCTGCAGACATACGCACAGACAGAATATTGTATACATAATAAATAAATAAATATTAAAAAAAAATGGGATTATAATTGCATTTCTCCCTTCCCTTTCCTCTACCCCTCCTCACTCTCCTTCAAATTCTTGGCCTCTCTCCTTTATTAATTGTTGTGTGCATATATGTCCCCGTGAGCTTTTTCTGAGAAGTCAGTTTTGCTAACTAACACTGTCTCCTGCACTAAAAAGAAACTGATCAACGTGTGTAAGTCAGACCCTAAAAGAGGATCTAGAAAGGCTGTTTTATTTTCAGAGACCACATTCTTACAGGAAGAATCACATTCTACAGCAGAAAACTGACACAAGAGATGAAACCACAAAATCACATAGGTTTCAGTTTGTTAAACATATTCCCTCTTCTTTCCTGCCATAAACACATGTATTTTATACAAGCCCACAATATTCTAATCATGTGAACATATTGCACAGAATATATGTGTATAATTTAGTGAAAACTATATCTAAACTGCCCTTTATGCTCACAAAAGCGCTAGTATTTTAATGACTGTTGTAAAACCTTTTACAACATTTTAAATGACCACGTGACATTCTGTGTTATAGCTGTACTGTGTTTACTAAGTCAAACCCCAGGCGTGGACACGCGAGTTATTTCTGTTTTGTTTTCTTTTTAAGAATGCTATAGTAAAAGTTTTTTAAAGTACACCTATGACTTCCGGATACAAGTGCCTGGAGGTGTAGTTTCCGGGCTGTGCATTCGAACAGTTCTGGATGTGGGTTTGCCAGCCAGGGCATCCTCCCGTGAACACTCAGGAGGCCAGGGCATCCTCCCGTGAACACTCAGGAGGCCAGGGCATCCTCCCGTGAACTCTCAGGAGGCCAGGGCATCCTCCCGTGAACTCTCAGGAGGCCAGGGCATCCTCCCGTGAACACTCAGGAGGCCAGGGCATCCTCCCGTGAACTCTCAGGAGGCCAGGGCATCCTCCCGTGAACTCTCAGGAGGCCAGGGCATCCTCCCGTGAACTCTCAGGAGGCCAGGGCATCCTCCCGTGAACTCTCAGGAGGCCAGGGCATCCTCCCGTGAACTCTCAGGAGGCCAGGGCATCCTCCCGTGAACTCTCAGGAGGCCAGGGCATCCTCCCGTGAACTCTCAGGAGGCCAGGGCATCCTCCCGTGAACTCTCAGGAGGCCAGGGCATCCTCCCGTGAACTCTCAGGAGGCCAGGGCATCCTCCCGTGAACTCTCAGGAGGCCAGGGCACCCTCCCGTGAACTCTCAGGAGGCCAGGGCACCCTCCCGTGAACTCTCAGGAGGCCAGGGCACCCTCCCGTGAACTCTCAGGAGGCCAGGGCACCCTCCCGTGAACTCTCAGGAGGCCAGGGCACCCTCCCGTGAACTCTCAGGAGGCCAGGGCACCCTCCCGTGAACTCTCAGGAGGCCAGGGCACCCTCCCGTGAACTCTCAGGAGGCCAGGGCACCCTCCCGTGAACTCTCAGGAGGCCAGGGCACCCTCCCGTGAACTCTCAGGAGGCCAGGGCACCCTCCCGTGAACTCTCAGGAGGCCAGGGCACCCTCCCGTGAACTCTCAGGAGGCCAGGGCACCCTCCCGTGAACTCTCAGGAGGCCAGGGCACCCTCCCGTGAACTCTCAGGAGGCCAGGGCACCCTCCCGTGAACTCTCAGGAGGCCAGGGCACCCTCCCGTGAACTCTCAGGAGGCCAGGGCACCCTCCCGTGAACTCTCAGGAGGCCAGGGCACCCTCCCGTGAACTCTCAGGAGGCCAGGGCACCCTCCCGTGAACTCTCAGGAGGCCAGGGCACCCTCCCGTGAACTCTCAGGAGGCCAGGGCACCCTCCCGTGAACTCTCAGGAGGCCAGGGCACCCTCCCGTGAACTCTCAGGAGGCCAGGGCACCCTCCCGTGAACTCTCAGGAGGCCAGGGCACCCTCCCGTGAACTCTCAGGAGGCCAGGGCACCCTCCCGTGAACTCTCAGGAGGCCAGGGCACCCTCCCGTGAACTCTCAGGAGGCCAGGGCACCCTCCCGTGAACTCTCAGGAGGCCAGGGCACCCTCCCGTGAACTCTCAGGAGGCCAGGGCACCCTCCCGTGAACTCTCAGGAGGCCAGGGCACCCTCCCGTGAACTCTCAGGAGGCCAGGGCACCCTCCCGTGAACTCTCAGGAGGCCAGGGCACCCTCCCGTGAACTCTCAGGAGGCCAGGGCACCCTCCCGTGAACTCTCAGGAGGCCAGGGCACCCTCCCGTGAACTCTCAGGAGGCCAGGGCACCCTCCCGTGAACTCTCAGGAGGCCAGGGCACCCTCCCGTGAACTCTCAGGAGGCCAGGGCACCCTCCCGTGAACTCTCAGGAGGCCAGGGCACCCTCCCGTGAACTCTCAGGAGGCCAGGGCACCCTCCCGTGAACTCTCAGGAGGCCAGGGCACCCTCCCGTGAACTCTCAGGAGGCCAGGGCACCCTCCCGTGAACTCTCAGGAGGCCAGGGCACCCTCCCGTGAACTCTCAGGAGGCCAGGGCACCCTCCCGTGAACTCTCAGGAGGCCAGGGCACCCTCCCGTGAACTCTCAGGAGGCCAGGGCACCCTCCCGTGAACTCTCAGGAGGCCAGGGCACCCTCCCGTGAACTCTCAGGAGGCCAGGGCCTCCTCCCGTGAACTCTCAGGAGGCCAGGGCCTCCTCCCGTGAACTCTCAGGAGGCCAGGGCCTCCTCCCGTGAACTCTCAGGAGGCCAGGGCCTCCTCCCGTGAACTCTCAGGAGGCCAGGGCCTCCTCCCGTGAACTCTCAGGAGGCCAGGGCATCCTCCCGTGAACTCTCAGGAGGCCAGGGCATCCTCCCGTGAACTCTCAGGAGGCCAGGGCATCCTCCCGTGAACTCTCAGGAGGCCAGGGCACCCTCCCGTGAACTCTCAGGAGGCCAGGGCACCCTCCCGTGAACACTCAGGAGGCCAGGGCACCCTCCCGTGAACTCTCAGGAGGCCAGGGCACCCTCCCGTGAACTCTCAGGAGGCCAGGGCACCCTCCCGTGAACACTCAGGAGGCCAGGGCACCCTCCCGTGAACTCTCAGGAGGCCAGGGCACCCTCCCGTGAACTCTCAGGAGGCCAGGGCACCCTCCCGTGAACTCTCAGGAGGCCAGGGCACCCTCCCGTGAACTCTCAGGAGGCCAGGGCACCCTCCCGTGAACTCTCAGGAGGCCAGGGCACCCTCCCGTGAACTCTCAGGAGGCCAGGGCACCCTCCCGTGAACTCTCAGGAGGCCAGGGCACCCTCCCGTGAACTCTCAGGAGGCCAGGGCACCCTCCCGTGAACTCTCAGGAGGCCAGGGCACCCTCCCGTGAACTCTCAGGAGGCCAGGGCACCCTCCCGTGAACTCTCAGGAGGCCAGGGCACCCTCCCGTGAACTCTCAGGAGGCCAGGGCACCCTCCCGTGAACTCTCAGGAGGCCAGGGCACCCTCCCGTGAACTCTCAGGAGGCCAGGGCACCCTCCCGTGAACACTCAGGAGGCCAGGGCATCCTCCCGTGAACTCTCAGGAGGCCAGGGCATCCTCCCGTGAACTCTCAGGAGGCCAGGGCATCCTCCCGTGAACTCTCAGGAGGCCAGGGCATCCTCCCGTGAACTCTCAGGAGGCCAGGGCATCCTCCCGTGAACACTCAGGAGGCCAGGGCATCCTCCCGTGAACTCTCAGGAGGCCAGGGCATCCTCCCGTGAACTCTCAGGAGGCCAGGGCATCCTCCCGTGAACTCTCAGGAGGCTCACTCCTTGTCCACTTTCCGACAGTGGCTACTGTGGAAGTGAGGAAAGCCTGGCTGGAACCAGTGTCCTCACTGCAATTCTTGATGGCCTTTCCCATGGCTTCTGGTCCAGTGGCAGTTTGTGTTCATTCTTCTGTTTCCTTTTCCATTGCAACATTTTTGTTAACTTATTAGTTCTTTGTCATATATATCTTTACTTTCATCAAGGAGATACACACACACACACACACACATATTGTCTGGAAATTTAAAACTTGTATGCTGTCTGTTGGTAAGAAATGTATTTTTAGGAGTAAGCAATGCTTCAATTAAAAGGTTGTATTCAGGTGGGCATAAGGGACACACATCTGTAACCCAAGCACATGAGAAGCTGAGGCGGGAGGATCACCATGAGTTTGAGGCTAGCCTAGAGTACATAGAAAGACTTTGTGTCAGAAAGTCAGAGTAAGCCAAACTAACCCAAATAAAATAAACCAAACCAACATAAACCAACCAAACGAAACCAAAGTTTATGTTTTCCCCATGTCCCATGATTGGTTTTCTGATCACAGGACGAGGTAATTGGTTGAATTTTAGATTAATTCTTCCACAAGAGCTTTTGAATTGCTGAATTTCCAATTTTAGTGTGTTAAGAATTATAAAATTTCTGTATTTACATATGTGTTTGAAGACTATATCAAAGAACTCAAATGAGTGTTTTTTTTTTCTTTGTTTTTGCTGTTGTTTTGTTTCCAAGACAGGGTTTGTCTGTGTAACCACCCTGGCTGTCCTGGAACTCATTTTGTAGACCAGGTTGGCCTCAAACTCACAGAGATCCACCTGGCTCTGTCTCTTGAGTGCTGGAATTAAAGGCATGCACCACCACAGCCCGGCATTCAAGTGAGTGTTTTTATCTGAGTTATGATTTTATAGTTTGGCCCATTTAATATCAATTGAAGGCACGTTAGTGATAAGACAAGGGTTAAAATGTATCAATGATTCCACATATGTGGGGCTGGAGAGATGGCTCAGAGGTTAAGAGCACTGACTGCTCTTCCAGAGGACCTGAGTTCAATTCCCAGCAACCACATGGTGGCTCACAACCATCTGTAATGAGATCTGGCACCCTTGTCTGGCCTGCAGGCATACATGGAGGCAGACTGTTGTATACATAATAAATAAATAAAATCTTAAAAAAAAAAGATTCCACATATGTGTGATATACGTGATCGATATACTTAAAAATATTTTCTGTATCTAAATCATGTTATCAATGTAAGTATCAAGACTTCACTAGTATGCAGAATTATTTAATAAGTCGGTAATGTCAGCATCAGCCAGTGGTACTCTACAGAAAGGGTACAGATGGCTGGCGTTCATTCCTTACACACTCAGTAATGTTTGTTTATCCACGTATTCACTTACGCCTCTTGTCTAGTGCACATTTAGAGCTCTAGCTTCTGTAAGAAAGAACAAACGCTGTGCTAGAAGCCATCCTATGTAGGACATAGCCGCTTCCATAATTGGAAAGCAAAGCCCATGGCTTTGATTTGTTCTGCGTGGTTTGTGAATCATGATATCGACTGAATTTTTTATCTGAGGCAGATGCTCCCTCTGATTGACTGCCTTTGATGCTTACGTGGTTCACCTTTTTGGGTCTCTCCAGTTTGTGCTTTTGTATCTCCTACAGCCACCCCTGCAGCCTCTCTAAACCCCCTTTTGGAGCTTGGCCTTATTTACACCAATTTCAATGTGTTGCTCATCCTGAATTACTTGATTCGAAGTATTCTTTGCCATGTGACCTGTGGCATTACTCATCTGTCTATTATCAGAACTTCCTCCCGCAGTGAAAGGCCCGTGCTAAGAGGGTGCTGGGCTCGCGCGCACTTCTTCCCCAGCCTGAGATGTAGGCGTGGAGCCAACTAATGTCCTGAGCATGCGCACGCTTGTGGCGTGGCTGACACTGTTCATGGTGATAAACCCATGAGAAGTAAGGCAGTGTAAAGGGGCAGGAAATTCTGAAATCCGCTGTCACTGTCAAAAGCAAGGAGACACTGGTTAGTCTAGCTTTCCTCCCTTTTCCGTCTTTGTGTCTCTGCATTTTCTCCTCCTCTCTCCCTCCAAGCCGGTTATGCACCTGGTCAGTTGCGCCAAGTCCTTCGAAGAAGTGACATTGTGTTATTTTCATGACCTTCCCGTGAGTGACATAAAAACCTACATGTGGGTAACGTGTGAGTCACATGTTTCCCAGCCCGGGGGCTAGTGTGGTGTTCAGCAGGTAGCTCTTGCCGGATGTGGCAAAGGCAGCTTCAGGTTCTGAAAAGCCGGCAGATGCCAGGAATGCACAAGGGTCTTCCACCGCAGGTTTCTTCCGCTGCTTTAATAACCGCAGGACTCGGAGCCTCAATTTCCTGAGCGCTGCCTCACAGAGGACTCAAGGGTTAGAGTTTATCTCAGTGCCTTCTGGGTCCTCATTCAGTGCCCCTCAAAGATGGTAGCCAAAGAGAATGCATTGGAGCTGTCTGGAGCATCACAATGACTGGTTTCTGACACAGAGTAAGGGAGATTTGTAATACCCTGCAATGTGTGAGATTGTCATGCAAAAGAGAAATTCGGCCAGAAAGCCAGTGACGCTGTTTCAGGTGCTCGCAGTAAAGCGGTTCCTAGCATCCAGGGGGTCTGTACAGACTTTTGGTGGTGTCTCTTGGTTTTTACAATGTTAAGGGATAAGTTATTGGCCTTTGGTGGGCGGGGCCAAGGATGTGAGCCGCTCTGTGAAGCTCAGAGCTGTTGCTCCCCACATCTTGCTCCGGTTTTGAGTGTCTACCAGGTGACTATCATGAAGCGGGGTGCTATGAGCAACCATCAATGTGTATGGAGAATCTATTCTTCAAGCAGAAGTAGTTTTTGCACAGTTAAAATGAAGACAAGATTGCATTTTGTCTGTCTGCGACCTTTCCAGGAGTCACTGCTCACGATACCTTCCCTATTTGTGATGCTGAAGTTGATGCCCAGCAATCTCAGTGATGTAGCCTAGGGGCAGGCATCCGACCACAGCATGAGGTCTCTTCTAGGTCCTGACTGAATCTGTGCTTTTGTAATGCACGTTATAGTCTTATGAATGGTTTCCCTTTTCTTTCCCCCACTCAGTGTGGTCACAACAATGATTGGTTAAAATTATACTCTGTTTGGGCTATACAATCCCTGATTTTCATCTCACTGTGGCCAAGGGGCATGGTCACACGGGTGACTGAAACGTCCCTCTCACCTGATCGTGTGTCAGGGGCCACTGTCCTTTTTGAATCCGGCCTTGCCACGGTGGCTTTCCCCGTGTGTCCCATTTTCTTCCCTCTCCATGTGTACCTTAAACTCAAGCTGCCGTTCCTCCATCTTCCTCTCTGAGGGCCACCCACCGTCAGAGCCAATTCCCCTGACAGCCTGGTGACATTCTCTCCAGGTCTGCAGCACTGAGGCTTTCTGTTCCTTCAGAGACACCCAGCATCTGTAGGCGCTCCTCCTTCTGCACCCAGCTAGAGCCTGGCAGCTTTTGATACCTTCCTCCAGTGGAGCCTTCTCCTCAGTTAGTTTGTAAACTGCTCTCAGCTGGCCAGTTCCAACTGCCAGTTATTTCTTAAAAGTTTATTTAATTAATTTTTGAAGACAGGGTTTCTCTGTGTAGCTTTGGAGCCTGTCCGGGAACAAACGCCATAGACCAGGTTGGCCTTGAACTCACAGACATCTACCTGCCTCTGCCTCCCAACTGCTGGGATAAAAGGGGTGCGCCACCACCAGCCGGCCCCACCGTCAGTCTTCCTGCGTCTTGTAGTGTCAAAAGCTCTAGAGAGAACCAGTTCATGGCCATGACCTGGGTGCTCCGGTCTTGCCCCCAGTACACGTCTTTTCCTACCTTCCATTCTGCTAGTTGTTCAACTGAACACTTGCACTGCTAACATTGTTTTTTAAGAATATCAAAGTAGGAAAAGAAAGCTGTTCTCACTGCCCTCCCTCCCATGGGCACTCACGTCTAACACGCAATGGCACGTACCTATCACTGTCTAACACGCAATGGCATGTACCTATCACTGTCTAACACGCAATGGCATATACCTCTCACTGTCTAACACGCAATGGCATGTACCTCTCACTGTCTAACACGCAATGGTATGTACCTCTCATCACTGTCTAACACGCAATGGCACGTACCTCTCATCACTGTCTAACATGCAATGGCATGTACCTATCACTGTCTGCTCTGTGTTCACATCTGAGAAAAGTGGAAACTGCATATTTTGTTTTTTGTTTGCATTTTGCTTTTTTTTCTTCTTACACATTTCGCTTAATGCTCTATTGTGACCATCTTTCTAGATCCCTGGTGTTAGGAAAATATATTTATAAAAAATGCAAAAGCCCGGCGCTGTCGTAGCCCCCTAAGAACCAGCACTGAACTTCAACACAACCAGCATAAGGGATGTGCAACTCTCCCAGTGCTTAGATGGTACCCGGCTTCCTCAGCCATGCATTTGTTACTGAGGATTTGGTTCGTCTCTAGTTTTCTCTAATTATAAATGTTTATGCTTCCATCCTCCTGGTCATAGTTATTATACTTTTTTCTTAGAAACCTAATTAATTTCTGTATAATTGACTAATTCTTGGTTATCGTTAATTTCATATTTTTGTAGATTTTTTTTACTGTATGACTGTTTTGTTAACATTTTTCTTTTCTCTATTGATCAAGAATTTCTTGTATAAGTTAGAATGAGTCTCAACTGGGTTGTAATAACAAATTTTGCTTTTTAATTTTTTTAAAAATTTTGTGTGCATTGGCATTTTGCTTGAATGTATGTCCGCGTGAAGGACTTGGATCCTGGAGTTATAGACAGATGTGAGCTGCCATGTGGGTGCTGGAAATTAAACCCGGGTTCTCTAGAGGAGCAATCAGTGATCTTAACCGCTGAGCCATCTTTCCAGCCCCTTGTCTATGCTTTTTGAAGAGAGAAAATTAACGCTGAAGACGGGCGATGCAGGAAGGTGGCTTTTAGCACCTTCTCCATGGCTGATACGAGCATGGGGAGTGGTCTGAGAAGGGACTTGTGACAGACTGAAACCTTTGTCCCGCGAAAGTCACAAATATCTAATCCTGATTGAAAACTGGTTTTCCTTTAAAGGCTGGGAGAGTGCCATCTGAGCGGAAGGCGCTGGGAAGCAGTATGCACCAGCGTTCTCCTGGGGCCAGTTCATATCCCCTATTTAGCCAAGGATGCCTAAGATGTAGAGCGCCCGGCATCTAAGTGGAGAAGCCCTGTGTGCAGCTTCTCTTTGGAGGGGTTCCTTCCCAGGATGGAGAGCTGCTGTGCTTTGATCTGGTCTGGTGTGAGTCACAGGAGGATGAACCCCAGGGTGGAGGCTGACCTGGTGAGTTCATCAGTCCCCGTGGGGATGCGGGAAGGATGTCCACTGCACCAGTTCTGGTGGGATTTCTGAGGATTGCCTACCCCTAGCGAGATGACTCATGTGCCCACCCACTCGCAGAAAATATCTGTTTCCTCTCTCATGCAAATAGCATAAGACTGCTATTGTAAAAGAAGTAGATTTCCAGGAATGTATCATAGAGACGTGGACCACAGAAAATGAGTCTTCCTAAGTGAAGAGTTCCCTCCCAGGGGAGCCCTGTTCATAGTTCCAGGTAGATGCATCTTGAGCGTCAGAATCTCTATAGCGGCATATAATCTGTATAAGGCAAGAAACAGAAAGGGTACTTTTTAACAGCAGCTAGTGCTCGAACTTCTGAAGTGTAAGAGCACAGATGGCCCTCTTTATTAACACTAACAACAGGACAGGACTCCTCAGGTGTGGAGAACTGCGACGGAGGAAAAGCAGAAAGGGCTCAAAACCCAGGCTTTTGTTGCTATCCAGAGGGACCCTGTACTGGTGAGTGAGATTCAGTGTGTGCTTGGACTTTTGCTTTGGGAACGTATTGAGGTAGGCTCTAGGACGAGATGGCTGGCTCGAGAAGGAGTGTAAGGTATCAAACTCGTCTTGTTGTACCAACACTGCAGTAACTCTGAGCTCACTGTTTGCTTTGCAATTTAAGTAACAGAGGTATGCATGGTGGACATACAACTCATTTAATTATTTCTTTAACACAATGGTAACACCATCCCCCCCGACCTCAAAGACAAGAGGACTCCAGTCTGGAGAAACTCAGTTAAGATGAGACGATGCTCATTAGAAGTGACCTATGGGCTGGGTTTTGAAAGTGACAGGGATCTTGTCACATAGAAGACAGTCTTGTCATACTTCAGATAGATGGGGAAGTGTGAGCAAAATCAAGTCATACAACTTTAGAGTTCTGTGACTGAGCATAGCTTATGGCGCAGAATAAATATTTATCAACTACGGAAGGACGGAAGTTGGATTTCTCATGCAAAAATGTAGCTATTGGGGCTGGAGAGATGGCTCAGCAGTTAAGGACACTTGTTGCTCATGTAGAGGACCCGGTGTTTGGTTTCCAGCATCCGCATGGTGGCTCACAACTACCTGTAACTCCAGTTCCAGGGAATCCAATGACTCTACTAAAGCTGGTTAATATTGTCACCTCCTTAATTACATGCAAAGAACTAAGGGATGTCATAAGAGGATCTGAGGGTCTCTTTCTCTCTTTCTGGTTTTTGAGATAGGGTTTCTCTGTGTAGCTCTGGCCATCCTGGAACTCTGAAATTCTCCTGCCTCTGCCTCTGGTGCTGGGATTACAGGCATGAGCCACCACTGCCTAGCTACATGTTTCTCAAAACAGATTTTTAATGGATGATATTTGGTTATTTAAGTACTTGGATTATGATGAGTGTTAAAAGTGTTTAGTGAAGTTAACTTGAAAAAAGAGCACAGCCTAGCATTTCCTGAGGGGCATAGCTCACTCAAAACTATGCTGACTTTAGGGTGGTTCTTGTTGAAATCTGACTCTTAAGCCTTCCTTGAAAAGTAGATTTGTTGTGGTTGTTCCAGGTGGGACAGCCTGCTGGGCTTTAGAAGGAGTGGGGCTCTTACAGAGCTGGGCTCACCTCTCTTAACCTTCATCCCACTCCCCTTTGGAGTTTTGGATTCACTTTGCCTCTATCTTCAAGTTTGCAGTCCCTGGCCTCAGTAGAGCAGTAGTTCAGGGAAGGAGGGAGAAATCTGTACTCAGTCTGGATCCAGAGTCCTGGCCTAGCACAGCTATGTTGTGTCATCCACTAAGGCTCGTCCTGGGTAGCCATAGCCACTTTAGTCTTTATTCTCTGCAAATGCTTTATGTACACACACAAGGAAGCAACAATGTTTGTACCCTACTTTCCAACTTGCTGTATATGAATTAAAAAGCAAGCATGAACATTTTTGTAAGTATGAGATGATCAATCTTGTGGAGATCTCATAAATATTAGAGATTATGGCAGAGAAGTTGGTCTTGCTTTTTTATCATTCTAAAATAGTTTTACATACATTTAAATACTTTACACTTCATTTATTATTATTATTAGCAATGTGTGTGAGTGTGTGTGTGAGTGTGTGTGTATGTGTGTGTGCGTACATGTGTGAGAGTGTAAGTGTGTGTGAGTGAGTGTGTGTATGTGTGAGTGAGTGAGTGTGTGTATGTGTGAGTGTGTGTCTGTGTGTGGAGTAACTGAGTGTGTGTGTATGTGTGTGTGAGTGTGTGTGAGTGTATGTGTGTGTGTACCTGTATATCCCTGTGATGGCCAGAAGACAATTCTGTGCATTCCATTGTCCGTCCACCTTTCTGCAGGTACAGGACATTGAACTCAGGCCATCAGGCCCGTGTGACGAGGGCTCTTACTTCACGAGTCATCTTGCCAGCCCTTTATACACATATTTTGAAACAGTCATCTGACTTTTTAGGAAAAATAAAACAGATTTGCTGTGTCTAAAGTTATTCTTCCTCTTTTTCACTGCCCTTCAAAAATATTTATTTTCCTGATTTTGAAGGAAACAGGCTCATGGCAAAAGCAAAGCAAAACGGCGAAATGAAGCAGAACAAGCCGGACCTAGAGCTGAGATGGGCGATCTGTGGTTGTGAGCGCAGCCAGCATCACCGGGAAGCAGACAGGACCATCAGGAACTTCCTATGCTTGTGTGGAATTGCCTTTATGGAGTTCAGCACAAATTCAAAAAATAAAAGATGGGGGGAGTACATATTTAAATTTTTAATAGACTTCTCAAATAATACTTTTACTTCTAAGACATTTAGATCCTTTGTCAAATTGCCGTTCGTCTATGCAGTGATAGTACAGTTTGAAGAAGTGCTACTCACACCATATGTAACACCCCAGCTGTGGGTGCTCGTCACAGATGCTACAGCTTGACGTGCTGGCAATCCTCCCTTACAAATAATCTCAGTGCCCAGCGTGGTGGCGCATGCCCTTAATCCCAGCACTCTGGGGGGCAGGGGTAGAGTTCACAGGCAGCCTGGTCTACAGAGTGAGTTACAGGATGACCAGAGAAACCCTGTCTTGAAAACAACAACAAAAACAAACCAAAATCATCATCATTATCATCATCATCACCATCATCACCATCATCATCACCATCATCATCATCACCATCTCAGTACCTTAAATTTCTGGGTTTTGTTTTTTTTTTCTTATACATGTAATAGCTGAGGCCTACTACTTATTTCCTTACATTTTTTTTTTTAATTTGCACTGTAAAATAAAAGAAAAAATATTGTAGCGGGTTGGGTATGTAACTCAATCGAGTGCTTGCTGGCGTGCATTGAAGCCTTGGGTTCAAGCCCATCACTGCATACACATGTTGTGCTCACAGTTCTCAGGAGGCAGAAGCAGAAGGGTGAAGAATCCAGGGCTGCTCCGGGCTAAGTTGTGCGTTCTCAGGCCCGAGTGCAGAGTGACCCGGTCTCAAAAGCGCGGTGCTGCTTGAGTTCTGTTAAAGGAATTGTTTCTCAAGTCTGGGATGAGGACCTGAAGCTGGGAGGACCGAGCTCCGGTTTGGACACCGTGGTTTCTCTGGCTGCGTGCTGGGAAGGGCCACTTTGCCCTTTAGTTAGTGGGGGAAATACTGCAACTGACTCTAAGATCGTTGTGAAGAGTTGGATGAGGTAACAACACAGAGGAAAATGTAAAACCTGTTAGAACCTGCGGAGTTCTAGCCAAGTATGCCGAGGGAGGGCGAGGGCGGCAAGGAGTTCCCCAGTGTGCTCTCCTTTCCTGCTCACTCTTCACATTTCTGGGCAGTTCCTTGTGCAGTCAGTAACTCCAGCCCTGTGCCTCTCTCCTCCTGAGGTAAAACCTTGGGGAGACTATGAACGTAGAGTCCCGGATCTGGGGAGAGGAGGCTTACGTTACTGTCCATCCCCAGGTCATTCCTCTGGCTTTTAATTCTCCTCCTGACCTTGTCCCACATCGTTTCCAGCTGCCAGACTGGAGGAAGGAACTACAGCTTGCAGGCTGATGAGAATCCAGGGGGCAAGGCCATGTCCAAGTTCTTCTTTTTTTTCCTTTTTCTTTTTTTTTTTTTTTTTTAAATTTACAACAAAACATTCATTTTCTGGTTTGGGGAAAGTTAGCCACCCGATTTCTGCAGAGCAAAGGGAAATACGGTCCTTCCCTCTGAGTACATCTCATTGTAAACTCATGCAACCTGGTGACACAGTCTCTTAGGAAATATTTCAGCTTTGGACTGGGACTAGAGCTCAGTTTGGGAGTGCTTGCCTGGCGTGCACAGAGTCCTGAGTTTGAGCCTCAGCATCACGTAAGCCAGGTGAGTGGTACCGGGCAGTTATCCCTATCCATCCGTGGGGCAGGGGCACCAGGGGCTCAACATCGTTCTTAGCTATATAGGGAGTTCAAATTCAAGGCCAGCCAAGACTGTGTGAGATTGTCTCAAGAAAAGAAGAAGTAGGAGAGAAAGAGAGAGTGAAAGAGAAGAGGGGGGGGAGAGGGGGGGCGAGAGAGGACATTCCTGGCACACGCATACAATTAGGCCCTTGGTAGGTTTTTTTCTAAGACTCTGTTACTGATGTCATTGATTATTTTTCTTTCCTTTTATTTTTTTGCTTGTTTGCTAAGTTCAGCTAATACACTTACTGACCCAGCTTCTGGGCATCCTGTCCGAGGTCCACCACAGACTCTCAGTCCCCCCAGAATCCGTTCTACTAGCACTGCACTGCAGTATCTCCGAGACCGAGCCGGCCATCAGATCACCTTTGCCCTCAATTTTCTAGACTAAAATGGTTTTCCTCTGGTGTCGGAAACATTGCATTGGTATCTCACACATAGCGGTTTGGAATAACAGGCACGTTAATAAAAGCAATAAAAAGTAGTCTGTGCCTCGCCTATGACAGCCGAGGGCAGGAGTCCCTTTCCGCGCTTTCTGCGCCTTCCCGAGCACAGTGGCCGGCAGCTGAGCCAGGCTGTGCTTGGCACTCGTCAGCACTGTCCATTGTTCAGGGTTTCTCCCTCGAGGAGGAAAATCTACAGGACAGGTGAGGCCACAGCTGCTCCGACTTCTCCATGAGCGATGGGCCAGCCCTGTTAGCATCAGAGAAAGGACCACGTAAGACATACTAACTGGCTGGGGAGCTGTGGAAACATAAAACCTTCCTGAGTGCATTTCAGAATCTGAACTTGGCTCCTCCCAGGAGCTGAAGGGACAGATTGAGTCCTCAATTCTGCTGGACTTGTCCTTTCTGGCTCTTAGCGTTTGATGTAAGCAGTGAGAGATGATGGTCTCCACTGATGAGACCACGTGCTTCCTGATGAAATCAAGATCCCGTTTGCCGTTGCATTTCCTTTCCAGCTTGGGTTTCCTAAAGGCTCAGCCAGAATTAGCCTTCGTTACAATAGCCCTCTTGTCTGTTTCCTGGTGGTTATCCCTTCCTTCTTCCATGTGGATTATCTCGTCTTTTCTTTATTTCGGCTATCCTGTGCATGTGTTTATTTTAAGACATCTTAAATCCGTTGAGGAAGTAGGTAGAGACCAGAGTCTAAATAAAATGACCCCACCGGTATTATTATCCTGGTCACGTGGATTTGACTTTGGCATTTGTCTCC
Source organism: Chionomys nivalis (assembly GCF_950005125.1). NCBI lineage: Eukaryota > Metazoa > Chordata > Mammalia > Rodentia > Cricetidae > Chionomys > Chionomys nivalis. The sequence continues at coordinate 65,414,282 of NC_080097.1, read as the reverse complement.
TGCTTCCCTCTGAACGTCTTTGTCCTTTTGATGCCTTCATGCTTGGCTGCAGAGGAAATTGAACCTGTGAGCAACACAGGGGGAAGGTGGCATCAGGGAACACTGGCAGCACCTTAAAACAATTAGCTTTCAATGCTTACAGCACAAATGTCTTCAGTTCTATACAAACCCATGGGTTACCCCTGCACCCTTCTGGGTGCATTGTAAGAACTAGAGTGGTCAGTGGACTATACTGAGTTTGAAGGAGCGATCTGCCTCGCCAAGAGCTCCCCTAGAACTTTCAGTGTTGGGTGTTAAGCGTTGCCCGTGACATTCGTGTCTTGGCAAAATGGTGGGGTGGGTTCCAGGTAGAAATCAAGTATATCAACTTGGAGTGAAGATTCCAACTTCCTTCCCATGCCCATCCCCGCCATTCTTAGGTCGTTATTGGTAAGAAGTGCTATAGAAACGGGGCTGTGGAACTTCATACATCTGGCTAGCGTACCTTAAAGATGTCAGAATGAGATGAGAACCCCAGGCCACCGGAGAAAGAAGAAAACTCCATAAATAGCCGGTAATCACAGCAGAGAGAAAAATAATACAAAACCCTGGACCAGGGAAAGAAGATGGAAACCACCTGTCCATTGAGCAAACATAGGTAGTAGCTCCTGTCCCTCTAAGGCGGTATGGCCTCCTGGCTGCAGGCTTTTGACCAGGTTTGCAGTACCAGATGGGAATTCCCCCTGTAGAGTGGGTCCAAATCCCATCGGAAATCAGCTGACATGCTGTTTATTTTAAATCTAGAATAATGTGCTTGTGGCTAGAGGACCTCTAAAAAAGAAGACCAAGTAACAGAAGTGACCTAGAACAGCCCAGCAGGGCCTTTCGGGAGTGAGTGTGCCTTCTTTGGTGTCTTCTAGTCTTGTGGGATGGGACAGAAACCAGTGGAAACCAGCGGAAGGGGAGGAGTCTCCTGAGGCCCCCAGGGGACTCCCACAGACAGACTCCTCCCCAGCCTTTGGAGCACAAGAACTGGGAAGCTTCTGAGACACAAACCGTTCTTACTTTCTCTTGGGCTATTTATCACGTCTGTCAGACTAAATGTCTGGATCCTGGAAGGTCAGACTGGGACCAGCAGTGTAGATATAGCTGGGGTCTTGTAATTACAGCTGATCTGTTTGCCCATTGGAGTTTGAGGATCTCTAGTGTGGGTCTCGGGCTGCCTGACTTAGGGGTCCACCCCCTGTAGTCATCCTGGGTTAAGGGGCTGGCCAGCGCCATTAACCAACTGACCACAGCTGGGGCTGGAGGAGAGGAAGAGGCCATTACAGGCACAGTTTACGTAGTACCTGAGACTGCTGGATTTTCCTTTAATATATGGTGGTACGTCTAACTTGGGCCTCCCCCACCAAGACAAAGCTGATCTATTTAGTAGTAAGCAAAACTAGCTGTATCATCACTACTCTTTTGAAATATTTCTTTACATTTAAATCTTCCTCTCATTAGCTCAAATATAATTAAACTTGAAAGCGGGATAGAATATGTATAGTGCCCCAGGCATGTTTATGAGTATAGATTTTTAACTCTGACCCAAATGAGCTTGCTGGTGATTTAGTAACAGCTCCCTTGTGCTTAGAGCTGGCGAAAGCTGGCCAGTGTTGGCGTTCAACCCCTCAGGATGCCTCGCTGCATCTGGAGGCCAGTTTGTACAGCTTTGATGGCCATTATGCCCCCTAGACCATGAAACTGATTTTAAAAAATGTTTGAACAGGCGTTTGGCTCACAGCCATGGAACGATGGAGCAAAGTGAACCCTGTTGTCAGTACAGCCCTCGGAGTGAGTGGTGGGACCATTCGGGACTGGTGTATGTGGAGAGTCCATGCCTGGGACACTTCAGTTCTTCTGTATTTTACACAGTCAGCATTTTGAAGGCTTGGGGAAAGAGAAGACCCCTCTGCTTCCGTTGCTTTGTTCTGACGCTTCCCTTCCTACCACCACCTGTACGGATTGTTGATGGTATGACTGGCGATTTGCCCTGTGCACCTCATAAGGTGCTGGTCCAGCAAGAAGGCAAGTTTTCCACAATGCCTTTAAACCAGGCCATTTAAACACGTGATAACTTTCTCTCCAGATTTACTGTTGAAATATAAATTACGTCTGTGTCTTTACTGAAAAGCTTGAGGTGATTGGAAAGCAGGTCCCAAGTCAAGAAGGAAAGAGCCTGGCATGGTGTCAGGATGCGGGGCTTAGGGTCGCTGCTCTGACACACGAAATGAGCATCTATTGTTTAAAACGAGAGCTCCCAGCTCTAAACAAGTTCATGTGCTGTGCAAGATAGAACTTTATTCGTGGATCGTCACTAGAAGGCATTAGATTGGTCTAACTTACAAACCCTTTCTAGCTCTAATTTGAAGAGAGAAAGGGCTCTAGGCCTTAAATCTATGTTCTATGTGACATGTACATTTTAATTTAAGTAATTTTCTGCTGGACTTGTAATCTTTATAAAATGATAAGACCTATCACACAGCCGGGCAGTGGTGGCGCACGCCTTTAATCCCAGCACTCAGGAGGCAGAGGCAGGTGGATCTCTGGGAGTTCGAGGCCAGCCTGGTCTACAAGAGCTAGTTCCAGGACAGGCACCAAACCCTGTCTCGAAAAACAAAAAACAAACAAACAAACAAAAAAAAGACCTATTACACACAAGAATATGCGACACTGTCTGCTATGAATGTCAGCAAGATGGTGCAGCCCAAGAAAGCAACGATACTAGTTAGTGTCTGACGTGTCTTTGTAGATGCTCATTCTGGGCTCGGATAACTTGTTAGTGTGCCCTGCCATGTTTTAGTTGTGGACACCAAGTGGCAGTGGCTGAGTCACCTTCAGGCCCAAATTCTCAGACTTCTTTTTTTTTTTCCTCATCTGAACTTTAGAACAGTTTGATTTTTACCCCTTCTGGTGTTGATCCTCAATACATCCAAATATTCTGCTCACAAAACTGGGCGTCTTCATGAGCTGAATTTTCTCTTTTCCTTCACAACAGCGATGGATCCTTGAGCACAAGATGTAGACCATGAATGAAGCTTCTGCTGTAGAGACGAGGTGGAAAACCAGCCCAGCCCCAGAGAAACCGAAGAGCAGGAGACCAAAGCCAGGGGGACTCTGGAGGCAGCGGGGGCGTGGCTGGCAGTCTGTGCAGGGCTGAAGCTTTACTCTTTTATTTCTGATGTGGGTTATTCGTTACCATCTAACATTCCAAAAGCCTGGAGTGGGTGCCTTCTGAGTTTTGAAAGCAGCAGAGTGAGGGATGTTCAGTAGCTATTAAATGGTGGTGTTTTTCAAAGAGGCGGGGAAAGCCGGGTGTCCTAGTACAGGACTTTAATCCCAGTACTCAGGAGGCAAATAGATCTCTGTGAGTTCAAGGCCAGCTGGTCTACATTAGTGAGTTCCAGGATAGCCAGGGCTATGCACACAGACCCTGTCTCAAAACAAAGCAAAACAAAACAGCAAAAGCAAAGAAAAAGAAAGGGGCAGGGGAGCTCATGGTGATCCCGAACACTGACAGGAGCGTTCCACTGAAGGCTCACCCTGATCGGGACTGGCTTTACAGCCAACGCTGTTTGGTTTTGACTATTGTGATTAGTGTCATAGATACTTGAGAGTTGTATTGTATTTTATTTAAATAATGGTATTGGTGTATATATAACTTTCAAAAACTCTTACAAATGATCATTTTCACTACAGACTGTGTGTGTGTGTGTGTGTGTGTGTGTGTGTGTGTGTAGGTACATGTGTCATAGCCCCCATGTCCCCCCTTCTGTATGTGAAAGTATGGGTATGCATGTCTTGAAGCACACATGTGAAAGACAGAGGACAACTTTTGGGAGTCAGTTCTCGTCTTACGCCTTATTCTGAGGCAGGGTCTCTTCTGTTACTTCTGCCTCTGCTTTGCTGCAGACTCCAGGTTAGCTAGTCTGCAAGCTTCCAGGTGATTCTCCTGTCTCGTCTCCCACCTCACTGAAGGAGGGACGGGGTTACAGATGTGGACACTGAATCTGGCTATTTTCAGTGGTTTCCAAGGATTGAATGCAGGTTGTCAAAGCTGTAGGAGAAAGGTACCCTCTGAGCCTGCTCTCTTCCTACACTAAAGACTTTCTAAGGAGCCCAAATGCTCATAGCATCGCTGTTGGGTATTTATGAGCAGGTGCCCTCATTTCTCTGATTGCTTTGGTAGAGACAGAGCACAATTTAAAATAAAATAACAATGAATCTATTTTGACAGGTGAGCATTAGGTGTCCTTCTTCACCTGCCCATCTTCTAAGACCCAGGAAGATGAAGAAGTTATTATTTTTTTAAAGGCATTTAAGGAGCAGCCCTGCCTTTTAGTTGCACAAACATGCCCTTTCTACTCTAAGGAATAGGATAGACAGCAGTGTCTTAATGCTGGCGATGCAGTGGTGGAGGTGGAGGGGGCGTCCATCCATCACTGCATCCATGCCCATTCCTGCAATGGTGCTCCTGTACCCTGGTCCCACCCACAGGAGCAAGAGTTCCAGTCTGCAGGGTGCATGCCTTGCCAATGGTGGCACAAGTTTGTGTGGCCTTGATGTTTACAAGCTGTTTGGGCATGTTGCTGGGTGCTCTGGGTCTGTGGCATGCGCCTGCTCCCACCATGTGCCTTTGTGGGAGGCAGTCAGAGCTGGGAAGGGAGTTTGCCCTGCATTGTCTGGCTGTGGGGGTGAGGCTGCCGGGCACTTCCCCGAGGCAGGTGCTGTACCCCTGCACAGATGAAGGGCACAGGCCCGTTGCTTTCCCTGATGGAGAACCAGCCCCGGGCTCGTGGCATGGCATTATTTCTTTAGCACCTTTCTTTGCGCTTTTCTAGGAAATTTTCATTTCCAAAAAATCCAGAGATTTAATGGCTTGGGAAAATTTGAAGTTGGCATGCTATATAGTACTTAGCCCTTAAAATGGTTTTCCTACCCCTCCTGTTAGTGTGTGGCTGGAGAGAACCGTGGGTTGGTTTTTCTCTTCATGGAGAAATACTGTAGAAGAAGCCGTTTGGACTTCATCGCACCATCATGTGTTTCTAGCCTTTCCCTAGGAAAAGAGAAGCCTCAAGCTTGCTTCAGAGGTAAATGCGGGGTTTGAAGAGGTTGATTAATAGGGAGGTAGAGGCGGGGTTAGAAAGAGCAGGGAGTAGCTGGCCAGAGGGGAGCCCACAAGGCCCAGGGGAGCTTCTTATCATGGTGTGAAAGGATTAGTACCCCATAACACTGCCTTGACAGAGTGCACACAAAGAAGAGGTGCATCTGAATTCAGGGTCAGCGGGATGGAGACTGGTGCCAGGGCCGGCAAGAGGGGACAAAGCTGGTCAGAGCGTGGCGCACAGAGTGCTGACAGCATCACCCAGTGTTGGGGTTTAAATTAGACTCGGATGCTTGAATGCTTAGTCCTATGTTGATGAACTGATTGGAAAGATTGGGAGGTGTGGCCTTGTTGGGGGTGATGTGTCACCGGGTATGACCTTTAAGGTTTCAAAAGCCTGTTCCAGGCCCGGCCTCTCTGTCTCTGTGTCTGTCTCTCTGTGTCTCTGTCTCTGTCTCTCTCTCTCTCTCTCTGTCTCTGTCTCTCTCTCTCTCTGTCTCTCTCTCTCTCTCTCTCTCTCTCTCTCTCTCTCTCTCTCTCTCTGCTGCTTCCCTTGTGGATCAGAATGTAAAGCTCTCAGCTATTGGTCCCTTCCCTTGTGGATCAGAATGTAAAGCTCTCAGCTATTGGTCCCTTCCCTTGTGGACCAGAATGTAAAGCTCTCAGCTATTGGTCCCTTCCCTTGTGGATCAGAATGTGAAGCTCTCAGCTATTGGTCCAGCACCATTCCTATTTGCGTCCATCTGGGGTGGTCATTGACTAACTCTCCAAAACGGTAAGCAAGCCCACAGTGAGATGATTTATTTTATAAGAGCTGCTTTGGTCATGGTGTCTACAGCTACAGAACAGTGACTAAGACCCCAGCTAGACGCTCCTGATGAGCAGCTGGAACGAGATGGAGGGGGCCATCTGAAGAAGTCCCTTATATGTGCCACAGTGGGCAGACCCATCCTCATGTGAGAAGAGCCGTTGTTAAGGCGGTGAGGAGAGAGTCGGGGGACGCCTGTGACTGAGGGAATTAAGATGTGTGAGAGGGCGAGACGAGGCGGAGAAGTTAGTCTAAGAATGCTGTCCTAGAAGCCAGCCACGGGAAAGGATCCCCACTGGTTACATCTGGAAGACAGGCGCGAAGAGAGAAAGGCAGTCTGAGTCATGCTGTGTGATCTCAGCCAGCAGAATGGACTTCGTGAAGCCCAATTGCTCAGCTTGGGATGTTTGATTCCTGGCAGATTCCTGGCAGTGTGGATCTGACAAAGTGCACCGGGAAGCACTCAGACCATAGATACCCAGGACAAACCTTAGTTCTGCCTTAATTCACGTCATCACCTGCCGCAATAAATGCTCATTTTTGCTACATGCCTCCAGATTTTTAAAGGCTCCTATTGCACGTGTGCTCTAGAAGACACATTCAACTAGGCATTATCAGGAAAGGGGAGCCGATAATAGAAAATAGTTGGCGTCTGTAGTTTCCCAGGAAACATGGAAACACGCTAAGAGCTGCTACCTTTGCTTAGAACGGAATGTGCCGGCCAGCACCTAGTAGGTGCTGCCATTACACCAGAATGTCCAGCACTTAGTAGGTGCTGCTATCCCATGGGAAAGTCATGCTGACTTTCTCCCGCAATGGACTGCACTAGCTAGGGGCAGGCACCTAAGCCGAGCGATTCACCTTCGTTTTCAGTGTGAGATGAAGGCTGCGGCTTTCTTAGGTGAAAACAAAGCATAGAGTACAGGTGGGGGGGACAAGGAGGGAGGTGAGAGGGGTCTTATTATGAGTCCCCTAGTCTCACCCTGCACTGGTGTGAAGTGACAAAACCTAGGCAGTCACCACCCAAAAAAGTCCTGAATCTACTGCTTTGGGAGAATGCCAAATCCCTTGTTAAAAAGTACCTTCCATGATTCAGAACGCCTTGGTAAAAGAATTAAAGATGGAAAAAATACTTACTTTGTCCTTGATACCTGTGGTTGGTAAAACAGTGGCTTCTCACCCGTTGTCTGTGTACTGCTCTTCAGAGCTGGGGGGTGTTGGCGAAAAGGAGGAGTAAGTCTACAGAGGGAGTAAACATTCTTGGGCGACTTTAAAATAGGGTGATCATCCTGGATTATTGGAGTAGACTTTATATACTCCCAATGTCCTCCTAAGGGGGTGAGGGAGGTGGAAGAAGAATTAGTGTCAGGGAGATACTATGTAAGAAAGATTCAGCCACCTTTGCTGGCTCTGAGGATGAAGGAGGAGGCCACAAGCCAAGGAATGTGAGTAGCATGTAGGATCTGGGAAAGGCAAGGAAATGAATTCTCCCTCAGAGCTTCCGGAAGGAGCCAGCTCGGCTGACACTTTGATTTCAGTCCAGTGGTGCTAAAATCCAGACCTCGGCCATTCAGCACTGCAGGGTGACATTGAGCACAGCAAGGGGACAACCGTGGGGTTTGAAGGCCCTGAAACTGTGTCATTCATGTTGGATGCGGGCGGGGAATATATACAGTTGCAGCATGACCACAGAGGGAGGGAGTCTGTGTCCCCTTTGATCACTAGCGAGGACCTGTCCGCACCCAGGTACTTTCAAGTAGGACTAATTTATGGCACCTGGAGAGGAAGATGTGGTGCGCAGGGCATGAATGTAAAAGAAACAGCTGTGCAATTGGCCAGTGTATTATCCCAGGCTCTTCTGGGTCACACCACACTTCCTTCTCTGTCCCATGTTTATCATGAGCAGACCCTTTTCGACTGTTAAGAAATTCATCTGCAGTTAGCCAGACTGATAACAAAAGTTGGCAGAATCATTTACAATATCTTGAGGAGGTTGAACATATTTGCAGGATTGAAGCCATTAGTCTTTGAAATAGTGCCCCTGCCCCTCATGGTTTTCTTTGTGCTATGAACCATGTATTTCCTGCCCCTCTTTTTAAGACAAGGTCTTGCTATGTAGCCCAGACTGGCCTTGAACTCACTATGTAGCCAAGACTGACACTGAACTCTCTAAGTAGCCAGGCTGGCCTTGTACTGGCGACTTTGTGTCTCAGCCTGGTGAATGCTGAGATTACAGTGCTCCGCCTCCAGCCCCTAAACAGGCTTGATATCAATCCTTTGACTGGTGCTACAGATGTGAATGGGTGCTACAGATGTGAATGGGAACATGTCAGGTGGGTCGGTGATGTGTGCTGTAGTTTCAATCCCCAGCCAGCTGGTGGGTCTCTATCTTTTCATCTCTCTCTGGCCTGGTGTGCATCTCGCTACAAGATGACACCTATCTTCCAGAACTAGGTCACTTTCATTCTGTTTCTTAAAAGTTTCCAAAACAAGTAAGGGTGTTTGTTGCATTTTCTTTTCCAAATAAACCTAAGGGCCATCTCTCCAATGGAAAGGAAACTGAAATCAGCACGTCGGCTTGAGGTGAAGAGAGGCACTGCTGCCGAAATGGGTGCTGAGCCTGAGCTCCTGAGGGAAGGCGCTCTGCTCTGAGCTCACACAGTGCCCTTTATACCCGCGGAGGCCTTAGGCCTTGCCGAGGATGTCCCAGCCAGCCTGACCTGGCACCACTGTGGCCGACAGCCCCACTCTTCTGTCTGCTCCTGTTCCGAGAAGTACTTATTTGGAGCAGTGTCCTTTGAGCCTTGTTTCTGTGCTTATATAGCTAGATTGTTCTCACGGTCCAATGCTCTTGGTGATTTGCGCTAAGTCACCGTTGATAAAGTCTCACACCGTAAAAGCCCATTCTGATTTTGTCCGTCCCCAGATGGTTCCCTCACACTCGAAGCCGCAGATAGCCAATGGTTACACAGCTTGTATCTGGCATGGCTTTGAAATGGTTTTGCTCTGGGCCTTCTTTGGGGTTAAGTGTAGGAAAGAAAAAGCTAAATAGCACTCGTGCTCGGGTGGAAAAAGCAAGTTTGGCTTCTCTCTCTGTCTCTCTCTGTGTCTCTCCTCTAAATCTGTAGAACTGGAGTAAAACAAAAAGCTGTTAAGAGCTACGATAGCTTACCTCTTTCTAATGCCTTACCTAGGAACACGCTCCAAGCCCGGCATGAAGCTAATTAGAGTTTACAGCATATTTAATTTCTACATTAGAAACCACGCTAATCATGGTTGCTCAGGGCTGTATACTGCAGAACAATGCACAGAAATGTGCTTTGTAAAAGGAAGCATTGAACTGTAGCTGGACATAGAAATCCTAAGGAAAAACCCGCAAAACACTCAAAATTGGATTAATAAAGATACGTGTTAATAAAGTTATTAAAGCGTCCCCTATTTTTTCGTCAGCCCTATCAGAACAATGCCGTTCAGACACCCCTGCTGCCCCCATAGGGGCCTTTGATGCTCCACGCAGCCCTTATTCAGGTGAGCAAGCCTCATCCGGGACACAGTGGCCTTTGAAAGTGGGCATCCCCCAGTCTTAGGAAGCCATTTGATCATCTGAACCTACACCACGGCTTGGAATGACGTTTCCTTCCCCTATCCTTTGTCCCTCTGTCTCTGGCTTGTGGGAGTTAGGGGAGAACCTGGCGCTGGGGAGATGGCTCAGTGAACAAAACCCTTTCCCACACAAGCAGAAACACCAGCACCCTCATGAACGCTGGGCAGCCCTCTGTAATACCAGTACTCAGGAGTCAGACAAAGCCTTGGGGCAAGGCGGTTAGCTGGAGAACCCTGACCTGTGAGCTCTGAGTTCAGGAGAGATTCTACCTCAGTACAGTGGAGATGAGTGGGGGAAGATGCCCGGCATCAACCTCTGGCTTCCCCCGGCCCCTGCACGCACATATGCGGACAAGTCTTCTTCACTGGAGGACGTGTTCCCTGTGGTCCTGCCTCCCCGTCTACAAGCCCAGAGCTGCCCTTGCCATTGCTGAGATGAGCTGGGCTGGCGGCAGCAGGGACCACAGGAGTGGGGTTTCTCAGGATTTGAACCAGCTCTGTAAGAGGCAGTTATTATGTTCAGGAAGGGGGAAAAAGCCCAGCTAATAACTAAAAATATACAAGGAAAATTTACGTTTTAGAGAGCCAGCCAGGTTCTTAGAATTTTTTACTTTCCTTTAGCCTGCCCGGAAGTGCTCTGTTTTTCTCACGTCAGGCCACCATTGCGTCTGTTCTCACTAGAAGGTGAGAACTGGAAGGACTGATCCCCATAAGTCATTTCATCTTCTGGAGTCTGCAGGAGCTTTTTCCGGCTTGATACAATTTGGCCTGTTATTAATTTTATCTCTTATTTTAAAAACCTCATCTTTCTTTGCATGTGAATGTGTTCATTTCTCCTAATTCCTGTTCTGTCAATTCTAATTGCTGTTTCTTCAATCCGGGGTCATCTTCATTAGTTTAATTACTATAGCAGCCTCGCTCCTAAATGCTCTAGTAGCACAAAGATGACTTAGTCCCATGTTCTGTCATGAAATAAGATGGTGGCGGGGTGGGGGGAGGGCTCGAATCACACAAGAAGGCTGAAAAATACTGGTTTTCTTATATTACCCATTCAAGGGTGATTCACACCCATCCTCATACCAAGGTCCCCAAACTTAGATACGAGGGGCTAAAGCTGCCATGCAGGACAAAGCAGGGGTTGCCTATGGCAGTCAATAGCAGTCACAGTCCTCGAGGGAAGTCAGAGCCAAGGCAAGCAAACACACTCCGGTTCTAACAGCTAGAGGGAGTGGAGACCAGGTTCAGATGGATCAAAGCAGGCTTTGTTATGACCTAATGTCCCTGAGTCCTCTCTGTTGGCTATTTTTCTCCAGCTATTTGACAGAAAGAACTAAACATGGTTTGTGGGGTATAGTTGGTCCATCACGGCAGAGTAGAGTTCCTGGCCCTAGAATCCTGCCTTTGGAGCTTCTTGTCATGCTGGATATGAGGAATCGGAGGCCAGGAGCTTCCGGGATCCAGCTCTCCAGGAATGCACCCAACAACCCATTTCCTCCGGCCTAACGTTTCCGTGAGCAGCGTCCCCAGGTAAAGTGGTCGAAGGCATGGGCACATTCAAAGCCTAGCTGTAACGAGTTCCAGGTGTGTGGCCTGCCAGGCTGACTTCGGGCCCCTGTGGACAGTCATGATGCATGAGAAGTGTCCTTGCAGTGTTCCTAAAGGGCCTCTCGGTTTGTTCCTATGGAGAGGCATTCCCAGACTGGCTGGAGCTCTGAGCTCCTCCTTGTCATACCCGTTGTCTAGATCCCAGGAAGCTGAGGAGGGCTCCTTTGCCTTGCGGCTGTTTTGTGTTGCTCCTTAACTTTCACACAATGCCACCTGTCCCAATTCACTAAATTATCAACTTGACACAGCCTCGAGTCATCTGAGAGAAAACCCTCAATGGAAGAGTTCACTTGGTCATATTGGCCCTTGGGTGTATCTACTGGGGACTGTTTTGATTACTAATTGATGCAGGAGGGTCCAGCCCACTGTGAGTGGCACCATCCCTAGGCAAGTGATCCTGGGCTACATAAGCAAATCACAGAGAGAGTCAAGAAGCAACATCCATCCATCCATCCATCCATCCATCCATCCATCCATCCATGGTTCCTGCCTCAGGATCCTACCCTGACCTCCCTCAGTCCAATAAACCCTTTCCTAAGTTGTCTTGGGTCATGGTGTTGGTCACCACAACCTGAAAGGAAACTAGAATTCAACTTTCCTCCACAATCACACACCACAAACCTGGGATCTCGAGAGCCCAGGCCTCCACAGCTCTTCCAGAGGAGCTGAAAAGTCAAATCTATTTTTGCAACATGAAGACATTCGTTTGCCCCTCTGATTATCTCTTGAATGTTCAGGCAAAAGCTTTACCAGAGAGGACTTTGATGCTGGCGTTAGGAAACACATTGTCAAGTTTTAGTGTCTACCAATCAAGACCATCAATAGTTACCCAGAGGAACTATTGAACACTTCCATTGTCCAAGTCCAGTTCTGGGAGTCTGGGTTTTCTTTGTATAACATAACTAACCAACACAGCACAACAGACCGGATGCAAGAGGCATGGCACTCTAGCTGACTTCAATTAAGACAGCTATGACAAACGTTTACAAAGATGTAAAAACGCTGGCATTCCCATTGTTCCCCATCAGAAAAATGCAGTTTTAACAAAAAAAGTCATTTATGTTAATGTAATATACACATTGTTCTTTAAAAATAAATTAATAAATGCTTCTAAAGTTGCTTGTTTTTTTGTTTGTTTGTTTTGTTTTTCGAGACAGGGTTTCTCTGCAGCTTTGGAGCCTGTCCTGGAACTAGCTCTCGTAGACCAGGCTGGTCTTGAACTCACAGAGATCCACCTGCCTCTGCCTCTGGAGTGCTGGGATTAAAGGTGTGCACCACCACTGCCTGTCTAACTCAAAAGTAACTTTTAAGAAGTATTTGCGGGCTTGGCATGCCGCTCGGTTGGAAAGTGCTTGCCGGTTTGATCCTGTGTTTGATCCCTAGCACCTGTGCAAAGCAAGGCTCCGAAGCTTGCGCTTTTGTCACTCCGGCTCTGGGGACATGGAGACAGGAGGATCCCTGGGACACAGTGGCTAGCTAGTGTAGCTCTGTCCGTGAGCTTCCGGTTCAGGGATCCTAGCTTACAAAAGAAGGTCGAAAGCAATACACAGAGGAGGGCCCCTGAAGTCGATTTCTGGTCTCTACACACACACGAACACATACACAGAGTGAAGGAACACATACACACACACAAACATATACACAGAGTGAAGGAACACACACACAAACACACACACACGAACACATACACAGAGTGAAGGAAGACACACACACAAACACATACAGAGTGAAGGAACACACACACACACAGGAACACATACACAGAGTGAAGGAACACACACACACAAACACATACACAGAGTGAAGGAACACACACACACAAACACACACACACACGAACACATACACAGAGTGAAGGAAGACACACACACACACACACACACACACACAGTGAAGGAGAGGAGGCACCACCCACTTCTTTTCCGTATGCTCTGACTGAATGTCTACTGCCAGTCTAGAAACATGTGGGGCACATTTAGTTACTATTTTTTTCTTTCCATAAAATGTCTCAGGTTGCCAATAATACTTAATAAAGGCAAGCAGTGATGCCCTTTTGGCCCAATGAGCAGAAAGCTTTACAAACATCACCGCATTGAGTCCATTCTTTGTCTCCTAAAAAAAAGTTCTCTGGCACAGCTCCTGGGAGGAGCAGAGAGATGTGTCATGGCTTCCCCAGTTGGAGACCCAGCGACACGGAAGCTGGTGGGCTGGGCATTTGTATGATGAAGCCCTCAGGTCACAGGTGATGCCTGTGTTGGGACCCGGTAGATTTGGTTCAGCCCAGTCGTTGCAGAATGCCTGTCTGTCTGTCTGGAAATATGACAGGTGTGCTGGCTTGTAGAGGAAGGGTTTGAGGTGTGAATCCAGTACAGAGGGGTGTGGACCAGAAGTTCAGAGTCCTGGTTCCTCTCATTCACCCCACATTCTCTCCTGCTTTATCCCCCCTCCCACCCCCATCTCTTTCTCTCCTTAAATCTTGGATTTATCCACCAAACTTACTGGTGTTTCTGAGTCATATGTCACCGCGGACTCCCTCACCTGGAGAGGTGGAGGGTCCTGTAGTTTACGGTGTGATTGTCACTTGGAGAGGTGGAGGGTCCTGTCGTTTATGGTGTGATTGTCACCTGGAGAGGTGGAGGGGGATCCTGTAGTTTACAGTGTGATTGTCACCTGGAGAGGTGGAGGGTCCTGTAGTTTACGGTGTGATTGTCACCTGGAGAGGTGGACGGTCCTGTAGTTTACGGTGTGATTGTCACCTGGAGAGGTGGACGGTCCTGTAGTTTACGGTGTGATTGTCACCTGGAGAGGTGTAGGGGGGTCCTGTAGTTTACGGTGTGATTGTCACCTGGAGAGGTGGAGGGTCCTGTAGTTTACGGTGTGATTGTCACCTGGAGAGGTGTAGGGGGGTCCTGTAGTTTACGGTGTGATTGTCACCTACTGTTTCATTCTATTCACAAAAAGGACTCTGGGGTAGAGATGCCAGGGACACCTGAGATCATGTGATGCGAGTTGATACTGCCTCATGTCCTTCCATTTCTTAGCAGTATGAAGCCTCTGTGGATGTGTGCCTGGGCAGCTGTCTCTGGCCCAAGCTCAAAGGATGTCCCCAGGAGACGTAGCTCACTCCTTAGGTTGGAGCTCTGAATTATTTCTTGGAAGGTTCTGGACACAGTATGGTTCCTGATCATGTGGGCCAGGCACATATTTGTGGGCTCCCCCAAGTTCTTGATTTCCCTTATAGCAGATTTCTTGAAGACGTTTTTCAGATTCCACATAACCTATTTATAGATGAACTTTTAGAACATGAAGCCTTCTGTAATTGGGTAATATCTATGCTCTTTTTTGGTATATGCATTTTTTATTGTTACTTCCTTGAAATAGATGGTGTTACTCGTATTTGAAGTGTTCAGATATGACCTGACATGAGAACTTTAAAAACACACTTTAGCTTGGTGTGTTGGCTCCGGTCTTTATTCCCAGTATTTGGAAGGCAGGGTCAGGCAGATCTCTATAAATTTGAAGTTAAGGTGAGCTATGTAATGAGAACCCTGTCTCAAAACCAAAACCCAAAACAACCCAAACAACCAAAAGACAAAAGTGTATTTTAAATAGCTTTGTTGCATTCTTTTATCACATAGAGAAAGCCTCTCCTGCCCATAAAAGCAGATTAATAGGGACATTTTTCTCTTGTTAGGCATCTCCTGTGCAAAAATAAAATCTCCTTGTACTCAAATTTTAAGTGAAATGTATTTTTTTTCTCGCAGTTAATGCTATACCCCATGTGACGATGAAATCACAGTTTGTGGAAAGAGAACTGTGGGCAGGCAGCTGCCTCTACCCACTGCTCATCTGCAGGCTTGGGTGTTAAGCTCTGCAAAAGGAAGGCTCTAAATTTCCTTGCTCTCTTTGCGCCCACACATTTTCTTTTACACCTATCTTGATTCTTTTTCAGACCTCCCAGTGTTACTACTTCCTTAGATCTGGGGTGGGGGCTGGGTCTGTAACTCTTGAGTTCGATCACAATGCCTATTTCTTATTTTTGTTTCATTTTGTTGAGACATGGTTCCATGGAGCCCAGGCTGGCCAGACTCACTTTGTGTGGGGACGGCCTTGAACTCCTGAACCTCCGTCTCTAGCTCCCGGGTGCTGAGACTACAGTGTGCCACCACACCTGCTTCACATGCTGGGGTTTGAACCAAGGGCTCCCTATATGCTAGGCCAGGTCTCTGCGGATGGAGCTACGTCTGCAGCCCAGTTTCGTCTTCTTCTTCCTGATCTTTAGAACTTGAGGCTTTGATGAACAGCCTGCCTTAGAAAGACCACCTACAATGCACCACGCCAGTGTGCTCACGGTGAAAGTCTGTTCTGCTAATCAGCGCTATGCATCTTTGTCTGAGATTATGTGTGTCCTAGAGTTTAATGGAGCTACTCTGCCAGGCAGAGCCTGCCAATGTGGGAAGCCTCGCTCTTGATTAAGCCCCAACCAAGGCTGGCAAGGTGATGTCCCAGTCACCCAAAACAAATTGTTCTCCTTTTGGCTCTGGTCACGTCTCCTCACTTGTTAGTGTGGGGATTTAACTGTTATGAGTCTCTTTGCTTAAGCTTTCATTTTGTCTTATTTGTTTGTTTGGAGACAGAGTGTCAATTAGCCCAGGCTGGCCTTGAAGCTACTACACAGCCACCACTATTCTTGAATTCCTGACCTTCCCACTCCCCCTTCCCAAGATCTTGGATTACAGGCCCCTGTGTGAGATATTTTGTTTTGACAATGCAATTTAATGCCTATCAAGTAATTACTTTTACTCCAATTCTCTGAAGAATACACAATGTGACAATTTTGAATTTTAAAAATTGTTATTGTTATTTTATGTGTGCACGCATGTATGTGTGTCTGCCATAGCACGTACAGAAGCCAGAGGATGACTCTGAGGTTGGTACAGACCTCAGATTTCCAGGCCTGGCCAGCAAGTATCCTTAGACACCGAGTCATCGTGTAGGCCCTGGCGTTTTTCTAAAGGGAAAGTTTTCATTTTCAAAGGTAGAAATGAAGAAACAGTGACCTTTAATTTTGAAAGTATTTGAATGTGAGTTCATAAAAGATGAGGAAGCCAGGATTGCTGTTTGCTCCCAACCAATATGCCTTCGAGGGCAAAATTTGTCCTCCTTCCCTAATGTGTCAAACAATTTATTCAAGATCCTGATAAATAGCAAAAATATATTTATAAATCATGGGAATTTCAAAGGCTTTGAAATTAAATATTTAATTAGTGTGATGATGTTTAAATATGGTAATGCTCTCTGCAGTGCGTTGAGGACAGGGAAAGATGGGGGCTTCTGTTTCTTTCTCAAACAGGGACTGTGCCTTCACAATTGTACTGGCACATTCAACAAAAATAAATACAGCTATGCATCAAGCTACACAAATCACCAGCAGAACCTATTGTTAGAGTGCACAAACGAGCTTTACTGTAAGAGCAATTGAACTGGAAACACTGGGCCATTTTCTCCACCAGCGGCACAAGTTCCAGCTTGGTTTCTTAGGATTATGCAAGGAGAGCCTGGAGGGGAGAGGGGTCCCTTCCTCGGTCTTCAGTGGAAAACAGGAGGCATCTTAGGTCTGGCCAGTTCCCTTGTGGTTTCACATTTTTGTCTTTGAAGTTGAGAGAGAAAACAAATGTCTGGTATTCCAGGCATTGCTGTGGCGTACAGTCATTTTGAAGAGATTTTCGATCTAGTGATTAATTTTTAAAAAAGATTTTAATTATTTAATATAGTAATCTCACATAACGATGCTTTTCATCATGACGTTTTCATGCATGTAATGTGTTCTGATCATTTTCTTCCCCCACTATCCCCTCTTAGCTCTTTCTTCTTCCCAACCAACCTTCCCTTCTTCTAGTTTCATATCTTTTTCCTCTCTCTCTCTCTCTCTCTCTCTCTCTCTCTCTCTCTCTCTGTGTGTGTGTGTGTGTGTGTGAGTGAGAGCAAATGAGTTCAAGCAGAGTTACTCACAGGTATATAGGTAAGGAGATGTTTACAGCCCCACAGACAACCACTGAAAAGCTTGTCCCTCCTTCCCCCGGCAGCCATTAACTACCTATAGATCCTCAGAGAGGGTTGGCGCCTCGTGAACCACCATGCCCCAGCAACTGTTTGATTAATTTTAGGAAGTCATTCAACCGCTTTAGTTGTTGAAACTATGGTTGACACTTGCACATCATCTACAGGCTAGATAGGCCTGATGGGGAGGAGAAAAAAAACGCCTACTCATGCGATCATGGACCCTGAGTTTAGATCCCAAGCACCCGTGCAAAACCCAAGCCTAATGAATGACATTGCAGCAGAATTGTTCACACTGCCTCTCCGCTGCCGTACCAATAAAGTTCACCTGGAATCAGAGGGCGGAGCTAGCTACTAGCTGACCAAAAATAGCCTTTGGAGGACCAAGGACATATAGAGAGTCACTGGCAGTAGTAGGGAGGGTTTTAGGAAGATGCACATTTTTTTTAGATGGAGGAAGGAGACAGAGAAGAGGTCACTGGTCACTTTTCTGCCGCTTCTCTGATCAATAAGGTTTTAACCCCATATCTGACTTCTGAGTTTTTATTAATAATATAATAATTTAGATAATCATTATATAATGGCATCATAATGACAAGGGTTTATAACCCCAGGGCCGGGTGGGGAGAGAGGTAAGTGGGTTCTGGGCTTCCTGGACGGTCAGTCTGGCTTCACAACAAGCTCAAGGTCAGCGAGAGAATCTGACTCAAAAAATAATGTGGAGAGAGGTGCAGGAAGACACCTGACATTGGCCTCTGGTCTCCGCATATACACACAGGGATGAGCACACCTCCTCGATACACATGCATGCATCCGTGCACACACGTGCAGACACCACGCTCACATGCATGCACATAAACAGTCCCTGCTGAGGACAATATTATAATGGGCCTGGATCACCATGGAACAAATGACTCCTTCCCCTGAGACTACACTGTGCCTGGCTTGTAAAATTCCTTAAAGTTGGGTGCTTGATTTTGACTGTGATGTTAGCTCTGTCTTCATAAGCTTACTGACGAGGGCACTGTGCAGGCAAGACTCTAAAGCCTTCCTGACGGTGGCATCAAGACAGGTGATTCCTTCCAGGCCTGGCTCTGAGCTGTTGGACAGGATTAGTATAAGATAAGATATTCTGTTTATTAACAGCCCTCTTCCCAAGGGCTTTGCAATTGATTGTTTCCAACGTTGTTAATCTTCTGGTAACAAACACTGTAAGAACAAAAAACCAAATGCCTCAACTTTGGAAGGAAAGATGGCTTCAGAAAGATGGCTCCGGTATGGCTTGGCTCAGGTTTAAATTGGCTCAGGTCTGTCTGGTGTTCCCCATGTACTTCGTTCCAGTGGTGTTGGCTGCCATAGGCTCAGTGGGCAGGGCTTTTTGCAGCACACAACCTTGGTAAAGCTATGTTAGGAGTATTTACACCAGAGCAATTGGCACAGCCTATATATCCTCCTCCATGCACCCAGGGAACCAATGTGCTGCTGAAAACATTTACCAAGCCCCAAGTGCTTTAAAAGCATAAGGCAATAAATTCGTGACTTCAAGATCTTAAATGCTACCTACCGAGGTGCCGTAACAAAGGAAATCAATGCCTTGGACTTTTTTGAGAAATCACAGTTTTACCCAGCCTGCCTTTTACCGAAACATTTATCAAACTTATCTTCCCTCACACCAAGGAGGAGAATTTTAGCCTGAGTTAGAATAAATATGTCTTTGAGTATATTTCCAAACGTTTGTTTGATTTAATGGCTCCTTCTGGGGACAGGTTGGTCTGCAGTCTGAGAGAGCTGGGCACAGTTACCAAGGTTATTTTCTCGGGCTGCTTCTTGCCTGCTACTCAGGCTGACCAATGGCTGACAAGATGCTCGCCCCTCCCCTTCCTTGTTTGTTTTATTTTTAAGCTAACACTTGTCCTTTGGAAAATTATTTAAAGATGTCTCAGGCAGGAAAGAAAAACTGTTTTACTCACTATTTATTGAGTCTCTGTAAAGCATTATAATTTCTCCTAAGGCTAACTATTTAATAGGGCTAACATTCTAAAAAAAAAATGATTAAACAAAATGGGCAGAAAAAATATGTTTTTTCATATAGAAAAATAAGAGTCCTGTGGTTGAGAAAATATCAGTTTAAATGTGCTTTGAGAGTTGATTTAGGGAATTATTTCTAATGGGAATATCATTGCCATCAAATCTGCTGTTAGCAGTGACTTATAGAATGGTTTATAAATGAGGAAATTGCTAAGAATGATAATCTACTTATTGATATAACTGTTTGGCATTTCTTTTAAGCCAACGCGTGACTTAGTCCAAGTTAGGTTCTGGTATTCAGATATAGTTGTTATCAAGACTTGCTCTCCGCCCCCTCCTAAAGCATTCCTGGAATTCTCCAGCCCTCTGGGGTGGAAGGATAATCTTTGGATTTTGCCCCTCCTCTTTCTGTGAGAAGTACCTTAGCACTTGGGTGGGGGGGCAGATGTTCCTTCTGCATGCTTGGTGGGAACATTGGAACTTTCACACGCAGCGTGTTGCACAATCTGGGGGTGATCACAGTTTGTCTGGGGCTGTTTCCTCTTAACTCTTGAGTCAAAACCAGGAGTAGGCAAACCTTATTTTTTAAAATTTAAAATACTATTCTCTCTGCTTGCAAGAGTTCTTTTTATTAATACCAGGAGAACATCTGTCATCTAACTGACCTTAAAACTTCCCTTTCTTCTACCAGAAATCCAGCTTAATAGAGCCAGTTACCCTGGCAGTGTGTTACAGCGCCTTAGGGGGTCCCCATTATGGGAGTCTTTGTTTTTCAGATGTGGAATGAAGGGCCTGGAGTTTAACTTGTCCTGGGTCTCACAGCAGCTATAGAACCAGAACTGATCTGCAAAGAGGCCTCATATCAGAGCCCACCTCCTGACTGTTCTGAAAGTTAAAAAAAACATAAAATAGATAAAGCAAATGGAACTGTTCAGAACGACACATGCAAGTCCTGGTCATCATCATTGTGGGAACTAAGTCAGCCTGGTCCTCAAATGCCCAGGCGTCAGAACAGTGGTGAGAGCCCACCTCCTGCACGCGCCTGTGGTTATCCCCAAATGAGATGGATGACGATGAATGCACAGACGTTACCCAGCGCGGTCCCACCTTGCCAGCCGAGAGTCAGCTTCTCCAGGCGGAATGCGTTGCACTATTTTTAGGCCTGAACTTCTTTAAACTGGAATTAAACCAGGTAGGAAGGAAGTCTTGAGACACACGTGGTAGAGCTGTGGTGTTCCTGAGGAAATTTAATTATAACTTTAGAATTGAACCTGGGGGTCTGGGGCTCCAGCTCAGTTGGTGCTTGTTTAGCATACGTGAGACCCGGGGTTCCATCCCCCAAACCGAATAAACCAGGCATTGTGGCACATGCCTATCATCCCAGCCGAGGGAGATAGAGGCAGATGGATCACAAATTCAAGACCATTCTTAACTCTATGATAATCGGGGACCAGTTTGGGCTCCATCCAAAGAAATAGGTCTGGCCCCTACCACTCACAGTATATTGGTGCCATCGACTGACTTACCTGGGAGAAAGTGGGACGGCCATCTAATTTTAATAGCGTGTCCCAGCACAGCTCCTGCCCCTCTCAGAGAGTCAGCAGAGCAGGGGAGACATAAGGGAAGTGAAGCAGTCCATTTGTAAGAATAGTCTGCAGGCGGCAAGATGGCTCAACCAGCACTGTGCTTCTGCACACGCAGCGGGGCCTCGAGCTGTAATCCAGGCCTCCACAATCATGAGACCCACCTCAAGGAGAGACCCTCGTTCAGGAAAATTAGGTAGAAGATTGTCAAAAACAAAAACAGCTCCTCACGCCCACCAAAAGCCCAGGCAACATTGACCTCTGGCTTCCACCCGCATGTACACCCACACTACATACCACACACACACAAATAATAATTTTGTTCACTGTGCAATTCTTATGTTATTCATGAAATTGAGAAAGAGGGTAAAGCATTTTTTTCTCTTAGAAGGTATTTTTTTTTCCTAGGGGAAAGGAAGCATTTGTTGATTGTTTGAGTATTAAAGGCTTCTACTCATTCACCATTTCTTATTTTGAGTGGAAAAAAAATGCTAATTTTTTTCCAGATTGGAGTCCTGTGGCAATGGCAGGATAAGGCTTGTTATGTGGTGAAAAGCTCTTTTGTTTATGTGACTGTGGTGCTTTCTTTTAAATTAGGAAATAATTGTTTACGGTTGCTTTTTTTCATTGTATTATTTTTCATGTTTCCCCAAAAAAAGTAGTAGTTATGGTCATCTCTTTCTCACTTTGAATTCTGTTTTTGTTTTTTGTTTATTTGGTTTTTGTGGTTTTTTTGTTTTTGTTTTTTTCAAGACAGGCTTTCCTTGTGTAGCCCTGGCTATCCTGTAGCTCGCTTTGTGAACCAGGCTGGTCTCAAACTCCGAGATCGGCCTGTCTCTGCCTCCTGAGTGCTAAGATCAAAGGTGCCACCACCGCCTGCTAACCACTTAGAATTCTAAGGAAAAGGAAAGTTCATGGGAGAAGGGGCTGTTCATGGCCTGTCGTGTGGGCAGGACACAGGAAGTGCCCTTCTGACACTATCTTCAAATGAGCTGTCTTTTGTGTTAAAGGAGCTGGCTTGATAAACCCCGCAGCATCTTGGGAAACCCCGCTTTAACACTGAGGACTGGAGGGAGGGCAGACAGAGTTAGCTCCATGTGTTTGTTTTTGAGGACTATTCAAGAGGTTCACGCTGGGCGAAGACCTCTGCCCCGGAACCACAAAGGGACGTCCGGCTCCTCCTCAGCTGTCCCGGATGTGAAGCTTGATTTCTGGCCTTAGCCCCAGTTCGCTTTTTAACTATGGTGCATCCCTGGCATCTGGGGCTTTGCTTTGCAAAGCATGCTTTGTGTATTAGTAACATCTGCTTCTCCCAAGATGCGTTAAAATGAAGCGTCCCGGGCCCTGCGCCGGAACTGTGAGTCAGAATCTCGGTATTTCGGTAAGAGCCCCGAGTCTGTACATTGACACCCGAGGATTTAGCCCTGCCCCTTTAAGGTGTCAGGTGTAAATACCCCACCTGAAAAATGAAAGTGGTTTAATTGTCTAGCTGTAGAATTAATTGATCCAGAAGTTGAACCCATTGGATAGTGTCTCAAAATGATCTTCGTTATTTTGGGAATAAACATGTCTGTTCCACAGGCTACGGCTAGAAAGGCAGTATAGTTGGGACCGCCTGGGAGCTGAGGATATTTCGCTGACTTCCAGCTTCCTGAGGGAAGTTCAGAGGAATCCTTCTGGGCTTCCCGATGTTATTTTTACTATCTCAAAGTCACTTCCATTTTTAAAAGACGCGGAACAGGTGAGAGAACTTTTGTATGAGTCAGACCAGAGAATATCCGGGCACCCGGAGGAGGCTCCAAGCAGCCAACACACACCCGTAACTGATGGCAACTCTGTTAAGAAGTGATCCGGAAATACTTGAAAAAATGTAAAAGATGGTTCCAAAGTATCTTCAGATATTGGAAAGCCGATGGCAGAGTCTGTTGGAAGAAAGAATGGTTAGGACTGGTTGTAGGGACAAACAGGATGACCTGGGCTCGGGTTAACTAACTCTGAGATCGGTGTGGGTGCCCACCGGAAATGTGCTGAACACTGTTGGGGATCACAAGTTGGGGGGTTGTTATTATTACACCAATCTCTCCAAGTCTCGGCCTGCGATGCTCTTCTTTTAGTTCCCTGGAGCTTTAGGAAGACAAGGATCATGACCACCCAGGATCTCCATTCCTCTAAGTCAAGCAGGAAGAGAAGTGACAGGTGATGCTTCTGTTTTGACAAGAATTTAGCATGAGGAGGCAATCCATTTGGGTCATCTCAAAGGAACTAGTTTAAAGTTCATACATTGCCATCAATTCTATTATGATTCTATCATATCCGCTCCCATCGTGGTAATTTACACATCGCTGTGTGGTGTAGAAAGGACACAGTATCAATGAGAGGCTCTATACCTCTCCCCTGAACTCCACTGACCTTACCCAGACCTGGTTGGACTGAGGTGCCCATGCAGCACCAGTCGGAGACCTTCTGAATGTACTCTGTTTTGACATCTATTTCGAGAGGAACAAGAAATTTCAGCAACAATGAATCTGAGCACAAATATTGTACTCACTGAGGTTTAACTAAAAGCCCACAGGTAAGGGCTGTCTTAGCTCTACTGCCGCTGCAATGGCACACCGGACCAAAGCAAGTTGGGCAAGGAAAGGTTATTAGACTTACACTCCCTCATCACTGATCATCACCGAAGGAAGTCAACAGGGCAGGAACCTAGAGGCAGGAGCTGATGCAGAGGCTCTGGAGGAATGCTGTTTCCTGGTTTGCTCAGCCAGGTTTCTTATAGAACCAACTCTACCTCCCCAGGTGAGGCCTCACTCACAATGGACTGGGCTCTCCTCCACGAATCACTAATTAAGAAAATGTACTACAGGCTTGCCTACAGCCAGATCTTGTGGAGGCATTTTCTCTATTGAGGCTCCCTCCTCTCCAGTGACTCTAGCTTGTATCAGTCAAGTTGACATAAAACTAGCCAGGACAAGGGTCTAGGGAAATGGCTTAGTGTATGAAGTCCTTGCTGTACAAGCTGAGAACAGGAGTTCAGATCATAAGCACTCATGTCAAGAATGTCAGGCATGGCTTCTTTGCAATGTCCATAATCCCAGCACTAGGAGGTGGAGGCAGGCAGATCCCTGGGACTCCCTGGTCTAGTTGAAAGGGTGAACTCGAGGTCAGTGACAAACCCTATCTCAAAAACTAAGGTGGAGGAGTGATGGAGGATAACATCCTGATACAAACCTCCATTATTTTGGGCAAGCAGACACGTGGCATGAATACAAATCATCAATCCAGCAGCCTATTTTTGTATCTAGCTATATATGTATGTATGTGTCATCTACCTGCCTGCTGTCTGTCTTTCATCCACCTCTCTACCTGCCCGCCTACCTACCTATGTACAGTGGATACCCGGAAAGCCGCTGCGGCTTTCCTTCTCAGACACTTGAGGCTATAAACAGACTGAGGACCCATCAACAGGAAGGATGCCCATGTTTTACTTGTATGGTAATGTAATTATGAAGTTTCCTTATGACTGAGTCCAATTAATGATTCTCACAACTACTTTGTAATGTATGGGGGAAACCTGAGAAGAGAGACGTGTGTATGTGTGTGTGTGTGTGTGTGTGTGTGTGTAAAAGTGATCCCAAATGACCGAAACAGGGAGGGAACAGCAAAGAGATGCAGAAAAAAATATTTAAAGGCATGAGATAAAATCCAGTATTTCAGAGTGTTGTCCAAGTGTGGGGATCTCGTCAGCTAACAGTCTCTGAGACACAGCTGACAGCAGCTGTCCGCTTGCTCTGCAGGAAGAGCGACAGCCTAGGCCCAGCCGCCCCGGCCTCCTCCACACACGTCACTAGGACAACATGGCGCGGTCTTGCTTTTGTAGCATTTAGAGTTTTTTGATGCCTGGCTTTCTTCATTCCTTTTCTTTCCAATTCCTCCAGTCACCATTTCCCCCACCAAAAAAGTTTCAAGAGGTTAGGCACCCCTGCCCCGCTGTACAGATAATAGTGCATTGCTCATTTTTTAAAATGTCTGACAACTTGAATCGAGTGAGGAACAGTTTTGACAAGCGGCGTCCTGGGCTTCCCTGCTGTTGCTCAGCTGGTAGATGGACAGATGGACAGACAGTCCGTGGCTCTCCGAGCAGCTGCCTCCCCCGCCTGGTTCACGCCTCACAACAGTCCCTTTGCTAGTCTTTTCTCCTAGATGTGAGGTTGTAGGGGACGCAGTGGAATGTCGCCGTTCTGTAATTAGCCGCTCGACAGACCCAACAGTGAGCATAGGAAAAAAATGTTTCCTTTCAGAGGAAAGCATTTCACTTTGTCTGAGTCCCCCAGACCTTGTTTATTGACAAGCTGTGACTCCGATCGGCAGGCGATGTTTACAGAATAAAATGGTAAATCCTTTCACACATCTTTAAAACAAACAAAAAACAAAAAACTGTTTTCTTAGAGAAAGAGGCCCAGAATCAAGTAGAGGCCGTGTGAAATGTGGAAATACACAGAAAGTACCCCAAAACTCGAGCTCTCTCTCTGAACTCCAGGGTGCAGCCTCATCCCTATTCCTGAAGTTCTCCTGACCACAGCTCTCTCCTTTCGAAGGTTTTCCCACAGCTAGCCTCTAAGGCAGGGGTTCTCAACCTGTAGGTTGTGACCCCTGTGGGGGTCACATGACCCTTTCACAAGGGTCTCCTGAGACCATTGGAAAACACAGATATTTACATTACAATTCATAGCAGTAGCAGAATTAGAGTCATCAAGTAGCAATGAAAATAATTTTATGCTTGAGGGTCGCCACAGTATGAGGAACTGTATTAAAGGGTCGCAGCATTAGGGAGGATGGGGGAACCCTCTTGACATCTAGATAAAAACTTGTAGCTGTTTCTAAGCCACACTAAACAAAGTCAGCATTATTAGCACCTCACCATCTCTGGGCGTTTGGTGGGCCTTCCCTCTTGGACAGCCATCATACCGCTGCTCGCATTCTTGTGTGTGCATGCCTGAATTGTCTTGACCTTAGACACTAGATTTCAGGAGTTCAGAGAAAGCAATGTCTCTGCTTCAGCTTCCTGGATGCACCCGTTACAGGGTCATTAACACACAGCCCCTGTCTGTCAGAATCTCCCCGTTATATATCCTGTATTTCTTTCAGGCTGATTATATATATATTGGTTTTTCAAGACATGGTTTCTCTGTAGCTTTGGTGCCTGTCCTGGAACTAGCTCTTGTAGACCAGGCTGGCCTCGAACTCACAGAGACCCACCTGTCTCTGCCTCCCAGTGCTGAGATTGAAGTCATGCACCACCGCCATCTGCCTCAGGCTGGTCTATATTTTAATGATTTCTAAAATGCCAGTCGAGATAGTAAGTGGTTCTAATTTAGTTCCGATGCTGTGAACGGGGTGGAGACATGGGTGGTGGGTGGGGCGAGGATCTGATTGCCTTCCTACAAACTCAAAGTCCCTGAGGCATAGTCCCCGCAGATCTCATTCACAGTCACGAGTGAACTCATGGCATTGGAGCCAATGAGGAAGAACAGGTCCATCACCCGCAGGTGCTGTCCCTTTGGAGGGCTAGCAGATGATTTGCTAATAGCTGATGGCATTGATTATCCAAAATGACCAGCTCTTTCTAAAACCTGCTTTTGGAACTTGGTCAGAAATCTATGTGCATGATCTCTTAGCACCTTTTGATTTTCAATTACACTTGTTTTTTTGGTGCTAGGTAGAAGGAATTCTAGGGGAGGCTGCCGGGCATATACACGGCAGGAGACATCCGTTCTCTACAGTCAAGTTGGGATCCTAGGAGAAGCAGCACTGTTTGGTGCTTAGTAGTTGATAGAAAACGGTCATGCGTGTGACTTCATCATAGCCTCCTAAAGACTCAGATCAGCACCGCGGAGTTTACCTTGTACCCTTTCAACTGAAACAGCCTGGATCACTGATTAAGTGACAGTATCAGTCAGGTGAGGGACCTGACTGTTCTGCTCCGTGGCTGTTCCTCGGATTGCAGCCTATTTCTCCTGTTTGCCCATATGGCTTTTTTTTTATCAGTTACTTTGGCATCATTTTCCTAAGATGTATCTTTACTATTTTTAATTATGTGTACATGTGTGTGTGCACGCGAGCACATGCACATGGATAGAACTGTTAGCAGCAAAGGCTTCAGATCCTCTGTGGCTGTTATTACAGACCATTGTGATGGTCTAACATGGGTTCTGGGAGCCGAACTCGGGACCTCTGGAAGAATAGTCAGTGCTCTTAAACTGCTGAGCCATCTCTCCAGCCCCCACTTCTGCATTGTTTTGACTGCCATACCTGAATTTAAGTGAGAAAAAAAGTGTTTTTAGTCTCACAGCTTCAGAGAGCTTTAGTTCACCATAACGGGCACAATACAGTGGAGTTCTGTCAGTGGAAGTGTGTGGCGGAGACTGTTCACAACATGGTGGAGAGGAAGCTTAACATCCATAGCATCATCGCTGATTCCGGAAGTGCCCTGGAGCGCTTCATCCCATCAGTCAGATTCTGTACCTTCCAAATGTCTGGACACAGTCTTAAACTCTGGCTTGCAATTACTTGACCGTGATAGACTGTGTGGATATATTCCTTGGTGGTGCCCCAAAATATCCAGAGTCCCAGTGATCTCAAGGACTTTGTGTGAGTGGCGCTATCCCTGCGTGGGTGGGTGGGAGTCGTCCTGCACGACGACTTTGCTGGGTTGGTTTCCAGGCAGTTTCCTTCACCAGTCTTTGCTTCCCTCCTGCTCCTCAAACCAGTCGACGAGAAGGCCCAAGTTCAACTTGTGTCTGGATGCCAGTGTGTTTGTGAACTGCAGTTCAAAAGTAATATTATGTCCAAAACCCAGACCAGACAACTGCTCGCTTCATGCCCGGAGGGGTAGCAGGGAACCAGCTGACTTCCTGACTAGCTGAATGAAGTGTGGATTTGAGTTTCTGTCCTCTTAGGAACGGCGTGTGAATGGACTGCTTGTGTAAGCAGGCTTTTCTTTTTGTCAATGGTTGGAAATTTGTGAAAAAAGAAAAAAGAAGTCTGTTTATTTTAGCAAACCAAGATTCAGTGTGTGTGTGTGTGTGTGTGTGTGTGTGTGTGTGATATACAAAGGCAGAAATAGGCATTTTGGAGTCCTTTGGTGGTCTCTGGTCCTGAAATTCTATTTCCTCTCTCTCTTCTCTCTGCCCAGGGTTGTTGGGTTGCCGTGGCAACATGACTCCTCCCCCACAACCCTGTAAGATTAACTGGATACAGATTTAGCAGCAAGTCAGGCCGAGATCAAAATCCAAATATAGGGCCCTGATCGCAGAAAGTGGGAGGCCGGTGGCTGAGGCCTACGCACACCTCCTTTGGGCTGCCTGTGTAGCGCCAGGCGTTTCGCCCGGATGGCTTAGGTGGCCCCGCTTGAGAGGCACACTGGGGACGGGGCTGGATGAGGAGGGAGCTGGATACCTGTGTGGGAGAATATCTAACCCACGTCCGTGAATCTGCTGCTGGCCTTCCGACTGTGAAGTAGAGTGCCTGTCAAGCCATCTCAGGGCTGTCACTGCGTGGGAGGTACAGAGTAAGGTGCCCCATCACCGATGTTTCCGTGCGTAGACTGGGGTGGTTGTAAGAACAGTTGTTCATGCTGACTGCTTACCGGGCCCCATATGGGATTCTGGAAACGGTGTAGTTCATTTCATTCTCACGACCCTTTGTGTAGTGCTGTTTTCCAGATATGGAAACTGAGGCACAGAGCAGTTCATGAGTTTCCTGGAGATCACGCAGCTGGCAAGTGGCAGAGCTGGGATTTGAACTGTTGCCGTGCCTCCTGAATCCAGGATCTTAATTTTCACAATACTGCTCAGAACTTCAAAGTGTACACTTTTTTTTTCTTTTTTTTTTCTTGCTGATTTTTTTTATTAATTAATTAATTTAATTATTAAAGATTTCTGCCTCTTCCCCGCCACCACCTCCCATTCCCTCCCCCTCCCCCAATCAAGTCTTCCTTCCTCCTCAGCCCAAAGAGCAAGCAGGTTTCTCTGCCCTGTGGGAGGTCCAAGGACCACCCACCTCCATCCAGGTCTATTAAGGTGAGCATCCAAACTACCTGGGCTCCCACAAAGCCATTACATGCAATAGGATCAAGAACCCATTGCCATTGTTCTTCAGTTCTCAGTAGTCCTCATTGTCCATTATGTTCAGCGAGACCGGTTTTGTCCCATGCTTTTTCAGTCCCCGGCCAGCTGGCCTTGGTGAGTTCCCGATAGAACATCCCCATTGCCTCAGTGTGTGGGTGCACCCCTCGCCGTCCTGAGTTCCTTGCTCGTGCTCACTCTCCTTCTGCTCCTCCTTTGGATCGTGAGACTTCAGTCCAGTGCTCCAATGTTGGTCTCTGTCTCTGTCTTCTTTCATCGCCTGATGAAGGTTAATATTCAGGGGGATGCTTATATGTTTTTCTTTGGGTTCACCTTCTTATTTAGCTTCTCTAGAGTCACGATTTATAGTCTCAATGCCCTTTATTTATGGCTAGAAACCAAATATGAGTGAGTACATCCCATGTTCCTCTTTTTGGGTCTGGCTTACCTCACTCAGGATAGTGTTTTCAATTTCTGTCCATTTGTATGCAAAATTCAAGAAGTCATTGTTTTTTACTGCTGAGTAGTACTCTAATATGTATATATTCCATACTTTCTTCATCCATTCTTCCATTGAAGGACATCTAGGTTGTTTCCAGGTTCTGGCAATTACAAACAATGCTGCTATGAACATAGTTGAGCATATACTTTTGTTGTATGTTTGGGCATCTCTTGGGTATATTCCCAATAGTGGTATTGCTGGGTCAAGAGGTAGGTTGAACCCGACTTTCCTGAGAAACCGCCACACTGCTTTCCAAAGTGGTTGCACAAGTTTGCATTCCCACCAGCAATGGATGAGAGTGCCCCTTTCTCCACAACCTCTCCAGCAGAGGCTATCATTGGTGTTTTTGATTTTAGCCATTCTGACCGGTGTAAGATGGTATCTTAATGTTGTCTTGATTTGCATTTCCCTGATTGCTAAGGAAGTTGAGCATGATCTTAAGTGACTTTTGGCCATTTGAACTTCTTCTGTTGAAAAGTCTCTGTTCAGCTCAGTGCCCCATTTTATAATTGGATTGATTAACCTTTTACGGTCTAATTTCTTGAGTTCTTTGTATATTTTGGATATCAGACCTTTGTCAGTTGCGGGGTTGGTGAAGATCTTCTCCCAGTCAGTGGGTTGCCTTTCTGTCTTAGTGACAGTGTCCTTTGCTTTACAGAAGCTTCTCAGTCTCAGGAGGTCCCATTTATTCAATGATGTCCTTAGTGTTTGTGCTGCTGGGGTTGTACGTAGGAAGTGTTCTCCTGTGCCCATGTGTTGTAGAGTACTTCCCACTTTCTCTTCTATCAGATTCAGTGTGTTTGGACTGATATTGAGGTCTTTAATCCATTTGGACTTGAGTTTTGTGCATGGTGATATATATGGATCTATTTTCATTCTTCTACAGATTGACTTCCAGTTTTGCCAGCACAATTTGTTGAAGATGCTCTCTTTTTTCCATTGTATACTTTTAGCTCCTTTATCGAAAATCAGGTGTTCATAGGTTTGTGGGCTAAAGTCAGGGTCTTCTATTCTATTCCATTGGTCGACTTCTCTGTTTTTATGCCAGTACCAAGCCGTTTTCAGTACTGTAGCTCTGTAATAGAGTTTGAAGTCAGGGATGGTAATGCCTCCAGACAATCCTTTATTGTATAAGATTGTTTTGGCTATCCTGGGTTTTTTGTTTTTCCATATAAAGTTGATTATTGTCTTCTCCAGATCTGTGAAGAATTTTGATGGGATTTTGATGGGGATTGCGTTGAATCTATAGATTGCTTTTGGTAGAATTGCCATTTTTACTATGTTGATCCTCCCAATCCAAGAGCAAGGGAGGTCCTTCCATTTTCTGGTGTCCTCTTCAATTTCTTTCTTCAAAGACTTAAAGTTCTTGCCAAATAGATCTTTCACTTCCTTGGTCAGAGTTACCCCAAGGTATTTTATGCTATTTGTGGCTATCGTGAAAGGTGATGCTTCTCTGATTTCCCTCTCTGCTTCCTTATCCTTAGTGTATAGGAAGGCAACTGATTTTTTGGAGTTGATTTTGTATCCTGCCACATTACCAAAGGTGTTTATCAGCTGTAGGAGTTCTTTGGTAGAGTTTTTGGGGTCGGTTATGTATACTATCATATCATCTGCAAATAATGAAAGCTTAACTTCTTCCTTTCCAGTACGGATCCCCTTGATCCCCTTATGTTGTCTTATTGCTATTGCTAGAACTTCAAGCACTATATTGAAGAGGTATGGAGAAAGTGGACATCCTTGTCGTGTTCCTGATTTTAGTGGGATGGCTTTGAGTTTTTCTCCATTTAATTTAATGTTAGCTGTCGGCTTGCTGTAAATAGCTTTTATTATATTTAGGTATGCCCCTTGTATCCCTAATCTCTCCAAGACCTTTATCATAAAGGAGTGTTGAATTTTGTCGAATGCTTTTTCAGCATCTAATGAAATGATCATATGGTTTTTTTCTTTCAGTTTATTTATATGGTTGATTACATTGATAGATTTGCGTATGTTGAACCAGCCCTGCATCTCTGGAATGAAGCCTACTTGATCATAATGGATAACTTTTCTAATGTGTTCTTGGATTCGGTTTGCCAGTATTTTATTGAGAATTTTTGCGTCGATGTTCATGAGTGAGATAGGCCTGTAATTCTCTTTCTTGGTTGGGTCTTTGTGTGGTTTTGGTATCAGGGTAACTGTAGCTTCATAAAAGGAATTTGGCAATGACTCTTCTGTTTCTATATTGTGAAATACATTAAGAAGTATAGGTATTAGCTCTTCTTGGAAGTTCTGGTAGAATTCTGCATTGAAACCATCTGGCCCTGGGCTTTTTTTGGAAGGGAGATTTTTGATAACTGTTTCTAATTCTTCGCGACTAACAGGTCTATTTAGATCGTTCACCTGGTCTTGGTTTAGGTTTGGTATATAGTACTTATCTAAAAAAGTGTCCATTTCTTTTGCATTTTCCAGTTTTGTGGCATACAGGCTTTTGTAGTAAGATCTAATGATTCTCTGAATTTCCTCTGTGTCTGTGGTTATGTCCCCCTTTTCATTTCTGATCTTATTTATTTGCGTGTTCTCTCTCTGTCGTTTAATTAGTTTGGATAGGGGTTTGTCAATCTTGTTGATTTTCTCCAAGAACCAACTTTTTGTTTCATTGATTCTTTGGACTGTTTTCTGTTTTTCTATTTTGTTGATTTCTGCCCTCAGTTTGATTATTTCCAGTCTTCTACTCCTCCTGGGCGCGTCTGCTTCTTTTTTTCTAGAGCTTTCAGGTGTGCTGTTAAGTCCCCAATGTATGCTTTCTCCGTTTTCTTTAAGTGGGCACTTAGTGCTATGAACTTTCCTCTTAGCACTGCTTTCATCGTGTCCCATAGGTTTGAGTATGTTGTCTCTTTGTTTTCATTAAATTCAAGGAAGACTTTAATTTCTTTCTTAATTTCTTCCTTGACCCAGGTGTGGTTCAGTAGTTGACTGTTCAGTTTCCATGAGTTTGTCAGCTTTCTGGGGGTAGCTTTGTTGGTGGCTTCTAACTTTAATCCGTGGTGATCTGATAAGACACAGGTGGACACTGATATTTTTTTGTATCTGTGGAGGTTTCCTTTGTTTCCAAGTATGTGGTCAATTTTCGAGAAGGTTCCATGAGCTGCAGAGAAGAAGGTGTATTCTTTCTTATTTGGGTGGAGTGTTCTATAGATGTCTGTTAAGTCCATTTGATTCATTACCTCCAACAATTCTCTTAATTCTCTATTAGTTTTCTGTCTGATTGACCTGTCCATTGGTGAGAGAGGTGTGTTGAAGTCTCCTACTACTAGTGTGTGTGATTTGATGTCTGCCTTGAGTTTTAGCAATATTTCTTTTACATAAGTGGGTGCTTTTATATTAGGGGCATAGATATTCAGGATTGAGACTTCATCCTGCTGAATCGTTCCTGTTATGAGTATAAAGTGTCCCTGTCGATCTCTTCTGATTGATTTTAGTTTGAAGTCAGTTTTGTTAGAAATTAGTATGGCCACACCTGCTTTTTTCTTAGGACCATTTGCTTGAAAAACCTTTTCCCAATCCTTTACTCTGAGTAGATGCCTGTCTTTGTGGTTGAGATGAGTTTCTTGCAAACAGCAGACTGTTGGATCCTGTTTTCGTATCCAATCTCTTAGCCTGTGCCTTTTTATTGGTGAATTGAGACCATTAATATTAAGTGATATTAATGACCAGTGGTTGTTAACTCCGGTTATTCTTACTGCTTTTGGTAGAAGAGTTTGTGTGTCTCCCTTCTTTGAGTTGTGCTGTTGAAGGGTCACTAGTTGCCTGGGTTATTGTAGGCAGTGTTGGCAATGTTGGATTCCTTGGGTTGTGATTTTCCTTCTATTACTTTCTGTAGGGCTGGATTTGTGGCAACGTATTGTTTAAATTTGTTCTTATCCTGGAATGTCTTGTTTTCTCCATTGATAGTGAACGATAGCTTGGCTGGGTATAGTAGTTTGGGTTTGCATCCATGGTCTCTTAGTTTCTGTAGTACCTCTATCCAGGACCTTCTGGCTTTCATGGTTTCCATAGAGAAGTCAGGTGTAAGTCTGATCGGTTTACCTTTATAAGTTACTTGGCCTTTTTCCTTTGCAGCTCTTAATATTCTTTCTTTAATCTGTATATTTTGTGTTTTGATTATTATATGGTGAGGGGATGTTTTTTTTTGATCCAGTCTGTTTGGTGTTCTGTATGCTTCTTGAATATTCAAAGGAATATCTTTCTTTATGTTGGGGAAGTTTTCTTCCATAATTTTGTTAAAAATGTTTTCTGGACCTTTGAGCTGTGCCTCTTCTCCTTCTTCTATCCCTATTATTCTTAGGTTTGGTCTTTTTATTGTGTCCCATATTTCCTGAATGTTTTCTGATGAGAATTTGTTGGTTTTGGTGTTTTCTTTGATCAGTCCGTTTATTTTCTCTATGTTGTCTTCAGAATCTGAGATTCTTTCTTCTATCTCTTGTATTCTATTGATTATGCTTGTTTCTGTAGTCTCTGCTCGTTGACCTATATTTGCCATATCCAGCTGGTCCTCAGTTTGTGTTTTCTTCCTTGCTTCCATTTCAGTTTTCAATTCTTGGACTGTTTCCATTACCTGTTTGATCATTTTTTCTTGGCTTCCCAGGGTATCATTTACGTATTTACTCATTTCTTCAAACTTTTTGTTATACTTCTCATCCATTTCTATGAGGGCGTTTTTTACATGTTGTTTAAGGGACTCTATTGCTTTCAAAAAGTCAGTTTTTTCCTCTTCTCCTGTGATAGGGTGTTCAAGTCCTTGTGTTGTAAGATCATTGGGTTCTGGTGTTTTCATGTTGTTTTTCAGATTGTTGGGTGAATTCTTGCCTTGGCGTCTGCCCATCTCCTCTTACCGATGCTATCTATTGGGTTTGATTTAATTGTAGCGGGGCAATCTGTTCTCAGTGCAGGCTTCACTGTTTCTTGCCCGCACTATCCTGCATCCAGTGCCTCCACCGCCCGGGCCTGCCTGCCGGTGCCTCCGCCGCCCGGAACTGTCTGTGCGCCGGTGCTTCCGCCGCCTAGGCCTGCCTGCCGGTGCCTCCGCCACCTGTGCCTGCCTGCGCGCCGGTGCTTCCGCCGCCTAGGCCTGCCTGCCGGGCCTGACTGCCGGTGCCTCCGCCGCCTGGGCCTGCCTGCGCGCTGGTGCTTCCGCCGCCTAGGCCTGCCTGCTGGTGCCTCCGCCACCCGGAACTGTCTGTGCGCCGGTGCTTCCGCCGCCTAGGCCTGCCTGCCGGGCCTGACTGCCGGTGCCTCCGCCACCCGGGCCTGCCTGCACGCTGGTGCCTCTGCCGCCCGGACTTGCCTGCGTGCTGGTGCCTCCGCTGCCCGGGCCTGCCTGCGCGCCGGTGCTTCCGCCGCCTAGGCCTGCCTGCCGGTGCCTCCGCCACCCGGAACTGTCTGTGCGCCGGTGCTTCCGCTGCCTAGGCCTGCCTGCCGGGCCTGACTGCCGGTGTCTCCGCCACCCGGGCCTGCCTGCACGCCGGTGCCTCTGCCGCCCGGACTTGCCTGCGTGCTGGTGCCTCCGCCGCCCGGGCCTGTCTGTGCGCCGGTGCTTCCGCTGCCTAGGCCTGCCTGCCGGGCCTGACTGCCGGTGCCTCCGCCACCCGGGCCTGCCTGCACGCCGGTGCCTCTGCCGCCAGGACTTGCCTGCGTGCTGGTGCCTCCGCTGCCCGGGCCTGCCTGCGCGCCGGTGCTTCCGCCGCCTAGGCCTGCCTGCCGGTGCCTCCGCCACCCGGGCCTGCCTGCACGCTGGTGCCTCTGCCGCCCGGACTTGCCTGCGTGCTGGTGCCTCCGCCGCCCGGGCCTGCCTGCGCGCCGGTGCTTCCGTCGCCTAGGCCTCCAAAGTGTACACTTTTGAGGGCTCATTCTTGACAGGATTATACAGGGAGCTTGAGCTGGACATTTTAGTTTTCCTTTTCTTGGGTGAAGACTGAACACAGGACCTCGTTTATACTTAGGAAGCACTCTACTGCTGAGCTATATCCCTAGCCCTGCAGTGTTTACCTATGCATGTATGTATATATGAAGGTATTAGTGTTCTCTCCAGGCACTGTGAACCATTTTTTTTAAAGATGGGGTTTCTCTCTGGCCCATAGCTGGCCCATTTAGACTAGATTGACTAGCCAGTAGGCCACAGGGGTCCGCCCGTCTCTTCCATCCCTGGACTGGGATTACAAGCATGTCCCACCATGCCCTGCTCTTTCCAGTGTAGAGTCTGGAAACTGGACCCCTGTTGTCATGCTTGCATGGTAAGCACTCACTATCTCCCTTACTTCGGTAGTTTAGAAAACATTTTGTGCATGGTCTATGAGTATGTATATGTTAATGTATGTATGTGTGTGCACATATATAAAAATAGAGGCCAGAGGTTGATACTGGGTGTCTGTGTTGCTTTCTGTCTTCGTTTATGAGGCAGGGCATCTCCTTGAACTTTGAACTCCCTGCTTTGGCTTGAAGGGCTGGTCGGCAAGCTCTAGGATTTGCCTGTCTCCACCTCCCATCTCCCATTCCACTCCAACACTATGATTGCACATATATTAAGGATATGTTGTTTGTTTGTTTTGTTAGTTGATTGGTTGGTTTTGTTTCTTCGTGACAGGGTTTCTCAGTGGCTATGGAGCTAGTCCTGGAACTTGCTCTGTAGACCAGGCTGGCTTTGAACTCACAGAGATTTTACTACCTCTGCCTCCCAAGTGCTGGGGTTAAAGGTGTGTGTCACCACTGCCCGTCTATGTTAAGGATCTAAACTCAAGTCCTCATGATCACACAAGGAACACTTGACCAACTGAGCCATCTCCCAGCCCTACTGGAATTTTGTTTTGTTTTGTTTGTTTTTTGTTTTTTGAGATAAGAGTTTCTCTGTATAGCCCTGGCTGTCATGAAACTCTGTCTGTAGATTAGGCTGGCGCCAAAACTCAGGGATCTGCCAGCCTCTGCCTCTTAAGTGCTGGGATTGAAGGTGTGGGCCACCACTGCCCGACTTTGTGGTAGTGGTTACAGCTACCCTGTGAGAGATGTCCTTGTTGGCCTATGTTTTCAAGACTGAGACTCACTGAGTGCATGCTTTCTCTCCACTCCCTCGGAGTAGCATTTGCACACTTGATCTCCTTCCTGTGCACAAGCATTAGCTTGTGTTTTTTTTGTTTTGTTTTGTTTTGTTTTATCTGATGGCATCCTAAGCATCTTCTGGCAGCTTCCGTTCTTTGAAGTTTATTGGCATATCCTGGAGCAAAGTTTTTAAATTTAAAAACTTGTGATAAAATACACATAAAGCCTACCAGCTTGATTTTTATTTCTGTATACAGTTCAGCAACACAAGAAGACGCAGAGTGCTGTTCAGTCACCACTACCGTCCCCTGTGGAACCCTTTTCATTTTACAGAATTGAAACTCTGTAGATACACATTAAAAGTTAACTCCAGGGGCTGGGGAGATGGCTCTGTAGATAGTATGCCTGCTGGGCAACTGAAAGGACCACAGCTCAGCTCCCCAGAGCCTGGGTGACGCTAAGGCAGGTCATGCATCTGTAACTCCCGCACACCTGCAGCGAGATGGGAGGCCGAGGGAGCTGAATCTGCAGGAGCTTGTGGGCCAGCAGCAGGGAGGAGTGAGAGACCTGCCCTCAAACAAAGGCCTGACACCTGAAGCCATCCTCTGGTTCCCACACAACATGTATGCAACACAGCCATCCCGTTTGCTTTCTGCCTCTTGAATCTGACTACTCTTGGCACCCCGTAAGTAGAATCATATAATATTTGTTTCTTTGTGTCTTATTTCATTTCACATAATACCCTTGAGATTCATCCATATTATACAATGTGTTCGAGTATTTTTCCCTTTTAAGGCTAAGTAATTGTGGTAGTTTGAATGTAATTGCCCCCCCCCCGCCAACCCCACCCCCAAGCTCATAGAGAATGGCTCTATTGGGAGGTGTGGGCTTGTTGGAGTAGGTATGGCCTTCTTGAAGGAAGTGCGTCACTGTGGGGGTGGGCTTTGAGGCCTCTTTTGCTTAAGCTTCACTCAGTGTCACTGTCCACTTCCTGTTGTTCCTGGTCAAGATGTAGCCAGGGCCAATCTGCCTGAACACCACCATGCTCCCCACCATGAAGATAATGGACTGAACCCCTGACCTGTAAGCCACCGCCTCAATGAAATATTTTCCTTCATGAAAGTTGGCGTGGTCATGATGTCTCTTCCACTGTAATAGAGACCCTAAGACAGTGATATTCCACAGTAGCCACACACTGCCTTTTCGTTGCCCATTACCCACCTGTGGACACTCAGGTTGCTCCCACTGTGTAAGGCTGCTAAGAACACGGGTGTACATCTGTCTCCCTGAGGTCCTGTTCCCAGATTCATTTGTTGTATACTGGATCACATGTCTGCCTTCAAACATGGAGGAGCCAAATGACCATTTTCAAAACTGCCAATTGCTTCAACACAGCTGAAATTGTATATATACAGAAACAGCGATTCTAAATGTTTCCTTTTTTTTTTTTGTTTTCTGAGATGGGGTTTCTCTGTGTAGCTTTGGAGCCTGTCCTGGAACTCACTCTGTAGACCAATCTGACCTTGAACTCACAGAGACCCACCTGCCTATGCCTCCCCCGAGTGCTGGGATTAAAGGTGTGCGCCACCACTGCCCGACAGATGTCTCCATTCTTAAAGGCTTGAGTTAACTTCTTTTCGCTCCATATCCTGCTCATCCTTAATAGTGTTCCGTCAGCTTCTTGACTTTTGAGTAGAGCAGTCTCTCATGGTTTTCCATTTCAAGATTTTAACTTCAACTTTTCATACCAAGAAATTTACTAGATCTCACACTAACAGTGTTGGCGCACTTTTAATTCAAAGGGCCCTTGTGCTGTTGACTATTTTAGCGGCTCTCAACTCCCAGTTCCTGCCTCGTAATCCTTCCTTGGGGCTGCAGTACCACCATGAGAATGTGCAGTGTTGGAGCTGTGCCACTGAACTGTATGGCAGACGCCCCCTGTCCTTTTCAGCTTCAACTGTGATAGGGTCTAGTGAGCTTGAATCCCAAGGGCAGTGAACAGCCCTGCCTCCTCAGCACTGCAGAGAAAACACAAATAACTTTAGATGATGTCTCTAATGGAGACGTAAGGAAGTAACCACTAATAAACAAGCTGTTTACTAATGGACAGAGAGAGAAATGCCACAGGCAGTATGCTAGCATTGCACATGTTCCTTTTGCCTTTGGAAAACCCTCAGCCTGGCCATCTGTTTGCTCTTACTTGTTTGAACAGACAGTATGTGTATGTTTATGCACATGGAACAAAAATCAGAAGGCACAGTTATGCAGCAGACTGCGGGTCTTCTCCACGCTTGCCCTCACCCAGAGTATGTCCTCTCGCATAGCTGTTTTTCTTACCCTTCTTACCTTCCCACTGTTTCTTCTATGTTTTTGCTTTGGTGTGCACAACATCCATTGCACTTTTCCCCCTAGCCACCTGTCTTGGGGAATAGCCCATATACTACCCATATACTACCCATGTACTACCCATGTACTACCCATGTACTACCTGGGGTCTTTTTAGTAGTGGAAGAGGTGTCCAGGAAGAAATGTGTGTTGGAAGGTGGTTTTGCACAGAGATCAAGAGCATGGGATCTGATCTTCCAATTTACCTTTTCTCAGCTATGCATCTTGGGTAAATACCCTGATTTCTCTATGCCTTAGTGCTTTTTCATATAAAATAGGGTATGTAATGGTACTTAACTCCAGAAGCGGTTGCTCAACTCATAGAAAGTACCTAATGCATTTTCAATCCTATTTAAGGGGGCCCTGTTAATGGACATTTAGGTCATTGACAACTCTTTGCTATTAAAAGCAATTCAGCAAAAAAAAAAAATAATGCTGATATATAATTTCACACATGTACATGTTTATATTTAGAATTAAATTTTGAGGTAGAAATTATGGCTTAAATGAGGATGTACATGCATTTATGTTTTGATAGATATTGCCATCTGACTGTTCAAAGAGGTGTGCTAACCCATAGTCACAGCCATAGTGTATATAGTGCTGGGTAGACAGGTGAAGGTATGGGAATCCTTTAGCTTGAGTGACCAAGGAAGGCCACTCTGCAGATGTCACACTGACATTAAATCCTAGATGATGAAAGAGCCCTGGACACACAAAAACTGAGTTGACTTTCAAGGTAGGAATGACCCTTACATATGCAAAGATTAAAAAGTATAGCAGTAGTTACTGGTGGAATACATCCCTGTAAACTCAGCATTGAGGAGTTGAGGCAGGAATGTCACCGAAAGATTGTGCCCAGCCTGGGCTACATAAAGAGGTCATGATGAGAAAGGAAGGAAGGGAGGGAGGGAGGGAGGAAGGAAGCCTATGGTGGCCATGGAGGGATTTAGCCTCTGACTTGGCTGCTGGCTTGGGTACAAAGGGTTGGGAGAAGGGCAAGGAGACAGAAGAGAACTTAAGGACTATGGTGCTCTCTTGGCTCTGCCATTACCAGAGGTCCAACCTTGGATGATAATCTCTCTTACCAGTGCTTTAATGTTCTTTCCTTGTAAAATGAAAAGAATAATTTCCCTGTCATGGTATGAATAAGAGTTGGTGTGTGTCTGTGTGTCTGTGTGTGTCTCTGTGTCTGTGTGTCTGCATATGTATGCTAAATAAAGTCAGCTGTTGTCACGTTTGAGCTGGGGAAGGCTAGAGATATGGGATGAGGCCTTTTTCTTCTGTTTTTCTACCATGTCCTTAGCAGATAGAGCAGTGTTTGCATATAGTAGATAGCCATTCAATACTGTTGAATGAAATGATTGAATGAACAGAAACAAGACCCTTGAGAAGCAAAGTGGGGTTGGGTAAATGTCAAGAGAGACATTACACTATAATATTCATCCACCTGACAGTATGGAAACACTTGTGTTATTTACATAATGAAGAATAAAACTTTAAAAGAATTTGAAAAGACACCACATAGTTCCAGTGGTGGTAGCAGCGGAACTCTCGAGTGAAGCTTTTCTCTAGGCTACTGTTCCCAGGGCTAAGAACTATGGTTTGGTACCAGAAGCTCTTCTCTTCTCCCTGGGTAACTCTCTGATGTTGTTTGGACCCTGGAACTTGTTACTCAAGAACATTTGTAGAGAGAAATGAATCCTGTTTCTTAATAGCTCATAAATGTCTATATAATGAAATGTAGAGTGAACAAGACATAAAACAATCTTAGGAATTAAATAACTCAAATGAGGAAAACAGAAATGCTTCAGCAGCACAAAGATAAAAGGCCAGGACCTCAAGTTCAATTGATTTTATTCTAACAGCGACAGCCAAGTATCAAGCAACCACTGAGGAGCAGGCACAGGTTCAGGCCCTTGGGACACCTCCAAAAGAAGAAAGAGAGAGAGAGAGAGAAAGAGAGAAAGAAAAAGAAATATCGTGTCTTCTTGGAGGCAAGGAAGAAGACAGCCAAAGAA
The DNA here is from genome assembly GCF_950005125.1 of Chionomys nivalis. Classification (NCBI taxonomy): domain Eukaryota; kingdom Metazoa; phylum Chordata; class Mammalia; order Rodentia; family Cricetidae; genus Chionomys; species Chionomys nivalis. The sequence continues at coordinate 65,373,371 of NC_080097.1, read as the reverse complement.
TGACAGGCAGTGTCCAGCACAGAACAGTGTCCCCCAGGGTCTGTGAGAGCGGAGAAGCTCTGTGTAGAAATAAAAGGGCAGGTAGAAAGTTGCAGTTTGAAAGTTTGAAATCACGTGGTATGAGCCTCAGAGGAGAAAGGTACTAAGAACCCAGGAGTCCAGGAGATTGGTTTACAATTGAGAGAAGGTTGTTCACGCACTCGGAACCGCACTGAAGACCACTGTCCCAGCTTCCTCCATAACCTCTCTGCCTTATTTTGAAAAACAGGGTCTCTCACCGATATAGCTCACTGACTGACTACACTGACTGTCCACTAAGCCTTTGGGATGCTCCTGTCTGTCCTGGCACTGGGATTTCAGGGGCAAGTTGCCACTGGGGAGGCTTTTTATGGGGATGCTGGCTATCCGAAGTCCTCACGCACTCTACTGAGGGAGCCATCCCCCCACCCCTTATCTCTAAAATGTGGAATAATTTGGCTTTTAGGATGAGAATCAACTCTTTTGAGCACTAGGCAGACCTGTTGAGAGGTTGAAGGAGTAAGAGAGATGGTAGTGGCTCACCCTTAGCTGACACTTTTGGTGGCAAATGGTCGTGTTCTGGAGAGATGTTGAATCTGGAGGGCAGTCATCAGCCTTTCCTGACAGATTGAATCCAGGGTGTGAGAGAAATATGAAGAATTATCCCCGCATCCTTAGCCTGAGCAACCGGAAGGGGGAGGGTTTCACCAGCTGAGACTGAGAGGGCAAAGGGCCTGGGCTGAGTTCTGAAAAGCGGTGCTGGGACACGTTGAGATGGATGAGGGGTACCACCAGGCTCCAGTTGAGACGGATGAGGGGTACCACCAGGCTCCAGTTGAGACAGATGAGGGGTACCACCAGGCTCCAGTTGAGACAGATGAGGGGTACCCCACCAGGCTCCAGTTGAGACAGATGAGGGGTAGCACCAAGCTCCAGTTGAGACGGATGAGGGGTAGCACCAGGCTCCAGTTGAGACGGATGAGGGGTAGCACCAGGCTCCAGTTGAGACGGATGAGGGGTAGCACCAGGCTCCAGTTGAGACGGATGAGGGGTAGCACCAGGCTCCAGTTGAGACGGATGAGGGGTAGCACCAGGCTCCAGTTGAGACGGATGAGGGGTAGCACCAGGCTCCAGTTGAGACGGATGAGGGGGTACCACCAGGCTCCAGTTGAGACGGATGAGGGGTAGCACCAGGCTCCAGTTGAGACGGATGAGGGGTAGCACCAGGCTCCAGTTGAGACGGATGAGGGGGTACCACCAGGCTCCAGTTGAGACGGATGAGGGGTAGCACCAGGCTCCAGTTGAGACGGATGAGGGGTAGCACCAGGCTCCAGTTGAGACGGATGAGGGGTAGCACCAGGCTCCAGTTGAGACGGACGAGGGGTAGCACCAGGCTCCAGTTGAGACGGACGAGGGGTAGCACCAGGCTCCAGTTGAGACGGATGAGGGGGTACCACCAGGCTCCAGTTGAGACGGATGAGGGGTAGCACCAGGCTCCAGTTGAGACGGATGAGGGGTAGCACCAGGCTCCAGTTGAGACGGATGAGGGGTAGCACCAGGCTCCAGTTGAGACGGATGAGGGGTAGCACCAGGCTCCAGTTGAGACGGATGAGGGGTAGCACCAGGCTCCAGTTGAGACGGATGAGGGGTAGCACCAGGCTCCAGTTGAGACGGATGAGGGGTAGCACCAGGCTCCAGTTGAGACGGATGAGGGGTAGCACCAGGCTCCAGTTGAGACGGATGAGGGGTAGCACCAGGCTCCAGTTGAGACGGATGAGGGGTAGCACCAGGCTCCAGTTGAGACGGATGAGGGGTAGCACCAGGCTCCAGTTGAGACGGATGAGGGGTAGCACCAGGCTCCAGTGTTGAGTAGGCAGTTGGAGATGTAAGCCTGGAACTCGAGGCACTGTGAACATGGTAGCTAACTAAATCTGGGAATCTTAACTCTCTATACTACAAGGGACCACAGGAGCTCAGAAAGGATCGAGGGTAGAGACAGCAGAGACAAGGATGAGGAACCGAGACACAGACAAAGAATCAGTAAGAGGTGTAGGAATTAACATGGGTCACCAGTGCGGCTGACATGAAGCCAGGATATGTAGACCATCAAGAAGCCAAGAAGAATGTCAAGGGGGCATTGTTTTTCCGTGATACGAGGACAGTACGGACTTCCTCTGTCACCCAGGAGGAGCCTGAGCAGCCAGCACTGGGTGGAAATGCAGAGGAGTAGAGAGGGGCCTCCTAGCCCTGATGATCACTTCAGCCTCTTGCCCTGGAGAAGGGGCATCTCCCTCCAGCTGTCTGGTTCTCAAGGCATGGAGAGATGAGCAGGGTGGAAATAGCGCTTTGAACAACACAGCCATGCTCCCCTGACCCTTCTGTGACTCTAGTTACATTAAACCAGTCCTAAATAGCCCTTTGGGATCCCAAGCAGATAAAATGTCTTCCTCCTTTGTTTCATGTGCCACTCAGGACCTCTTGAATTCTCGCTGTTTTTATTAAGAATTCCTTATCCACCAATAAACAACACTCAGACCCCACAACCTCTGTGGTAATGGATCTGACTGTTATTTAAGGATGATCTCGGGCACTGGAATGGCCAGTTATTGCAGGAAGCCTCCACCTTGCTAATCACTTGCCAAATGGTCACCCTCTGTTCCTCCTTCTTTCCCGGAAGCGCTCTCAATCCCCAAGGCTATTTTTATAGCAAGGAGACTATGACAACATATGGAGGCCTCCCTCTGCTCTCCAGAGCACAACAGTCTTGTCTTTCCTTCAGCCAGCCACTTGGTGAAGGCCACAGGCTTTGGGCAACTGTGAACCCTTGTGATCTGTGGAGTTGTACCAGAGAGCCGTGGTGCACACAGCAGCTGGTCCGAGGAGCATACTGACCTGATGATGTTCCCCATTCATGGTGGGCATGGACTCTTCTCCATTTGTCAAGCAGAGTTGGCACTGTCAATCCCACAAATCCCTGGGTACGTCCATATTTTTTGCCTTGAACAAAGGCAATAGAATTCTAGAAGACCGGCATTCGGAGAGAGGATATGCGAGTTAGGGCTATTGTAGACTTTTATCATTAAATATGTTCTCTCTTTTCAAATAAACATGAAAGAAAAAAGAGAAGGTGTGATGAACTATCAGCTTCTGGTTTAAAATCAGATTCATCTGTAAGCAAAACATTATTCTTTGAACAACAGGCAAATTTGAATAGGCAATTGTGAGTCATTTATTATAGTGTCCTATACTGTCTTGGGATCGAGTACACCATGAGTTATGACAGAGTCCTCAAATTAATTTATATCATCATGGGAGCTAGTTACAATAATTTCCAGCCAGGCTTGAAAATGGAAAGTTCATTTTGTTGTTTGAATCCACTGCTGACGGCGGTTCTGGGAGAGCAGACACTTGGCATCTCGATTTTTAAACGTTGTTGAAGAAAAACCCCTCTGTGTACTGATCAGGTTGTTTTGGCTTTGGGGAACTTACTGCTTTTTCAAAATCTGGCCATGTTCATGTTTCTTCACTTTGGGGCACAGAAGTGGTCTTGTCTCAACACTCTGAGCTTTCTAAAGTGGGCTGGCCGCACTTGCCTCTCTGTGATTATGGACCCGGACCCCAGCACATTAATCCTTCTCACTTTCTATTTCTTCCCTGTTATTGAACAAATGGCCTTTATTGTAAAGCAATACACAAACGCAGTCAGTCAGAGTCTTCCGGAGTGCTGCCGCAGTCGTTGTCATGGTACTGTTGTTGCCACCTCCTCTCATCTGCAGGCTTGACCATAGGAAATATGATGGGGTGACCCAGAGTGTGCCTCTCACCTGTATCCTCCACCCATCCCTAAAGCATCTCACCCTCCACGGGCCTTTCTGAGGCTTTGGGTCAGGGCTGAAAGGGCCGGATGAGGAGTGGAAAGGTGGTCATTTGCATGTGTAGGGACGTTCTTCACAGCCACCATCAGTTGGGCTACATAAAGCAGCAGTAGCCAAGTGGACCCGTGGGCAGACCCAGCACTTCCCTTCATGTCCCTCCAGGAGGGGCCCTCTTACCCTCAGGGCCTGTCGGTCAGTTCTTTGCTTGAGTGCATATCCTTTGATTAGGGATTCCAAACTGGAACACTCAAGTCGGTCACTCTCTTAGTTGCCTGATACTTGCCTATCTCAATGAGATGTCATGGGCAGGGGAGGTCAAGTGAACATTAATTGAAACCCAAATACACTTGCTGGTTCCCAATCCTTCTGTGTCCGCTCTCTTGACACGGATATTGAGAGACGTGGCATTCTGCTATTCACTCTCCCTGAAGACACTAGATCCTTGGGATTCTGCTTATTTTCAATAGACTGTGTCTGACTGGAAAGTCTACATGAATTGACAAATTGAAGGAAAACATTTGTATTTGATTGAAAATATTTATACCTTTAGGATTTTGTTTCAGTATGTCTTCAGATCACTATCCAGCTAAGCCAGGAAAGGGTCATTCCTGTTATTGCTCCCCCAGGGGAATAAAGCCAAACCTTCAACCACTGCCTTTCTCTATCCTCAGATGTCTGCACCCTACCTCCCACCTTGCCCTCAGCACTTGACAATTTTATATTTGTTCTGGGGATTTCCATACTCTCCCCTGGTTTTGTGACTTTGATTGGTAACCGTAAAGGTCTGTATCTTACCTACGTTTGGGATGTAAAGGGTCCTTGTAGACACTGATGGTTTCTCAGACAATCCTGTATGATTGTGGAGACGCTGGCAGTTCTGTTTGCAGGCTTTGCTTTTCATTAGCAGTCTGGTGGTGACAGCCAGCTCTAGCTGTTTTCTTCTGTCACCGCTCACAGGAATGGCGCTGCCTGCACAGAGGTAGCATGAGGCCTCAGGGATGGCAGGAGCGTCACCAGCGTGCCCTCAACTCCAGCCCTCAATTGTCACAGCAGCAGGTCATGCCTCTAAGAATGAGACTATTGCTGATTAGTGGGCCTGGTTCCCTGGGCTGTGGGGGAAAATGCCATGGTGTGTCTGCATCACTTTCTCAACAATTACATTTTTGGCTGCCTACTGACCCCTTCCACACAGGCGACTTTTTGTCTCCTTGATAAAGAATGCCCTCTTCATAATAGGGTTCTTACAGGTTTCTTCCCCATGTCTGGAACTTCCCACCACCCCACTCTCTCTCTTCACCCCTCTGTGTTCTTTCAGTCCTGCAGAATAAAGGCTCCGTGTTTTATTTCCTGAGACTTTCATCTTCTCAAAGAACAATCTGCTCAAAAGAAAATGCATATCAAGGACTCCCCCTCGATGAGGGCTTGAACCCCCAGCCTCTGGTAGCTTTCTCACCTGGGAAATGGGCCCTGTAGTGTTATTCACCTCACAGAGTTGTCTTTAGGGTAAGACTGTATGTAGGCTTGGTTGCTTGCTCCGGGGGTGGAGTACTTGCCTTGCAGACTTGAGAAGCTGATTTGGAATCCCTGCAGCCCAGATAAGGATGGTGCAGTAGCGTGTGTCTGTGCTCCTCCTACTCGTGTGTCAAGGTGGAGAATCCCAGGAGCCTGCAGGTCCAGCTAGCCTGGTAGACACACTAAAAGAAAAGCCCCTGCCTCAGACAAGGTAAGGCCTGGCACCTGAGGTTGCCTTTGGGCCTTCACACACACCTGCCGGTTCGCCCTGTTTCTGTCTCCTCTGTTTCATACTCACACAAGAAATAATGCATATAAAGTACTCAAAAGAATGCCCGATATGCCACCATCACCCTGTAGAGGCCCCATCACCAGTATCTCTTTCATCACCAACATTCCCAGGAGGACACTGGGTCTACAAGCAAGATCTTCCTGGTGTTTGATCTTACCTTATCATTTCTTAGATTCTACAGATCACGACCTCCGTCTCCTCTGAATCTAATGTGATACCAATTTCTGCTTTCTGTTTTTCCTTTTCAATACTTGGAATCAAACCCAGAGACTTTGTGTTAGGCAAGCACTACCACTAAGCAGCACCTGAAGTCCCCTCACTTTAGGGATAGAGTCTCTCTAAGTTACTTAGGCTTAGTCTTGAACTCACTCCAGCTTAGGCTAGCCTTGAACTTGGAATCCTCCTGCCTCAGCCTCCGCAGTAGCTGCACCACAATGCTCAGGCCCTCTTTTGTAGAACGATGATCATTTTGTGCTTTCTTTTCTGGCGTGTTCCGTTCGCTGGAGGAGCCTCCGAAAGCAGTTGTATAGAAGTTCTTACCTTTAATCCATAGGACAGCCCCACAGGGCACCAACACTTCCTTCCGATTTACATTTGAAAACCTTCCAGGTCAGAAAGACTGTGTTGGGTTTAACACAACCAATCAATAAGAGCCTAGCCCAGTTCCCAAACCCAAGTCTTCTGACTCCAAGTCCAGTATAGCTTTGTTTTGGTTTTCTATACGGAGTCGTGTGTGTGTGTGTGTGTGTGTGTGTACAATAGCCTCTAATTTTCCAAAATTTTTACCAAGAAGCCAACAAGTTCTAAGTCCCACAAATGGTAGATATTAGTTCTGCGTGTGTATGTCTAGTCTCCCCCAGGTTAGGCCTTGAACTTCCTCTCTGGCATCTCACTAGATGTAGAGCCAAAGGTCACGATAATACAAATAAAGCTTTATTGAAGCGAATAGTCATTCTGCAGGAGGAAGTAAAAGGCAGGGCACCCTGTCTAGTGAGAATACGTCCTTTGGGATTAAAGGCGGAGGGGCAGGTGTTGCTGCCCTCACCCTCTTGTCTCCTTGACAATGCCTCTCCTCAGAGACTCCTTTCCCATCCATAAGGCCCTGAACCATCAAAAGCCTGACATTGTCCTCAGGTTGCCAAACAAACTCTTACCCTGTGACAGACACCCCCACCCCCAACCCCCCGGCCAAAAACCAAAAAACAAACCCACAAAAACCCTTGCTTTCCTTGGCTTACTTCACTTTCTCCCCCTCAACATCCCTGAGTTTGAGAAGGAGCTGCAGGAAAGGGAACACGCAGGAAGGCGGGCTCCAGAAACACCCTAATTGGGGAGCTCCTGCAGTAGACCTGTGCTCGCGGAAGTTAAGGGAAACAGTGAATCTTCTGTCAGCACAGTCGACAACAAGTGTAAGCCTCACACCCTTGATTGGCTGCAAGCTCCAAAGCTGCGCTTTTAACTGCCACCATGTCGCTGAGCCAGACACTGGCACGTGATCGTCCTCTACAAAAATACCAGATTTGAGCTGGGGAGTCTTCCAGTCTCCGATATATACAGGGGAACTCTCAATACATTGTCGCCAGTCCCGATGACATATTCAAAATTGTCTGGAAGTGTTTTGACGATGTGCTTAACCACTTTAACTTTCACTTAGACTGACCGTCAGGGATTAGAGTGCTCTTGGGAGTTTTGTGGGGTTAAAGACACTGGAGACACATATGCAGTCAGACATCCCAGGTATGTCTAAGCCTTCAGTTCCTACCCAGTCTGCGTGTACCTTCAAAGAATGTTTTGTTAAGGAGGTCAAAAGGATTCAATTTCTTCTCATCTGCAGAGACAAGAGTGGAAAACTACTTCCTTTAGATTTGAAAGAGAATTAATCACAAGGTTTTGTTTCTCTCTCTCTCTCTTTTTACTTTTAGCCTAGAGAACAGGAGCCTTTGCACCAAAGGACAGAAAAAAAGAGGGTCTTAGTGGAGAGCTCCCATACATTGATCTGGCAGCATGGTGGGGCCAGGAAGTACCATCAAGACAAATTTTCCTGGTGGCAGCTCGGGGAGAAGCAGCGCGAGGTCATTTTTGTGACCAGGACACTTGAGAGCTAACTACTGGGAAGTGCATTTGACTCCCAACCATCAGCTAGGGCAAAGCACGACTTTTGCGTGAGAGAGAGACCAAGATGTGTATTTCGTCACAGACTTGTAAACACAAGTCTTCTAAGAAAAGAACATCTCATCAAATGCTGCGAGGGATTCCGTAGTTGTAATATTGTTGCTCCGCAACTGATAACCGGAGGGATCAGACCTGGGCAGACAGCATTCAAGTCTGTGATCTCATCCCTTCCCTCTGTCTGCCACCACACAGGTTGCTTGTTAATGGCGCTGGGTGGCAGCATCTGAATTTGGTCCCAGTGGATCCTTAAGTCTGTAAAAGTGTATTGTACTTATGAGTACACTTCCGATCTTGAACGTGTGAGCGTTGTTGCAGGAATTGTGACGGGCAAGACGATCTGACTTTTAACAGGGTGTGAGCCGTGACAGCAAAGAGTTGAGGGCGGCTTTGGTTTCTGCTGTAATGTTAATGAATCTTTCCACATGAGAGTACGGTGACCCTTGGTGAGTGTCTACCACAGTCGATGAAGTGCTCACTCCCGCTGCTACCTAAGGATCTGTGTGTGTGTGAGGACATGTGCGCGTGTGTACAAGTGCGTGTCAGGCGCACATGTGCAGGGACGCTAGAAATCGTTCATCAGGTGCTGATGTCAGACATGAAGTCTTAGTCAGCTAGACTGGTTGACCAGTAGTCTCCAGAGAGCTTCCTGACTCCTGCTCCCCAGAGTTGGGATTACAAGCACAGCAAGCACCATGCCTGTATTTCTGGGGATCAAACTTGGGTCCTCGTTCACCTTACTGATTTCTTTCTCTTTCGGCCCATCTGACCTTTTTATGTGACATTCCACCTAATGGATACCAAGGTGAATGACCCACAGTGCAGATTTATTGCTTAAATGTTATTTCTGGTGCAGCTTTTTAAATTGTACAAAATGTGTACAAAGTTATGTAAACTATAAGACCTGAGGGTTTAGGGAGAAAGGGTGCGAAGCCTGTGCTGCCCCACCTAGGCTATAAAGACCTGAGAGTTATATTCTCTCCTTTCAGCAACAGCCCAGCATTCAACTTCTGCAGCACATATTTTACAAGGATTGATGAATGACTCCTGTTATCTTAATTAAAAAGAGCATAGCAATCTTCTTCCTCAAAAAAACCCTTAAACCCTGCTTTTAAGAAAGCACAAGACATGAAATTTATGCATATTGAATTTTAGTTCTTCCACTAAAAATAAATATGACACTCTGCTGGGAAATACATTTGAACTGTGAAAATATAACTGTCAACATTGGAGATGCAATGAACTATTAAAAAGAATTTCCATTTTGTTTTGGATCTTTTAGCAAAATGCTATTTTTTTTTTAAAGCCATCAAAGGCATTATTGCTCCTAAGTCCTGCTACGTCCTTCTGTTTGGGTTTGGCTGGCCAAAGAACGAGGCTATTTCTTGAGTTTGACTGTTAGAAAGATTACGTCTTGGGGCTGAAAGATGAACAGCCTTGACTGTTCTTCCAGAGGACACAGGCTTCATTACCAGCATCTGTTTGGCGGCTCACAATGGTCTGTGACTCTCGGGCCACGGGATCTGAGGCCCTCTTTTGGCTTTTGGGGCCACCAGACACCCACATAGTACACAGACATAAATACAGGCAAAGCACCAAACACACAAATTTTTTAAAAAAATTCAGAAACCATAGAAATATTCTGTTTTACAAGACATCTGAAGAAGGGGCCCTGTGTCTTTTTGCTTTTCTTTGTTTGTCATATAGCCAGTGGGGTTTCATTAAATAATTTTGTAATTCTTTTCCTTTCTAAAAGGGATTTTGAAAGAAGTTAATGGAGCTTTCCTGAATTAACTGAGTTTCTCTGTCCTTTACATCAGCCCATCTATCGCCATAGATCAGCAATTCTTATTATAAAGGCCAAGTAAATTAATCCATATAATTTTCAGCCAAGTTTTCCATGGCTCCATTCTGTATGACAGACAAAATAAGTAATCGTTAGGTTAGCTTTGTCCCTGTAGCTCACCTTTGGGTGCCTGAGAGTACAAAGATCCCATTACCTAGGCTCTGCTTAACATTATACATGATGTTCATTTTCTTAACAGGGAATCAGATCTCACTCCAGTAGTCTGAACCTGTTATGTGTCAATACAGGTGAGACTCAGTTAAAGATGTCTTCAATACCACCTGTCCACAAAGAGGCCTAATGATGTCACACTGAGGCCCCAGGAATCCCTTAGCGGGTAGGGCTGTGCATATGTTAGAGCCTGGGCAACTGATAACGTTCTGCTGCAGCAGGTCCAGCTGTTGCTGGTGCTCAACGCTGCACACTTTGAGCACTCTGGTCCAGAGCATATAGAAGCCACAGCATGGGAAGAGTCGATGACAAAGTTGTTCTGGTTTATAGTTGTCGTGTACAAATATATTCGCATCCGAGTTTCAGCTACTGAAAGCAAGGAAACTTGTTCTCCGAATGTATGGAAGGCACGTGCCTATCTTATTTTCCCGTGAGATGATGAACTTAGACTCATTCAGTGAGAGCGATGTTCTCGTGTGCTTTGGGTTATAAGCCTTACCCCTCCCTGTTATTGTTGTGGTAACTTAGGATTTTTTTTAAAGAGTGGTGTGGTTAGCCGTTTCCGTCCCACTGAACCACATCCCGCAGACATTTCACTTTTAAAGTAAAATCACCCTGCTTGCATTTAAGGAATGGAAACTTGCTCAACTTGCCAAGCGTGGGTTTGCCATCCCTGAGACAAATGTTCCAAAGGACTGGAAATTCTACACAATTTATGGTACTCTCAAAGATATTTCCCAAGGTCTGATATTGAAGGGGTAGACATTACATTGTCGCCGAGGGCACCCATTTGACCCTGTCTGACAAGAAGTTCCATTTGAGCTCTCTTTCCATACGCTTTCAACCTCCTCGTGTGTGATTTCAGTTTGTCTCTGACTCTTCGCGTAACTGGCGCACCATCCACAGCAGCATCAATGACAGAAGCCAAGTATAGCCCACTGCTGAAGGATTGTACAGGTGTGATCTCACTTAATCACCTTTATAAGAAAAACTTACCTTTTTTGGAAAAAAAAAAAAGGAAGCTTCTCCTGAGGATCCCATGACCCCCAGATTAATGATTTTCAGCATAGATTTAGCCTGGAAAACTCCAAAGCCTGAATGCTTACTACTGTGTTTTTGTCTTTATTAAAATGTGTTCTTTAAGGAGTTTTCTGTGTTTGGCACAGAAAAGACATAACAGCCAAGCCAGGACTGAAGAGGTAGAAACTGAATATTATTAGTGTATAAAAATATTTACACAACAAAAAAAAGGCTACCGAAATAAAAATTGCATTTATGTAGTTTAAGGCATGGGACATATAATCTATTTTCTTCTGAAAATTGGAGGTGGATCTCAGAGCTCCTTGAAATTAAGAGTCAATGCCTCAGGAAAACAGCTTGGTTGAGAGGACTTGCTGGGTATGTGATTTACTCTGTTGTGGGGTTCTGCTGAGGGAGTCGTTTCCAGGATTACGTTCTGTGTTGATAGGACAGAATAACATTGTGGCTCAGTAGCCACCAGACACGTGTAAGCATAGTTAATATAGCTGAGGAATGGAGCTTTTTAATTTTAAGTAGCTGTCATCTAAACAGCCACACGTGAACACCCAAACTGAACAGCACAAGGCATAGGAGACAGGAGAGTTGAGTAGTTAGAGGCAGTAGCCAGCCGCAAGCCAGGAACCTGACCTGAGCATAGACAGAATCCTTCATCAGAGCTCACAGGACATTTATGGGGCCATGAAGATGGTAGGGGCAGCTGGAAGAGGATTAGCCTCATGGCTGTATCAGAGAAACGGATTGGTAGATGGATCAATGCAACATTTGTAAGCAGTATTTCATCCATGCACACATGGCTACAGGAAGACCATCGGCATGACTGGACTAGAGTGAGCAAGGCAGGAAGGGAAAGAAACGAGATTAGGCAGGAGAATTTATTGACTATAGGGGCACTAGGAGCTGTGCAAGTTATGTCAAACTTGGGATTGTGCGATGACAAGCCTTTAGAAGGTGCTAGAAGGAAAGTGGAAAATGTGGTTGAATCGTGTAAATGACCACTTGAATACATTCCAGAGGCCAGTGAAAGAGTTAGAGGACCTGTGAGTTCAAGGTGTTCCTGTCACCCGTGCAGTGGTGGCCCAGGCCAGAAGAGCAGCGCTGTCTATGGGAACTAGGGGAGAGTGTCCGGAGAGCCATTTGGAAGGCAGTTAACAGGATTAACTGTTAACTGGGTGGATGAACTATATGGTGTGAAAGAAAGAAGGAATTTGGGGTGACTCTAATTATTTTTCTGAATTGATCAGTTTTTTGTTTTGTTTTGTTTTGTTTTAATTGAGAAACGCTGAGTTCCCAAGGTCATGTTTTGAGCACATTAAACCAGTTTCCTATCAGACTTTTGGGGTGGGGGTGGGGCTGCTATGTAGACAACTGAAGATGTGACCCTGGCGTTTCTTATGATGTGGGAATTCGTGGTTTCGGGTCTTGGAGGGAAGGGAGGAGCCAGAGGAGGAGGAGAAGCTAAATGTCAAGAGAATTGAGAGTGGGGCAGAGGTCTTAGGGACCATGAAGCTAGAGGCTACCATTGGAGAAAGGGAATCACTCGTGGGGAGGAACAAGCTATCCTGGACATGCCATTATTAAACCTGAAAGCTGAGCCCAGCACAGCGGGATCGAGAGCCTGGAGGCAACAGCACAGTCAAGCGCTTCAGTGTGGTTCTGAGGGGTGGGTTGGTGAAGGAGAACTCCAGGCTCAGTGAGGTACAGCCAAGGCTACATGGTGAAGTCACATGACAGGATGACTTTGTCACAGGGTAAGTCAACTGTCGCCTGCTCTTCGTACGTGAAGGTATTTGGGGACCATTTAATCAAACTTCGTGCCTCCGGGTTGAATAACAGAGTGGGAAGTGTTGACTTAAATTGTTTTTTCAAGCCAGTATAAATGTCAGATTTCAGGAGAAATGTGTGCTGAGGAAAAGATTTGTTCATTTTAGAAAGGGGAACGTTTTCTGCTTTTCCTCATTTGCCTGTGAGCACTTGCCCTACACAGTCATCTTGCCTGCGATTCTGCACATGGGGGCCATCCCATCGACATGTCGCATGCCAGTTTTCAACTCTGAAAACAGCCAGGGCTGCTCTGGTTGGTGTTTATTTCTAGACCATTTACGTTTTTAACCATTCAAATGTTTGCTTTAAAAAGCAAGATTTCTTTTCAAATGATTGTTACTGACTTATAATGTGCCGATAGAGAGCTAGAAGGAGCTTGGAGAACCCTTCCTTGATGATTCTCCCAGAGATAATTCCCCCTCCTGGCGTGCCTTTTCTCGCCACTACTTCTCATCTGACAAAGTCAAGAGGACAAAGAACACCAAGACCTGAATCCATCAGACTCCCTTGTTAGAAACTCTGATCTGGTGGGGCGAGGAACTAGGGGAATAGTTAGATAGGGAAAGTGCTCACTCTGCAAGCGAGAGGCCCTGGGTTCAATCCCCAGGACCCATGTTTAAAAAAAAAAATGTGTCAGTGTTCTAGAAAGATGGCTGAAGAGTTAAGAGCTCTTGCTGCCAAAGATCTGAGTTCTGTCTCCAGGGCTCACATTAGGTGGATCACAAATACCTGTAACTCTAGCTCCAAGGGAACCTATGCCTTCTTCTGACGTCCATGGGTACCCAAAACACACACACACACACACACACACACACACACACACACACACACACACACACTGGGGAGATGGAGACAGAAAGATCTCTCACACAGCACACAAACATACCTGCATTCACTCACGTATAGAGAAACTCTGGCCTCCACACAGAGGGTGTAGTGGCTGAGGGAGAAATGTCCTCTATGGTCTTGGACATATGAACCCTTGGTCCCCAGTTGGTACCACTGTTTGGTGGGATTTAGGAGGTGTGGCCTTGCTGGAGGAAGAATGTCATTGGGGGTGGGCTCTGAGAGCTTAAAGCCTCACTTCCTTTTGATTTGGTTTTTCTGCTTCACGCGGTGGTTGAGGATGTTAGCGCTCAGCTTCCTGCCCCTCCACCATGCCTGCCCACCATGACGGACTCAACGCTATGGAACCATAAGTCATATAAAATCTTTTTGACTTTGTTTCCTTGGTCATGTTTCTTTTTAAAAACACAACAGTAGAAAACTAAGCAATATAGAAGTGTTACTCTTTTTAAAAATAAATAAACCTTTTTATATAATATAAAAAAACAATAATTCCTTACCACGTTTCAACTCCAAAATCTCTATTATTGGCCACAAAACATTCATTCACCCATTAAAAGATTTAAGGGCATCCCCAGGCCTGCTCTTGAAGTGTCAATAACAGTCGCCTAAACAGGTACACTTAGATTTCCTCCCGTGAGTCCTGCTGGTGAACGAGAACTCCTATGTATCGGCCCGTGACTTCCCTCTCTCTGTGTGTTGGCCACAGTGGTCCTGTTGTTGAAGGTCTCCAGGCATCAATAGTCAGTGTCGGAGCACACTCCAGTTTCAGCTCGTGGGCCAGTGGTATGGAAGAGGCTTCCCTTTCTGACAGTTGCGCTCAAGCTGCTGCTTCTTCACCCCAAACACCCCTTACTCCAGCTTCCAACCGCTTCTTTCGTCTGAGAATTCAAAGGTACCAAATGCACCTCAGGAGTAGGTCTCTCCCACAACAGTACAGTCGGCCCTGGGGTCATTTCTGCACTGGCACAAGCTCTGATCTTCCCCATGAAGTGCTTGTTTGATCCTCTTGCTTCCCTTCCAGAGAAATAATCCAATTCCCCCACCGGATCCACGGAGTCAGGCGCCCCAGGTCACAGGCTGGCACTGACCTTTTTCTGAGTTTTCCCTGTGCCCCTTTAAGAGTTTACAATCCTGTACATTGAGTGCTTTTCTTCAGAGAGTTAACACCTTGATCTCTGGGTATTCATGAGGTTCCCTTGCTTCCCATGACCCTTGCTTGCCACAGATTCTCTTTGCCATGATTTTCACTTTGAGGCTTAAGAACTCCTGTTGATAGGAAGAGCTCTAAGAATAGCCGAGAGAACTCGGACGAGCTCAGATTGTCAAAGACGCTGGCCTTTCTCCTGGTTTATAATTCTCCAGGGCTGCTACAGTGAGCTATCTCACGTGCCTCGGGATGACTGGGGTTCAAAGCTCCCTTGGCCACGCCAGAGGGGCACTCCTGATTAGGAGTCTATCACCTTACTGTTTCTGTGAAGCTCAAAGTAAAAAGGAGGGGACAGGCATTAACAGGGTCATGTGACACAATGATTACCAGAGGTCAACCCTGCATGACTGACCTTGTGAAATAAGTCCTCAGCTTCTCTCTTACTTGACAGATTCAGTTGTCATTGAACAGATTTTCTTCATGAATGAACGCTTTGGGACTGGATGGACAAAGGTTAGAATTAAACACGTTAAAGAATCGGTGTGTTAATGAATTTACTAATAAATATGTACTCCCATGAAAGAGTTAGAAAACAAGCTGTTCTGAATAATTATTATTTATATTTAGTCACACTGATACCTTATTCAGAGATTTCTGGGATTGGTGGCAATCTCCTTATGAAGGAGTTATGTACACGCTCATGTCCTCTCACCTAACATGTTAACAGAGTTACACACACGCTCATGTCCTCTCACCTAACATGTTAACAGAGTTACACACACGGTCATGTCATTTCACCTAACATGTTAATAGAGTTACACACACGGTCATGTCATTTCACCTAACATGTTAACAGAGTTACACACACGCTCATGTCATCTCACCTAACATGTTAACAGAAAGTAGTATCTGGCTCGACTTTATTTGAAGGCATCTCTTACATTTGGAAGCATCGCCAAAGTTTCACGTTAAACAAACCACCTCCTTGGCCGTGCCTGCTGCATGAACATCCGAGGACATATGGCAGCTGCTCCCTTGGTGTTTGCCTTCACACCTACAACATCAGCCCTTGCGTGATTCACCCTGCTCCTCCTGTCCCTGTCTGGAAGAAGCCAGAGGTGCACTGCATCTGTTTCCATGGCACCACACGACAGCTGCAGGAGAAAACCAGGAGAGGGCCCTCACCCTTTATCTTAGTTCCTGCCCCGTAGAGAAGCCTCTTACCAAGTATTTCCACCTCCTTAACCCATCTGGAATTCTCCCGAAGGCCCTCGTTTCAGTAGATTCTGGAGACTTCTGGCAGCTACTGCTTGCTTTTGCAGGTTTCCAGCCAGAGAATAAAAAACGGTAAAGGAATGACAGGCACAGTCAGACGTGGACCTTCCCGTCCCTTCCTTTCTAAATGAGTAACAGTGACCTACGGATGGAGGAATGGAGCTAACCAGAGTCCTTTGGGGTTTTCTGGAGTACACGGAAACTCCACATTCTTCCGACCAACTTGTGGCCTGCTAGCACATTCCTCTGCGATGATGTGGAGAAATCCTGGTGGTCAGGCTGGGCTTTGTCGGCCTGGGGTGGGGACTGCTGTTTAAAAATACTCTTAATTATAATCTTTTTCTGCTGTGACACTGACACCATTTTTAGCCCACTACAAAGACTGTGATTTTCATTTAAATCACATCCATTATCTTATTGACCTAGTTTTTATTTGGTAATCAAAATGTTCTATTTCTAGATAGCTTAGCCTGGAATCTTTTTTTGGTCTTTGAAAGGTTATGAACCCTTTGTGCAGTTTTTTCCCCCTTTCCATCTCTGCGTACAGATGAACTACATCTGAATTCACATAGTAACAAATATTGGTTGCTTTGAGAGATATGGGTTTTTTGTTTGTTTGTTTTGTTTTTTTGCTTAATTTCTTACACTTCATGGAGACAGGGTTTGCCATAGTACCTCACTTCTCTTCCCTTTACTTTGACAGCGAATAGTGAGGCTTAAATCCTATTTCTAATTAAAAAACAAAAAACAAAACTTGACATAGAGTGCCGATTCTACCCTCTGCTTTCTCCTGTATCCTGCTCCTCTCTGGGCCCCCCTCCCCTCCTCTGCTGTTAGTCTCAGAGACTATTCTCTAATGCTGCCTCTCACATCAATTTGAGACTTGGAAGATCCCATGTGGGCTAGACCTTTGCCACACCCCTCCCTGCCTCCCTTCTCCCTCCCTTCTCTTTCTCCCGCTCTCTAGAAATGGCCCCGAGGCCCTGTTCTGTCAGCTCCCATTCATTCATATCTAGTCAGAGTCTTGACACACTTTCGTGTTCTACCTTTGTTTTTTTAAAGCTCCCCTTTTAAGTAAATATTTTTATCTTGGGGTTGGGCAGCATTTGCCACGGCACACGGTTAAAGACATAGGACAACTTGCAGGAGCGAGTCCTCTTCTTCCACCAGGAGAACCCTGGGGACTGAACTCAGGCTGTCCAGCTTGAGGCGAAGTGCATTTACCTTTCAAGCCACCTTGTTGGTCTGGTCCTAAGACCTTTTCTTAATATAGTTTCTTACTGTCTGTTGTGGAATATTATTTTAGCCGAGCAAAGATGTGTTCCATTTGTTTATGCTGCAGAATAACAGCTTTAACTGTGTAAAGGTGTGCTGCTTCTGTTTATGCTGCATTTGAACAAATGCATTTCAACAATGGGGTAAGGGTGTGCATGTAATTATGTAAAGATGTGTTGCCTTTGCTTCACCTTGCCTGCCGAAGGCACCTGATTGCTCTAATAAAGAGCTGAATAGCTAATAGCAAGACAGAGAAAGAATAGGCAGGGCTGGCAGGCAGAGAGAATAAGCAGGAGAAATGTAGGCTCGGGAGAGGAGAGAACGAGAGGAAGAAGGAGAAGAGAATGAGGAGAAAGAAGGGAACATGCCCAGAGCAAGAACCCAGGCAGTGGCCAGACAGACAGGCCCGAGAAGCAGTGAAAGTAAAATATACAAAATTAAGAAAAGTAAAAAGCCCCAAGGCAAAAGGTAGAGAAAGAGAAACAGGTTAAGTTAGATGAGCTAGCCAGTAATGTGCCTAAGCTAGGCTGAGTGTTCATAACTAATAAGAAGTCCCCGTGTCATGATTTTGGAACTGGTTGGAGGCCCCAAAGAAAAAAGCCTGGCACAACTGTCCTTGATTCAAGAAGGCAGCTTCTGCTTCATCGTCAGGCAACGAGTCGAGTCTGAAAAGTTTAGGCTCATCTTGTTTGTGGCACTGTAACTGAGTCCCCCTGAGACTCTGAGATGCATTAGCAGCAGAATCAAGTCCCCACCATTGCTGACACCTCTTGGGGTCCACACCTCATCACTCTCCTTAGCTAGGAATGCCTGTGGGTGCTGTGTCTAGCTTCCTGTAGGCAACCCTTCTTTCAGTCACCATTAGTGGTAAAAACGCAGGTATGAAAGAGTTTTATTGAAATGACGGGTGTGATGTGAACTCATTTAATCCCAGCCCCCAGGAGGCAGAGGCAGGCAGAGCTCTGTGAGTTGGAGGCCAGCCTGGTCTACAGAGTGGGTGCCAAGCCAGCCAGAGTTACATAGTAAGACCCCGTCTCGATACAAAACAAAATCCTGTCCTGTGAGGTTGGTGGAAATGCGTGTGTCATTTTGCTGTGCGAAGACACAGGAGCGGCAGGTCACTTACTGGGTGGCTGGGGATTTTCCCAGGAATGGCATTTTGCTGCAGGTCATTTCTGTTGATGTTTTCATTCCTAAGAAGTGGTGGATGATGAGGACATAGACTACTCAAGCCCACTTCCTTCCTTCCGGCTTGGAGTCTCCCTTTAATCCGGAAACTGCATTCAAAGCTGCGTCCTGAACTCTGCCCAGCGTGTCAGCTTGGACAGGAAGGACAGGGAATTCCTACTGGTAGCAGCCCCCAGGGAGCTGGGGAGTAAGTAACTTGAGGTCAGATCCATCTGCACAAGGACACATTTGAGCTTTTGCCTTTTAGTTTTCTGAGTTTTTCCTGGTTGAAGCCAGACAAAACCCAAGGCGTGGATTCCCTTGGGCCAGCATTTTCATACTGTGGGGTTTTATGATCGAACAAAGCCATGATTTTGGGGGGTTTTGTTGATGTTTTTATTTTTATGTTTTTACTCTATCTATCCCTGGCTGATCTGGAACTCACTGTATAGACCAGGTTAGCTTCCAGCTAACAGAGGCTTGCCCCATCAAGTCCTGAGATTCACTAAGCCCTGCTGAAAAGAAAAAAAAAACCCGAAAACAAAAAAACATGTTTGGGGGCTCTGGAGAGATGACTCAGAAGTTTAGAGCACTGGCTGCTCTTGCATTTGATCCCTACACCAACATGGTGTCACTCCAGTTCCAGGGGATCTGACACCTCTTCTGATCTCGGACCAGGCACACATTAGTGCACATCTACATATGTAAGCAAAACATTCCTAAATGAAAAATAAATCTAAAATAATTTAGTCATATTTTTAATTGAATAGGCTCAACTCATTGTTGGCTTTTATCTTGAAGCAAGAATATTAAAAACAGCAATGCTAAATGGTCATATCACAAGTCTTCTGCACAAGAAAAAAAAATCATCTGATATCAGTAGGAGAACGATTCCACCTGAAGTCCCCGGCACATCCATTTCCAGGGAGAGTGTGGAAAGGCGACTGCAGGAGGTGTTGTGTGCAGCAGCACTTCAGCATCTGGGGCTATCTGAGCATGCCTCGTCCGTGCTTAGCCAGTGATGCTCTTCAGCGTCTGGGGCTATCTGAGCATGCCTCGTCCGTACTCAGCCGGTGATGCTCTTCAGCATCTGGGGCTATCTGAGCATGCTGCGTCCGTGCTCAGCCGGTGATGCTCTTCAGCGTCTGGGGCTATCTGAGCATGCCTCGTCCGTGCTCAGCCAGTGATGCTCTTCAGCGTCTGGGGCTATCTGAGCGTGCCTCGTCCGTGCTCAGCCGGTGATGCTCATTCTTCTTGACTTGGGCAGTCCCAGAGCCAGAACACCTGGGTGTGAATCCAGCCTTGCCACCTCCAGAGCTGCAGGGAACTGAGTTTACTCTTTCTCTCTCTTCCTCGGGGTCATTGTTTCCTTCTCTCCTGCACTGGCGATCAAGCCCAGGGTCCTGTGCATGCGGTGAGTCCCCCAGCCCTGGTCACCTCTCCATGGCTTTGTTTTCATGAGAAAAGGAGTCAGTTCAATAAAGGTCTTTTCAAAGAGTGATTGGTGTTTGGTGATCAGTGCTAGATATTACTACAGTGTATGGCTGGAGTTAGTTTGTGCTGGAAGGGACGTGTGAATAAGAATCAGGCAGGCAGAATGGGTCCTTGTATTCTGGTCTGTTTTGGCTTGGTTTGTTTGTTTGTTTGTTTTTAGAAGCAGGTTCTTTTGCTCTCAGGCTGTCCTAGAACTCACTGTGTATTCAAGACTGGCCTTAAATTCCTAACCTTACCTCCACTTCTTCAGTGCTGGGAATGAGAGGCCAGCAAACTGGCTCTTAGAGTTTGACTTAGTCTTCTTAGCTTTTTAACTTTCGTTACCATTGAATTCATCTCTCCACTGACCTTCAGTTTCTCTTTGACACCCTCCATCTTCGCAATAGATCACACCATCCTTCCTCGTTTTTTTTTTTTTTTTTTCACTTGGTCACATATTCCCTGGTCACATACGGAAGGACACTTTGCTTTGAAGCTCTCCGAAGTTCTTCTCTTTGGGTCATAGCTTCAGAGAGGTTCTGTCTGTGCTGTGTGCTCCTAGCCAGGCTTCATCACTCTCTAGCCTCTGCTCCTCGAGTTTGGACTTTGGTTTATGTGGTGGGCACAGAAGCTCTGTCACTCCTAATACACTGCACATGACCCTCTCTACGGCCCTGGGTGCAGATGAGACACACACACAGCTGACCTCTGAAACAGGTTAAGAAGAGAGAGATGAAGTGAGATTCTTGAGTGCCTTTCCGAGCCCAAAGGGCAAAGCAACAAGTAAGCAGATTTTCCTCATTTCCCCTTCCCTGGGACAACCAATGACTTCACAGCGGAAGTCAATAGCAGCTTGACTCCACTCAGGATGCCCTCTGGAGGAATGGGTACATCCCATCTTTAGACGCTTCCGGTACCTACAGTGGGATCACTTTTCAGTTTCCTTCCTAGTCTTACGGTGACAAACTGCATTTAATGCCATCAAAAATAATCTTTAATTGAAATTCATGAAATAGTTATAAGAGGATCTTAAGGATAAAGTAACTTGATGGTTTTTTTTTTTATTACACATTAGACTCCTCCTTACCAGGGCCCAGCAAGCTTGTGTCACTGTGACTGCCTGTACTACGACAAAGGTTCACTCTTCTCTGAGCAAATGACAGCCCTTAACCTTACCTCCAGCCGGTCCCATGCTAAACTCAGATCCATATACTCATAGCTTGTCGGACACTCTGCAGAGGCCACCGACTCAGTGACAGCCAACCCGTGCCAAGGCTGTGGGAGCCAACCTTCCTCACCCAGCACTTGTCAGCTTGACTTCTCTATGCTATTTATGATCATCCGCAGTCACGGGGTCAGCACTTGGCGCCTCCCCTATCATCCGTCCTCAGAGGCTCCAGCTGAGCGTCATCCAGCCTTCCCCGTGCTCTTGCAAGCCTTTCTCCTCTTTTCCTATTATGTCATCCTCAGCTTCTTTCACTTACTCTTTGACCTAATTTCATTTGTGTTACTATGAGAAGCCCAGGTCATGGGCCGTCACTGAGGGACGTCAATGCAACAACTTTGAGCAGCGGCTCACAGCCACAGGCAAGAGCAGGGAGAAATAAATGCTTGTATGCTCACTTGTTTGCTTGCTCTCTTCTCATTTCTCCACTCTTAAACCTAGGGAATGGTGCCACCCACAATGGACTGTGTTTTCCCACATCAATTCATTTAAACACCACAATCCCTAAGAGACATACCACAGGCTAGCCCAGTTAGACAACCCTTCTTTGAGGTTCTCTTCCCAAATGGTTCTAGATTATGTCAAGCCGGTAATTAAAACAAGTGTCACCTAGGTGGTGACAGGCTGGGCACCTCTGCACGGACTGGGGTTACTTTGGCCAAGTAGCTTGCCTTCTCTGAGGCTCAGTTTGTGAACCTATAAATTGTGGGTGCCCGCCTTATTAAGCACTTCTGAGACTTTGACATCAGGAACAAGAAATCAGGCAAGACTGATGGTACCTGGAATTCAAGACGACAACTCGTCCTGACTGTGATGCCAAAAGGAGACTCTTGTGGCTGCAATTCCACATGGCCATTTCCTAATCTCTTACAGAGGTTTCCCTAGCCTTATTATTCCCTAGGTAAATGCTAACATTTGTCCCATCCACTGGAGTAACTCAGCTACGCGTGAGAGCCGATGGGACCACCAGCACGGAGTATGTTCAAATGAGTCAGAGCCAAAAATACCGCCCAAAGTCTCCTGACTCAGTCAGTCCCGTGGGCCCTAGAGCTGAACATCTTCCTTCCTGGATGTTTCTGTTCATTCTTATCAGGGTCATCTTGTTAAACCTGAGGGGGGGGGGTGTGTTTTGAGATTTCTTCTTTCAGAACCCTTCCTTTACCTGGACCATAAATCAACAATCAATGACGTACCTCATGCCCCAGCACACATTTGTGGGGACATTGCACCTTAACGAAGCCCCAAGCCCCAGAGTTTAGTGTGACAAACACCGAACTCTGGAAATGTCGTGGGCAGAATACTCATGCTACAGCATTGCCTAGTTTTCCTTGAAGCCCTTTATTGCCGGACACCCTGACGCAGCTCAGATGTTCCAATTCCTTTATGAGGAATATGGGCCACTGAGAAGGGTCCTTCTTTGAACTCCCCCTTTCCCATGTCTTGGCAGATCTAATTTCTGAGACTTCACTGATACTCATCTAAACACCTCTTTCGTCCTTGGAGGATCATGGAATATAGGCACTACTTTTATTTTTCCTTATGTTTTAATTGAGGGAACCAGACTCCTGAGAAGCTGGGCCCCTTGTTCCAGGAAGGGGAGGGTCAGGGACATAAGTCGAGGAAATGGTCATTAACTGTCTTTTTCTTCAGGATGGCAGTGCAGGGACAACCACAGGAGATTGACCGCCTTGCTCTGCCTGTGGAAAATCCAGTTATTACAACCCCTTTTTCTGCTTGGCTGACTTACCTATTTTAGGGGGTTTCATAGAAAACCTGGAGAAAATTCCCATTTAAGAGTTCCAGTTTTCTTGTTTAGAATCTCGTGTCTAACAGCTGTCCCGTGAACAGCATACATACAGCCATTCATAAAGTGGGCTTCCTCTATGATTGTCCACCTGCAGCAACCTTGAAAGACTTGCCATAGACTTGATATTCAAGCATATGTCTCTAGTCCTTTTAGTTTCAAGATCATTTGCCTATTAAAACCCAAATTTCCATGTGCAGACATGGAGAGGGCACATCAACCAAGCAATCACATGCTGTTCGGATCACTTGTCAGCACCTCAAGGGCTGTCTTTCCCTGGAAATGCTGTCAGTCCTTCTGTCTCATGAAAAAGAGAGTGAGAACCACCATTAACTCTTCGCCCAAATATCTGAGGCTTAGGCCTCAGTAAAAGCGCACCCCCAAAGCCTTTCAAAGTCTTAAGGCAGACTGTAATAATAATTTGAAAACATATCTGTCTGTCTATTTATCTGTCTGTCTGTCTATCTCTATCTATCTGTCTGTCTGTCTCTCTACCTCTCTATTTCTCTATCTTTCTATATATCGATGTTTGGGGTCAAACCCATGGCCTTGAGCACGATGTGCAAGCTCTCTAAGCTACATCTCCAGTTCTGGAAGTGCTTCATAAATAGGCAATGTCAATTGAAATCTCATCTTTCGGTCTACATGCACTCTTATATAGAGGAGATACAAATGTTCTTGCATTTTCCTATTAGAAAACAATTTTTTTCATACTCCTATTTCAGGTCTTCAGAGTTTCCTTTGATACCTTTTTATTTCCACGGAATTCAATTCTGTGCCGTGGTGCATCTGCTGTGTTTAAAAGTCTGTGACTGGTTAGCTAGGTGGCAAAAATAGAGTGCTAATTAGCAGAGAGAAACAGAACTGAAGTAGACCCTCAGGGAGAGTATCCCCGAGTGCTCTTTTGAAGATCATGCCCACCCTGGTCAATGGCAGTGCCTAGGTCTTGCTTGGGTACTGACTGACCCCGGTCTTTATTGAACCTTGTGAGTCATGAGTTCACTTTGGACATGCAAGTTGGCTTCATGCTATTCCATGTCTGCATATCACACATGAAGATTCAGCCTGCTATTCCCAGATGTCTGTTCTTGGTGGTAGAAGGAAGGATTCATGGGAGAGTGTGGATGGTGCATATCAGATATATCCATGCTAATACCAAAACATCTCCAGCTGGCCTGAAGCATCTCTACTGAGGACAATCTTTTACCTTAGTAACCACTAACCAGGTACCAAACTTTACGTGAGCAGGTTACATGCTCGCATGCAGAGCTTTATTGGGGAGAAAAGAGATGTTGAGTAAGAATTGAGATTCCTCATGTGAGGAAGAGCCAAGAACAAGGGCTTGAGGAGTCAGAGAAGGGATTCAGAAATGATTCCCAAGCACTAGGACACTCACTCCAGGCTTTTATTGACAGCAGCCACATGTCGCAGCTGTCACTCATCTGGCAGGTGAAAAGTTGTGGCACAGTTAGGTCAGGTACCCAGGAAACCCAGAAGGATCAATGGTGGACTGAAATGATTCCTGTGGAGGTTCTCTGCCGCTGAGTTGGACTTGATAGGAATGAATACAGAAGAAGCGAGGATCCTCATGACCTCAGCTCCCTCTGCGAGGGGATGGCAATGCTAACGACTCGCTGCTTCATGGGTAAGCTTCAGACTCTGTGCCACCCTCCTGAGAGGCCTTGCACACCAAAGGGGATGCCCTGTGAAGTTCCGCCAGGGTTTCCTGCACTTTCAGGGCATCTCCTTACACCAGGAAGCTACCCAAAGGTTACAGACTCTACCTTTGCTCAGCCTTTGTTGTCGGAGGAAGGTCTGGACCACAGGAGTCCAAGTTAATTGATCACGCTGGGAAAACTTCTCAGCTGAAGTTGGGCAGAGCAGGATGAGAGAGATGACTGAAATGCTCAGGGGTGAGTGGGACAGAAGAGCTGAGCTGCCTGACATCCTCTGGGGAGTGGACAGGATGTAAATACTAAGTCATAAATAAATAAAAACCCAAGAGCTAATTCTTTAGCTACAAGGGGTTTTGAGGTTGAATTGGCCCGTATGTACTCAGCACTGATGTGGGATCCAGTCTCAGTAGATTTTACCCCAATATTTTCCTGAGCTCTGTGTCATAGCAATAATAGGTAATCCAGTGGACTCAGGGCACACCTACTGAACCAAGGCAACTAAAGCTCATTTTTCAACTCAGCCAGAATTTCAGAGATTAAAGTTTTTAGTCACAGAATCTCAAAATACAGCATGAACCTCCGCACCGCAGGAAGCACTAGAAGCATAGCCCTCAAGAGAAAGGTTTGTATTCTGCCTTTCAGCTTCTGCTCAGTTAAAAGCAGTGTTGCCATCTTTGAAGGTCGGTAGTCTAAAGATAAAAATTGAACAGACGAAAAGAAATCACTCTTCAAGGTTATAGAAAGCCATCAGGCTAGAGACCAGCCTATACACCTTCCATTATTCCTTTCTCGCTCTCTCCCTCTCCCCCCCCTTCTCTCCCTCCCTCCCTCCCAC
Source organism: Chionomys nivalis (assembly GCF_950005125.1). NCBI lineage: Eukaryota > Metazoa > Chordata > Mammalia > Rodentia > Cricetidae > Chionomys > Chionomys nivalis. The sequence goes on along the minus strand of NC_080097.1, from coordinate 65,347,900 downwards.
CTCCCTCTAGTGTTGGAATAGATCGTTAGCTATTTTCCGAGTCCCAGATGAGGTACGGTAAAATTCATGCAATCCATTTACCAATCAGCCTTCTATCTGTGGTGCACCGAGCTCATTGCTCCCAGGGACCCTTGTGCTATCCCACCAGCCCCACTGGAAGACTGTGGACAGTTGTGTGCTCCCAAACCTGTTTTCGCCAGTTGTTCTTGCTCTATTTAACACATGTAACCTAAGAATGTTTGAACAAATGAAGTGGGAGTGTGGAATGAAGAGCCATTTATATGACAACTATGTGGTTGCCTTGGAAAGACTTGTTACTGGGTGGGCCAGGTTAAATACGAACAAACCTTCAGATCGAGGCGAAAGGCATAAAATCTAGGCAGATTCTACACAGTTCCTGAGTTAATTAGGAAAGATGATGGAGAGTCCCAGACAGTGAGCCATTCTCCTAAAACAGGTTTTGTCACTTGACCAAGTTGTTAATGACCAAAAACTCATATATTTATATACATGTGTGTGTTTAAAGTACGAGAATAAATTTTTTATGATTATATGCTTCAGACATTAAGTGACGTTGTAGTCATCTTGATTGTGCTGAGCTCAAGGATCGTTTTCACAGTGATGAGAGTCATCTGTGTTGCACAGCTATTCAGGCCCTCCAACCACAGCAAGACACCTACAATGCGTGCATGACACAAAGGCTGAGCCGGACAGAGGAAAAGCAGACCACTGCTCCCCGGTCACGCTCACTGGGACCCGTGCTAACTGGGGGAAGCTGGGCAGAACCATTTCACAGGCTCTCACAGATACATACACTTCTCCCCTCCCGCCCTGTCCTCCCCTTTGCTTCCTCTCTCCTCCTCTTTCCCCAAGCAAGGAAGCTGCGTTCAAATAACTGAAGTACCCCTCTGAGCTGACTCTGAAATAAAGAAAGGAGAACCATTGGGAGTGGAATGACAGAGTGCCCTTCACAGTCCCTGTTCTAGAGAGATGTCATCTCTGGCTTGAAAGGAGCAAGGGAAAACCAAACCATGCCCTAGAAAGAACAAGCTACACATTATATTTGCAGTGTTGGGGGTGGAACCCAGGGCCTTGCTCGTGCCTGGCAAGTATTCTACAACTGAGCCACACTTTTAGCAAAACTTCACTCACATATCTCTTTCTCCTGGAGTGAGATTAGGATGTAGTCAGAGAAATCTTATAGGAAGTATCATAAAGTCCAATGTGTTTTAGAATAGTTTCTTCTCTCTTGATTTAAAAACACTGTGGATGGCACACACCTTTAATCTCAGCACTCGGGAGGCAGAGACAGGCGGATCTCTGTGAGTTCAAGGCCAGCCTGGGTCTACAAGAGCTAGTTCCAGGACAGGCTCCAAAGCTACAGAGAAACCCTGCCTCAGAAAACAAAACAAAACAAGAAATCACTTTGGAAAGACCATATTCTCTTTCGGTTTTGTGTTTAAAGTGCATCCGCAGGGGAAGAGGTACAGATAGATGTCTGTAGATGTTAGATCGTGACAGAGGTGTTTGAGAACTTCACGGTGAGGTGGTTGTTATCTTCCACAATCAAAGCCATATGAATGTGCTGTGATTTATGCTAACGTGGCATGCTTGGAATCATAAAGCAGGTATGATTGTTGGATTCCTGTTTACTCAGGGAATGCCGATCCCAAAGATAAATATGCCAGAACATACGCTTCGTGGGAAAGCACGGGCCTGCCATCTCCAGCCCACCCCTTTCAGCCTTAATTTGGATTTTCTGAGGTGCTTTATTCTAGAGCAGAGGAGATGCTTTTTCCCAATTAATGGAGGAACAGCTGATGGCTGCCAGACTAACCAGAAAAGATTCCTCTCTGAATTTCTGTACACCACAATCCACTGGCATGTCATCTGACCGGGCTTTCCACCCCGAGGACTTGGTCTCAGTTTGGAGCAGACGACAGAAAGGAGGGGTGGCCATGGAGATTCCAGGTGACACTGGTTGCATTTCCTGGTTCTCATGGATTCTTGGCTAACTGGCATCCTTGTGGATGCCCTTTGACCTTCTCTAATGAACCTTGATCTTGGAGGATCGTCTAGGGCTAGACTAATGGAGGTGTGCGGCCTGCAGTCAGAACGGGCTGAGGGAGCTAGCTGAGGGATGCTCCAGGCTAACGGAAGAGACTGTCTTAACCTGAAATCTTATTTTCCTTGCTTTTAGTAGCGGTAGTGTCTCTCTCTGGTAATAAGGAAGCAGCGGGTCAGAGAATGAAGCTCCAGACGCAGGGAGTTACCTAAGAGACAAATTGCTTCCAGTTTTATTCAGTTAGGTTTAGTAAAAGACTTTGTTTTTAGGTCGTCTGGTGGAAACTCAGCCATCTTATCTGTGTCCGAGGAAGAGTGGCCTCTGCTCATTACAGAATGTGGTAGAAAATAACAACTGATTTTTAGGGGAACCCCACAAGCATTCTGGATACGAATGTAGGGGACAGGAAGGTCAATGTGGGTTCTACAGGAAGTGCCCCGTGCAACCGCACTGTGGCATTGCTCACTGTGCGAGCTTCTAGATCCGTGTCTCCTCGTCTACTTCCACAGAAGGGAAGCAGCGGCGGCGGCAGCCGGATTGTTCTTGCTGTCTGGCCACTCCTCTGGTAGCCATTCGCATGACTATTGTATTTATTATCATTGTATCAGCCTCCATCTGAGCCAGATGCAGCCAGCATATAAATAGCATGCACTGTCAGAGGCCCTAAACTGAGAAGACAATATGTGACTGACACTGAGCATTAACCCTTTCCTTACTACTGTTCCACTAGTGTTAGAGGAATGGGACAAGCCCCAAGGCTGAGAAGGTACCCAAGAGGTAAAGTCTTAGTTTTAAGAAAAATTTAACAAGTGAGGCATCTTTCTTTGCTCTCTTTCTTCTTTATCTCATTCTTTCTTTTTCCTTTCTTTCCCCCAAGACAAGGTTTCTTTTGTGTAGCCTTGGCTGTCCTGGAACTAGCTCTGTAGATCAGGCTGGCCTCGAACTCAGAGACTGACCTGCCTCTGCCTCCCGAGTGCTGGGATTGAAGGCGTGCACCAACACTGCCTGGCAAGTGTGACATTTTTTAGTGGTCCTATTCTTTCCTTGTGCAGAATGACATTTTACAAGTTAACTAAGCATCAAGACTAAGCCAATTTTTCGGCTTTCATGGAAGGCCCAACTTCAGTACTTCTCAACAACGAGCTGGATTTCGGGCTTTGGCAGACGATGCCATGGGGAAAGTGCTTGATGTCGTAAGCATGAGGGCCTGGGTTCAGATCTCCAGGACCCAAGGAACAAGCGAGTGTAGAGGTGAGTTCCTGTAACCCCAGTGCTGGGATGTGGAGATAGGCAGATGTGCAGGGCTTAGTCAGCCTAGCTCATTAGCAAGCTCCAGGTGCAGTAAGGGACCTATGACAAAAAATAAACTGGAAAGTGGTATAGCATCAATCTCATGCACGGGTGCCGCCTGCCCGTATACACACCTAATAATGGTAACCGTAGTGATGATGGTGATGGTGAATAGCACAGGTATGAAGACCTATTTTATTTCTAGTTTTATGCTCTTTATTCTGAAACGAAGTTTTAGATCGAGCTATTAAAACACCAGTTGAGGCGAAACATCCCAGGGAACATTTAGGGTACGAGACAGGTTTTCAAATCCAAGAAATCCTTAACTCTGAGCTCAGCTGTTGCTAACTCACCAAATGACCTTGACCCCATTTCCTTATCTTGAAGGTGGCCTGGAGGTGCCCACTGGCTGCTGTAGCAGACCCCAGCTCTGACACGACAGTAGGTAGAGCTTAGAAATGGGGCTTCTTCCTCTGAGAACTCATGCTTGTATGTCCAAGTTTTGGGTACAAAGAGACCATTTGTTTTATGTCCCCCTCCGCCCCGTCCATGCCTTCTGTAAGCACAGTGACCAGAATGAACATCTGACTTAGGAACCAGGAGAGACTCTCTCTGTCACCTCTCTCCTAGGACTGCTAAGACACTGTTGTGCCTCTTAGCTGTCATCTGCTGTTCGCCTCACCAGTAACTAGCTGACTTTCTTCTGTCACAGTTGAAAAGAACTGTGGCTTTGCCTTCTAGGCCAAGCTGGCAGGTGCCTTAGCATGTGGTGGGCACTGTGCTCTGCGCAGCTTCGGTGCACATCCTTTCAAACTGGGACAACTGCACCAGAGAGGAGAGAGTCTGGGAGTCTTAACCAGGTCTATCTGGTCCCTGCCTCTCATCTTCTGCTCCTCATTCCTTACGAGAGATGCTGTCTTCTCTCATCCTTCCTGCTATCCAGCCCCCCTGGACCACCACCAGATTCATCTCTGCACGATGCTATTCTGATACGAGCAGATTTAAGGACAGCCCATTATTTTATCACATACCCATCTGCTGCAAACTGATGTGTGTTTCCCTTCCACTCTCCTAGCTCCTTCTCCTGGGTCAAGCTAAGATGTTCTGTTTGCCAGTTCCCACATACTCCATCAGCCTTCGGATAGGATCCTGCCTCCTCTTGAAGCGCTTCTTGTCACCTACAACACTTGACCTGCTTTAGGGATGAGGAGGAGGCTATGATGCCTCTGAGATGGCCCAAATTCCTAAAGAAGCTGGTGACATCCTTTCACAGCAGGCGACAGCAAGATAGAGGAGTTCCAAGGAGCCATTACCCGAACCATTAGTCATAAGGGAGATGTCGGAGCCTTCTGTTGTTCCTCCATCAGATGCCCTAGGGACCTGGGCACATCTGCTGCCCATCCTGGTCACTGTGTTTAAGAAGGGTATGGGACCAGAGTCTAAGTTTACCCGCAAGTTCCAGACCAGTAATTGTTTTCCTCCTGCAGTGTTTGCCCCTTTCTGTCTCCGAACTGTGTCTGGTAATATTGGATAAATGTTTGTAGGAAGAAAGCGAGAGGAGATAGGAAGGGAAATGCAGTGAGACCAGCTGGCATTTTAGGGCACTCGGTTTATTCTCTGAACCACCCCTCTTCACTCATGCCCGCTAAGACGCTAGGAAGTAGCCTGTTCAGCAAGGCTGGCTGGCCGGTGAACCTCTGGATCTAGATGTTCCTTCCTCCCCTCATGGAGATTATGGGTATGACGAGCCAAGCTGGGCATCTTAACGTGGGGCTGGACCTCAGCTCTTCATGGTAGCCTGGCACTCCCTTTGCCAATCGAGTTGTCTCCTCGGGCTTTGAGCATAGATTTTGGTTAGGTTGTCATGTTCTGACTTCTGTTAATTTGAAGAGAAATGTAGTTACAAATCTTCTGAGGGGAAGTGGGATCTGGCAGGGCTGCATGGTAGTTATGGTAACTACCCGGGTATCTGTCAGACTGGAACAAACAGGGTGCTCCCCGAACTCTTCACCCACGTTTTCCCCTGCACACATCCATTCATCATCACAGGAGCCTCAGCAAAAGGACTGCTAAATAGTCAGCGTGTCCCCAAATAGCGTCCCTCAGAGAAGCCGCCTTGTTGCTGTTCCCAGAGGGCCATCTAGAACATCAGGCTCTCAAGGAAAGCTGTCACGTCCTCACGGTCATCCTGACCAGAACTGGGTTCTCAGGGTCAGGCTGGGCTGAAGTCGGCTGACAAAGAACACCTAATGGGGCCTCTGGTCTGCATTTAATCCTGTGCCAGCGCTGGTTCCCAGCATGAGGCCTCTGTCGGTCTTGATGGTAGCCGTGGAAAGAGGCAGAGAACGGGTCTGTCTGTCACCTAGCAGCAATGAAAGATGATTTTGCTAGCGCGTGCAGAGAATCCCAGCAAGAGCAGAATTACACTCCAGGCTTGATGAGTCAGAGCTGGGGCATGAGGAAGTGGGCGCTGATTTGAGGGATTCCCTGCCTGTTCCCTCCCTAGGTGTCACGGGAATCACTTTCCTGTGTACAGAAAGTATGCAGATCACACCCAGACCACGGACTTGATTTTGTGGCCATGTTGTGTGTGTCTTGAGGGTTGTGATCCAGCCAAGCAGCTTCACAGGCGAATGAAGCATGGTGAGCTTTGTCTTTTTGACAGAACATTTGTCTTTCTCTCTGCTTGTTTGACTACAAGCAAGTCTCTGAGGACCTCCCCACCCCCACGGGCTCCGTCATCTCATGACGATCTTACTGTGTGTCCGCATGTGTGTGGGGCACACACACGTCTTTGAGTACATCCACGAGGAGGCTGTCTGTCTGATGTCTTCCTTCATCACTCTCTGTCTTGTTTTTGAGACAAGTTCTCTCACTGAACCTGAAGCATACTGATTCAGCTACACTAGCCAGCAAGCACCCAGCAAAGGTCTGCTTGCACCCAGCACTGAGATCACAGGCAGGCCATGCTAATGCACCCAGTTTTTTTTTTTTATATATATATGCATGTTAGGGACCCAAAATGCAGGTCCTCATCCTCCTGAAGCAAACACTTTACCAACCGAGTCACCTCTCATACTCTTGCCTTGGCATCTTTTCTCTGTTCACCATACATTGTGTTCCTAGACGCTTTGAATTGTAGAGAAATAGGGTGCAGTTCAGCTTGTCACTAGGAAGAAGAAAAAGGAGGAGGAGGAGGAGGAGGAGGAGGAAGAGGAGGAGGAGGAGGAGGAGGAGGGAGGAGAGGAGGGGGAGGAGGAGGAGGAAGAGAGAGAGAGAGAGAGAGAGAGAGAGAGAGAGAGAGAGAGAGAATGTCTCTTTCCACTTAAAAGGCCAGCCACAAAGAGTATCCAGGAAGCGCAGAATGAATGGTTTCAGCTGACTAGCCTTTTTTGGCCCCACAGGAGCCGAAAGACATGCTGCTGTATAGTGGATGTAGCCAGACTGATCCTGGCATGGCAGAGCTCAGTTCAAGCCTCCTTACTGTGTTCTAACAGCTTTTAACCTTGGCCAAATGACTGAGCCTCGCTGAATCTACTTCCCTTCTATAAAGTAAGAGTGCTAAGGTCAAGTGTGCAGGATTTCAGTACAGGATAAAAGTGACTGGTCCATGCTGTACAATAATTGCAGCGGTCACCACTGCGGTTTCCAGCCCTGCCAGTCTGTATGTGGACAGAGCAAAGGGAGACTGAGCACAGTCCTGCTCATCTCCGAAGACACAGCTTTGTGTGTCAAGACTCCCTACGAATGGGGATGCAAACCCAGCAACCACACAGGGGTAAGAACGAAGGACAAAGTGTCTCCTCATTCCAGTTGAAGTCCCTTAGCTGAAGGGACTCTGGCTCCCTTTCTTGTGTCCTTCTTTTGACAGGCTGGCACCCAGCATGAACGAAGTAGGTAAGCCACGAAGGTCAAAATAAAATCTGGTGTGGATTCCGATTCTTAGGAGCCTCACACCTATCAGGAAAGACGAAAAGCCTATAAAGATCAAAAGGACATAAAAAAGGACTGAGGACATAAAAGAGCTACAACTAAGGCATGGAACTCATGGAGAAGAAGAAATCAATGAGCAAGCGAGGGCTCATCTCTAGGCTTCTCCTTCCTCATCTTTCAAGCTGGACAAGAGCTGGCAAGATTGCTCGGCAGGGTCAGGCACTTGTGACCACGCCTGATGACCTGAGTTTAATCCCCAGGACCCACACAGCAGGAGAGAACTGACTCCTGCAAGTTGTCCTCTGACTTCTACATGTGCTGTGGCAGTCAGTGCACTCCAGTGCAGAGACACACACAAACACACAACACCGTAAATAAACATAAGTGAATGAAACCAAAACGGGCTAATAACACTATCCAGAGTCGTGAGGATCCAGCGAGATACACAGAGTTCTTGGAGCAGACCAGACACGTTGTTAGTCTTCTTTCGGTGTTCGTTAAGTTTGTCAAATGTCAGGTAGAGGATCGCTCTTGCCGCAGAGATGGACAATGTCCTTTGTATGAGCCAAGGCAGAGTCTATACTGAAGGCGAGGGCTGGTTAGGAAACTGGAACAAGATTGTCGGGTCCTGAATGGCAACATTGGAGTCTTGGACTTTACTGAACATGCAAAATGAGCTTAGTCATCTAGAACTCAGCAGTCACCGTGAATGAAGCTAGAATCAAACCCATCTCAGGGAAAGCCTCTATGTCTGAGTGCCAGCAGCTGTAATAATGAACCAGGTGTCGGCAGGCATGACAATGAAGCTTGGGCAACCAGGGCTCAGAACTCATGCTGGAATGGATACCTCAAGGAAGGGTCCAGCAGTGTCCAAGTTGGAAACTAGACTGCAGGGCGAATGTGTGTAGTAGGGGTCAAGTGGCAGGGTGGGGAGATGGGCAGGAAGAGGGAGGTGGGGAATAGAAGACATTACCCCATGCCTACCCGCTACTACTGACTTTTTTCAGAATATGTTCAGCTTTGCTGACTTGCTGTTTTATTTTCTGAGTCTTGGAGTGTGTAAATCTCACCTAAACGCAGTCCCCTTTATTCAGAGCAGGTGGAGGATGCACTGGGGTAGACAGAGGTGAGGAATTTGACCATTGGAGACTTCATCATCATCCGCACACATGGAGACCTATGCCTTGCGGTTCCTTCTGCACATCTGCAGATGAGGTTCAGGAGAATATCACAAAGGCCTGACTGGGCTCACAGTGTTCCCAAGAAGATTCCATGCAAATCTTCAAATTTATTTGAAAATTAAAAATTGGATAATTTGAGCAATAGACTTGATCATTTTCAACTCTAGCTGTAAAAAAAGCTACCATTGGTTTTAAAAAATCGGGGGCTTGAACTTCCCATAGGGCAGGGTTCCTGCCCTCTCTTAAGGAGGGGGGGGAGGGAGGAGGGTGAGTGGGGGCGCGGGAGGGGAATGGGAGAAGGGGAGAAAGTATAAATTTTTGAATGGAAAAAGAAAAAAAAGAAAAAATGCCACAAAAAATCCAAATTATTATGTAAGAGTAACTTTTTTTTTTTTAACGTTATGAGGCAATGGGGCAGTCCCTCAGACCTTATGTATGCCATTTAAAATTCTTTTGGGAACAAGAAAGAAGAAAGTACATAAGTAAATCTATGTATGACGCAAATCAAGACCAATTACTATAAAATGTCTGTATGTAGTATGGGGGCAATGAGCCGGTGAGCACGAGTTCAAAGTCGTTTGTCGCTGTGAGGCTGGCTGTGCATCTTTCAGAAAGTGAAGGGGAAAACAGCAGTGTTAATGGGGGAGCGGACTTCTGGTCCAGACTGCATTTCACCTGCACCAGAGCTTACAGAAAGAGGGGGATCCCTGGAGAGAGGAGGCTGGTGTGCTTTCTCAAGGGTCACCTTGTCAGCATGGGAAGGAGACAGCTAATTCTCCCACAACGGAAAGTATTTGCTGCTTAGGGTCTTCAAGACTTTTTTTTCATACTCCTCCAGCAGCTCATTTTCAGAGTCCCAGATTCTGTGCTGGGAAACCTTGACTTGCCCACTGCATCCTTGCTCAAGGGAGAAGTTTGCCCTCAGCTGTTTGAGAGCCAAGTCATCCTGAGTTCAATGGGATCAGCACATGTTTGTCTAAAGGCGGAATTTGGCTCTTTCTGTTTCAGGCTTAAGAGGCCTGTTTGTTATATTATGTAAGAAAGAGTGAGGTCATATAAATAGTCATGGCTCCTACCTTGAACCAAAAGTCATCCTTATTTGGGGCTTCTTCCAAAGTTAGAAAACAATACAGGCACCAGAAACATCTCGGGGTCAGTGAAGAAGTAATGGCCACCTTGGACTTGACCATAGGTTTAGAGTTAGTGTCAACAAAGTAGACTGCCTGCTGCTTAGTACTGGTAGCCTGGACTTGTTTTGTTAACCTCTCAGCTGCTAGAAAGAACACTGGAAATTCAGGCAGTTTTTACTGCTACCAGGATGCTCAGGAATCACAGGGGTGGGGCCCTCTATCAAGGTCCTGGGATGTGAACCCTTCAGCACTACCACTTCAAAGGGCCCTTAGGCAGCTGAGTCTAAGAACTAGCATAACCTTCCTCTTGACCATCACATTGGCTTACCTGAAGGTACATCAAATGTCTGTGTTCAGCCTGCGTAGACATTAACAGACATTAATCCTTAGTTCATGGATCTGGATTGGATTCTTTCGGGGACCTTAGCTCTGAAGGCCACTCTCTCCTACTTGAAGTATCTGATGCTTCTCAACACGGAGCTTCTGTCTGAGGAAAAAAAAAAAAACCAGCTTGGAGACATAGAATTAAGGGAGAGGAGTGAGGGAGATTCATTCACTTCTCCCCACTGCGACCTAAATCCATTTTAACATCCTACTTAAATCCTACAAGAAATGCCAAGATAGGGCACTCTGGCACTGGCTTCCTCTTCCTTGGGAAGAGTTTCTGCGGAGGAAGGCTGGGTCTCTGCAGCCTCCGCAGGAAGCTTGGCAAGAGGCTTCTCTCCTTTGAGGAGTAAACAGTTTCTAGTGGCAGCAAGCATGCTGCCAAGGGAAGTTATTCCATGTTTAGGCAGAGGACAAGACCTTTGTTGCTACATTGTGTTTCTCTTCTGCTGTGCATTTTCTGCAGAGGCTCCTTCCTTTCTTCTCTCCTTCCTTCCTTCCCTTTAGATTCTGGATGTATTTATTTTTATTTTTTATTTATATTTATTTTTAGATATTTAGATATATTTGTTTTACATGTATGGGTGTTTTGCCTGCACATATGTTGGTATACTATATGCATGCCTGGTGCCTTTGGCGTTGGGCATTGGATTCCCTAGAACTGTAATTGCAGACCATTGTGAGCCACCATGTGGGTGCTGAGAATCAAACCCAAGTCCTCTGGAATATCAGCCAGGGTTCTTAACCACTGAGCCACTTCTCCAGGCCTACATGGGTTTCTCTTTAAAATTCATACTACAAATGAAGCTTGGTTAAAACCTGCCCAGAAGTTTATGAAACAAAAGAGAAAGCCATGGGTTCCTCTCTCTAAAGTCCCTTGGATGCGAGTTAACATAACCTTCCTCCTGGCCATCACATTGGCCTAGAGCCTGGCTCCTGACACAGGGATGTGGTCACTGCCAACAGAATTCACAGACAGAGTCTGATCTTCTATAGATATCTTCAGATGTCAAGAACATGAGAAGGAACTCGGCTGATCCTCTGACTGGGGGTCCATGGTGACTCTAAGAACACGAGAAGGAACTCGGCTCACCCTCTGACTGGGGGTCCATGGCGATTCTAGTGGCATCTATCTATCTGTGCTTAATACGCAGGACAGAGACGTTAGAAGGCAGCCGCATCATTACCATAGACATAGACATGTAATGTACTTTATGAGCCCCAAAGTCACAGAACTTTTGGGACACTTGGCTGGAGGGCAGCCTTTGAAATCTACGCATTTGCCATGCTTTTCTGACTGTGCAATAGTGCGAGAACACGGGACCCGTGATTCAGCAGTGGGGAGCTTTGGGTCTTTTAGTTTGTCACCAAATGTGAGTTCTAGTGCTGCAATTTAATCCAAATGATTGCTTCTGGTAGCAATTTAGTAGAGGTGTCATGCCGAATTAAGATTTTCTCAAGTTTCAGCAGCTGGAGATACTCAGAGGCAGGTGACCGTCACAGCCTGCATCCCTGTGCTTATGAAGGCGAGGTCATGCTTGGTGCAAGTGAAGCCATCTTAATGGACCTGTTTTGATATTCTGGGGCTTGGGGGGCATCAGAGTCCAGTGAACATGAGTGGCTCTTTGGAAAATTCAGGATAGAGAATCCTTGCTTATAAGGTTTAGAAAGCCCAGTTTTTCACTAAGTCTCTTGAATAGGCACCGACCATCATCTCAACATAAAAGATTAGAGAATTGGGAGAGGGTCCCTTAAATTAGCTCACATGATCTGTTCATCTGTGTATGCTGAATTATGCCTAGGCATGGGAGCAAAGCTGTGGCTTAACTCAAGGAAAGACAGAAGACAGCTGAGTATAACTGTCTGAGATGAAGATGCTGCTGCCTGCCGTAGCAGGTCCGTGGTCCATGTTGGAAGAGAGCTACACAGGCTCCCAGCAGCCACCTGCATTAATCACTCACTCCCGTTGGCTTTAAACCCTGTTCATTTGCTCTGTTTCAGAACCATCATAACATGCTCGTTTCAAACTGCAAATGTGCTCACAAATTCTCTAGAAGTGTTAACACTTTGTTGTTGTTTGTTTTTTTTCTGAAAAAGGTTATCATTGTGTAGCTCTGGATGCCCTAGAACTTTCTCTGTAGACCAGGCTGGCCTCAAGGTCAAGAGATCCTCCTGTCTCTGCCTCAAAAGTGCTGGGATTAAAAGTGTGTGTCATCATGATTGGGAACTCTTTTGATATTTCCACTTTGTCAGGAAATTTCTAGGCCTATAAAATATGCTAAATTCTTTCCTCTGTGGTCCAGGAATATAATGCTCTAAGTCTTCATATTTTATGCACAGTTGAGCAAATTCTTAAGACAGTGTTAGACTAAAGAGATATGGATCCAATTTACCAGAATTAGAATGCAAAAAGGTGGCTGGCTGAGTGCCAAAAAGGGCTCCATAGTCCAGTGCCTTGATTTACAACTAGGTTTAAATTTATTTCTTAGCTGTGCTTCTGTTCCAACTAAGTAATGATTTAAAAGAAAAAAAAAAAAACATGAGAATCCTGTAATTCTATTCAGGAGGCTGAGGCAGGAGGTCCCCCAAGTTCAGATCCCACCTTCTCTACAGAGCAAGGTGAAGGCTAACCTGGGCAACTTTGTGAGGCCTTATTTCAAGACAAAAAGTTAGAAAATGGGGCAAGGACGAGACAGTAGCTCAACAGAATGCCTACCTGGCTTGCATAAGACCCCAGGTCCCAACCCCAGCCCCACAAGTAAATAAAGAAGTTAGTAGTAATTGAGTTGAAAATTTCTTTTGCTATAAGTGATGAAATGGATTTTTGAATGTTTCTATTTAAAGACAGAAAACATTAACAAAAGCCCAGTCCCTGTTTCCCTAGCTCCTCCCTGTCCATAGTCGCTGCCGTGGCTTGTTCCTGACATGGACTCATTCAGCTTCTCCTGGAAGTTGTCAGGATGTATGCCTGGCTAATGGAGAAAATCAGTACACTGCCCAGACTGCACAATGCCGTGACTCATTCCTGGCGTTTGGGGGTTTTGTAATGGAAATCGTGGTGCCGAGCCGCAGTTCTAACCAAATGGATACGTGAATATTAATGAAACAAAGCAGAAGTCTCCGAGGTCCCTGCATGATTCTTACCTCGGATTCCATGTCTGCATGATGGGAGGAAGATTTTTGTGGGGTGGATTGTTCCTTTCTGTAACCCACACATGCTTGATACCACAATGTTGTTTTATTTATTTTTTCACAATGTTGTTTTAATTAGACTTATAAAGCACTGTAAAATATTTGTCCTTGGTAGAAGGAGGAAATTCACTTATAGATTGGAATGTTTTGTTGAAAGAGTATTTGTGTCTATTGAATTAGTCGGCTGCAGTTTACTCTACTATTGAATGCTTTTAAAGTTGCCTAATGTCCTGTAGGCAACTCACATTCAATAACTCTATCGTTCTATCTGTCAGTCATCTATCTATCTATCTATCTATCTATCTATCTATCTATCTATCTATCCATCATCCATCAATCATCTATCACTTATCTATCATCTACCTACTTATCAATCATCTATCTGTCTTTACCTACACATATCTATCTAATACAGGGACAAAGAAACATATTCCTTCCCCATCACTGGGCCCATGGTTGAAGCTCCAATAACAACAGATAGAATCGGGGCTGGAGAGATGGCTCAAGGGTTAAGAGCACTGACTGCGCTTCCAGACAGATCCAGGTTCAATTCCCAGCACCATACATGGTATCTGTTCCAATGGGTCCAATGCTTCCAACCTTCCAGGGCGTCAGGCATGCACATGATACACACGTGTACATGCAGCCAAAATGGCCATACAAATAAAATCTTTTAAAAAATAGTTTAATAAGACAAGAGTATGGAAATTGATGGAAACCTATTTTAGATGATGCAGGAATAAAGATACACAGAATCAGGGAAACTGCTATGTTTTGATGGTTAGGGTTGAAGAGAAGACAATATGCCAAGGGAAGCTGGGAGAGAAGGGATGTGACTTCGTGGTAATAGTTGGGATGGGAGCTTCACAAGGTCTGTCTGTCTAGATTCTGCCAGGCATGTCTGTGTCTTCGAGGACGGTTGTATTTCTTTGCTCTGGTGTGGAGCAGTTCCTTTGGAATGAGGTTTAAGACCTACATCAGGGAAGGGAAGGATGGGTAGATGAGAGTGACCTTCCTGCTTCGGCTGTTTGCTGGAGTGCCATCATCCATATTGTGGGAGATCCATAGGGACACTGTGGGAAACATGAAGCCCTGGACAGTGACAACCCCTTGGACCACAAACTTATCCCAAAGGTCATTCCTCTATGTGATGGAAGAGGAGTTCAATGGTGGGAAGAAATGAGGGCAGCAAGGACAGGTGACTCTGACACATGTCTTTTGTTATGCTGCATTTGAACTTGTACCCAGAGAGTAGCAGGACCAGCAGGGCTCCGACGAAACTCACAGATAAGACTTCTCCATTAGTCTTTGATATAAATGCTCAAGTATTTAACATTGGATTTTGGTGAATTTACAGCCCACTGGAGCAGGGATATTTTGAAGTTGCTCATTGGAAGGTCACTACGTAGAAGACATTTTCAGCGGAAGAGAATGCACATATCCGTTATAGCTCCGCCACTTTATTCTGCTCCTGTCCTCTCTGACAATAGCTCCTGCTGCGAGCTCTTAAGACACAAGTGCTAATATTATGAGGAATGAATTGGATGAGAAACAGTTTAATCTTTTCTAAAAGTGCTAAAAATACCCATCTGCCACCAAGAATGGTTAAGAATGCTCTCCCAATTCCAGATGTGAGATGCCAGGCAAAGCCCTGTATGAATGGATGCCGTGAGGCCTGGGCAGGAGTGGAGGTTTAGCCCATAGAAAACGAACTCTAGACGAGGATGTTTAGAATGAATGTCAGTCATTAGACCAGGACTGAGACATTGGGCACACTAACCGTTCTTTTCCACAATGTCACGGCAGGTGATTCGTGGCGCAAAAGTCTCCCTTTCTTCTCTACCCAAGAACACTGAGGCATAATTACATTTTCAGAGTCTAGGAAAATGGCTCCTTCCCCAGGGTCGAAGGACCTGCATTCAGATCCCCAACACCCATGTATTGGTGTTGGTAGTGGCATGTACACAGTGACATGTGCCTGTCATCCTAGCACGGAGGAGGTGAAATAGGGGGATGCCCAGAGCTCCCTGGCCAGCTAGTCTTGCCAGATCTGTGAACTCCAGGTTCAGTGAGAGACCTTGTGTCAAAAAATATTGTGGAAAGTGATTGAGGAAAAAACTTCTGCACACTCCTACAATCAGAAATGTACATGAACATGAGAGAGAGAGAGAGGGAGAGGGAGAGGGAGAGGGAGAGGGAGAGAGAGAGAGAGAGAGAGAGAGAGAGAGAGAGAGAGAGAGAGAGAGGTTGTGTGTTCCAGAACTAGAACCTTCTGCTATGTCCCTGAGGTCCTGTATTAAATCAGAAGACAAAGCAGAACCAAACACCTGCCATCTTCTTGGCTTCTGCCCAATCACCCTTCTATGCCCTGAGCCATATCTAGTCAAAACCTCAGGATATTTGAAGGGCAGTGTTTCCCTCCTTGACAGTCTTCAGGGTTTGCCAAGAAGGTCTCAGACAAGACCTGGAGTGACCTGGAGGATTTGGAAGTAAAACAATTGTGGGCCAAATACGTGTGTACAAACAAGAAGGAACAAGAGGTTTGCAATTCCCTAGGGCCACATCCCATCTCTTCAGTTCATATATGGTGTGTGCTCATCCTCACCCCTCCCCCATTCCTCCCATGCTATATCTGCTAGGAATCTCTCAGGCTTTTCTAAAGTCATTTTTAGCCTTTATAAGTTTGTAGATGAAAAACTATACAAGAAAGAAGTAGTGTTGATTTTAATTAAAACAACCAGCTTTTCTGTTTGGAACAAAAGCAACTTCTCAAAAAATAAAAATCAATAAGATTGTGAGTGCTTTTGCATCAGCCCTACCAGCAGAAGATTGCTTTCTAAGCTGGGTCGTGTGGCAGAGCGGCCTCCTGCTGGTGCTGTGCAGTGCTGAGGTCTGCCTCTGGCTCTTGTGTGTATTTCTGGACTGTTTGCTAAGATAATGCTTATGCTTGTTATTTGCATTGAAGTTTTTTTTCTGTGTGGTTACTCTTTGATATAGTTCTTTTAAGGGGAGGAAATTTACTTTCTAACTTAAATTCATCCAAATTTGTTAAACATTCTTCTCCAGAAAAGTGAAAAATGATAGTTGAGACAAATTCCTGAAATCTCCAGTTCAGCATTTTCTCTGGCTTCCAGCGTTGAGGTTTTGAGAGAACGCAAAGAAATTAGTTTTGCTGATAGCTAGTGATGTCATTTATATTTTAACTTTACTGTTTACCTCAGAAGCTTGCCGAGATGCAAAGGAAGCCTCATGATTTTAATCTTCTCAAAGGACAGTGCCAGCAAGACTGTTCTGATTGCCAGATAATCACAACGGTGTGTTCTAGATTGCTAGATAATCACAACGGTGTGTTCTAGATTGCTAGATAATCACAATGGTATGTTCTAGAGTCCTTCTCTTCTGACACACCCAGTTCCCTCACAGCCTGCCAGCGGAGCCAGAGAGAGGGGAAGAAAGCAATGACTTGCTTGTTTTCAGAATTTCATTCTGCGCGGCTGTGAAGACGTGCTGCAGTGTGCTTCTCATGTTAGCAAATTCCTAATGTCAGTCAATGCTTAGATTCCTTAGTTGGGAAAACCAAGAAAGTGTAAAAGAAGCTCTCGGGCCATCCCTTTGTGGCAGCTAAGCCTCCTCAGGGAAAGGCAGTGGACACTAGTCCTGCTAAGGAACAAGAGCGAGCCTCAGTTTCCCCACCAGCTCCCAGTCACACTCATCTTGAAAATGAGAAGTAATTATGTTTGGAACAAGATTTTTTTAACCTCTTAAAAACACCACTTCACACTTAGTAGATGTTATTAGTAAATCATACATTAAATCAGGGATTGAGAGGTGAACAACGGCTGGGTGTACCCATCATTTGATTTTGGGGCTGCCTGTAATTTTAGCAAAGTTTGACTTCATGCAGTATAAATGGGGTGCCAAATAAAAAATGTGCAAAAGCCAGTTTAGCAGAGCTTCTCTGAGGGGGGGGGAGGGAGGGAGGGAGAGAGAGAGAATGCGAGTGAGCTGGGAATCTCCCAGGAGAAAAGCTGTAGAAATTAGCTATAACACAAACTGCCCCAGAGGGCGGAAGGATTTATGATGGACGCGATATCCCACTTCAGTAGGAAGTGTATAGCTATTGAAGGGAGACCACAAAATGGTTATGTTGTCATGACATGCGATCTCCGGTTACAGGGCTGGCCTCATGGGGACTGTTGGGGTGAAGAGCTCAAACATGCACAGAGAGGGGAGGGTGTGTGGTTTCACAAATCTCCATGAAGGAAGGACTTCACAGCATCACCTTTAATGCTGGGGGAGTAGAGAGCTGCTGTGTGCATGCGGAACCTGCTGCGGTGGGTCACAGAGGGAAAGTCCTGAGCTGTGCCGGGAGCCACGGCCAAAGAGGCAACCGAAGCAGTTGGGCCGTTCTCAGTTTCCCGTCAGCTTCTTGCCCCTGCTCTTTCATTGCTATCCCATTCCGTTTTCCTCTCCCGCATGGCCTTTGTGTCTTCCCGTGTCGTGCCTGCATACAAGAGAGTTGCAGGAAAATGGAGGGTCTCCTCTTGGCCTGTGCTTACCATGTAACCAACAGCTGAGATTCTGAACCTTCCTCGGTTTGCACAGAGCCACTGAGGGCTCGTTTTTGAATCTCAAGCATGTCCCAGGTCCCAGCCACCTTACTGGTAGTACCTGCTGCTCACTGGCTGTATTCTAAGCACTTGCTTATTCAGACCCCGGTTCCTCTACAGGGTCGGGTCTCCACAATGTTCTGCTCTAGATCTAGATGCTATGGTTTCAGTCTTTAAAATAATAAATTAAAAAATAATGCCATGAAGAATAAACATGCACTGCAAAGCATAAACGGAGGTGAACCGAGGCGAAAGTCCCCTTCACTGCAACAGAGGTCAGCCAGGGTGTTGAGGTTTTCTGTGGCTTATATTTGACCAGCGCTGCCTTGTATGTAAGGCACTGGACATAAAGAAAAATGACTGATTCCCACTGTTTGCAAGATTGCTGGTGTCTAGGACTGGAACAACCATGGTTGTGGTAGTTTGAACGTAAATGGCCCTCATAAGCTCATAGGTGCTATTGGGAGGTATGGTCTTGTTGAAGTAGATGTGTCCTTGTGAAAAGACATGTGTCACTCTGGGGGTGGGCTTTGAGGTCTCTTTTGCTTAAGCTTTGCTCAGTGTCCCTGTCTACTTCCTGCTGTCATCTGATCAAGATGTAGCCAGCACCTTATCTCCCTGCATGGCCTGCACATGGCCATGCTCCCCGCCATGATGATAATAAACTGAACCTCTGAACTGTAAGCCACTATCTCAAATGTTTTCATTTAGAAGAGTTGGCATGGCCATTGTGTGTCCTCGCAGCAATAGAAAGCCTGGTTAAAACAGTAGTTAAGAGCACTAGCTGCTCTTCCACAAGACCCAGGTTCTATTCCCAGAACCCACGTGGTGATTGACGACAATCCATAACTCCAGTCTCAGGGGATCTGATGCCCTCTCCTGGCCTCTGTGGGCTCTACACAAACACGGCACACAGACTTACATGCAGGCAGAACAGCCATACACATAAAAATAAAAATAAATCTTAAAGAAAAGATTGCTGGTATCTGGAAAATCAACCAAGGTTTTTCTGGACCCTGTATGTTGTCTTTTTCACTTGGGTACCACACACTGCCGCCAGAGGTGGGCCTTCCACAGGGAAGTCATGTTCTGCCTGCTGGTGCTCTCTGGGGTATAGACTCTGTACAGGTCTATGTGCAGAAGACAGGGAAAGACAGCCACCTCTCAGAGTCCCAGAGTCCCCTCCCAGAGTGGGCACTCCAGGACATCTCCAAAGGGGCTGGAATGGAGGGCAGAGGAATTTTCCCTAGGGTAATCCTTGTGAGGAAGCTGAAAACACAGGTATGAATAAGCCAAGGCCAGACAGAGTCATGTGCCCCTACTTCTGTCTCAGGTGGATGGCAGGGAGACCCCAGGGCCACCACTTGTGACTCCTATGCTCTTTACTGAAAGGGTTACTTCAAACAAAGGTAAAAACACCGTACTGATGGAGGGGCTGGGATTGAGATGGCCTTTTGTCAATCTTTTGTGAATCTTCACCAAGAATACTTCTTGGTTTAATTTATCCCTACCCAAGAGCCCACCAAACACAGACCTAACCTACAGAGCACCCCAAACCTTCATCTCTTTACTTTCCATAAGAAAATAGATTCCTATAGCTCGCCTATTTCACAGAGGAGGTCCGGGGAAATCAAGAGTCTCTTCTAAGGGAAAGGTGATCATTTGAGCCATGAAGAAGTCTGAGTTTTTATTCTTCAGAGCAGAGGGCTCTTTCCCAAGCCAGGTGACTGAAGTCTATCTAGACTGTCCCACACAAGATAGTGAATCTCCTGCTTCTCTAGGTGTGTAGCCTCAAGTGGCAAACACGGGGGGATAGGGAGGCCCACCCTGGCTCGTCTTGATAGGCACAGACTCCAGGAGAGGGCAGGTTCTTAGGAACCTCTCTAGCAAATCCCAAAACGGAAAGACTCCAGCAAAAAAACGTGGTTTTCAATCCTGCCTTTTCAAACTCCAGGCAAAATACTGGCATTGTAAAAATATTTTCCAAAGTCTGCCTATTATTAGCTCTGATATAAACAGAAAATCAGAAGTTAAGGAGATGAAGGCAAAGAAATTGGTCAGCCCTTTTGACATGTGTTTTGTCCAACTAGGAGGTGAAGCACACACATACACGCACACACGTGCATGCACGCACACACACACACACACACACACACACCACTGGCCTTTCCCAGGTACCAATAACTCCCCTGTTAGGGAGGAATTAACTTTTGAAAGGCTAACTCATGAAGAGGCATTCATTTGACAAACAGCGTTTCTAGAAAAGCTGCACACTACGCCAGGCAGTATTTACCAAGTTAGCAGTACTTCAGATGGTACCCCCAAATCTCCAGTCCACTTCTGAGGGGTGCGAAGTTCATTTCAGGAAAGGCTGACTCCTGTGGAATGAGACCAACACCTAGGCTGTTCTTTCAACAGATTTCAAAGAACAGAAAGAAGCTTTTCAGCCTCAAATTTTATAACTTTTCCAGCTGGGCCGAGGGGTCCGGAGTGTGTCTTTACATCCAGCAGGATGCACTTTTCTCAGTCTCGGGGCCTTCTATAGCAGCTGTGGAGACCCCTGGACATTTCCATTTGCCCACCACCCAGAAGCTGTCAGAAAATTTCTTGAAAGGCCAGTGTGTGTGTGCTGAGCTGAGCCCTGTGTCCCATTGCCTTCTCTGGGTTAGCTTCTCAGCTGTAACTGCCCACAGCCTTCTGGGGAACAGAGCCAAGTCTAGGACAGTGGCCCCGGGGTGTTGAGGTTGTTCCTTCTTTTAATTTCTATTCCTTTGTCTTAGTAGCCAAAGCACGGAGCCGGGAGACCCACTCGGCAAAGTTCTCGGCTTGGGGATTAAAGGGGATGCCTTCAACAACAGTCCGGGGCAGGGGGGCAACTGAGCCAAGGGCAAGGTTCAGTTCTGGAAGCCCAGTTTTCAGAGACATGAAATGTACTAAGAGGAGAGAGGCTAATGGGAGGGGATTCCTACAAATTACATTTCCGAAAATAACTGTTAAACGCTGGTGAATTTAAGCCCAATGCGACAGTTGTGGCGGAATAACTGTTTTTGTGAAATAGGAGAGCCGATCTAATTTTCTATATTTTTATTGTCATAAAATCCACCCATTTTAACCATTTTTAAGTACAGGTCCAGTATCAATTACATTCACAAAGTTGAGGGGTCACTGGTACTATTCTACTCTAGAATTCTTTTTCCATCCTAATCAAGAACTTGGAACCCATTAAATAGTGAGTCCCAGTTCCCCTTCTTCTTGTCCCAGCCCTCAGAAACCTCCATTCTTTCTGTCTCTAGAAAACTGATGCATGTATGTGGGATTGTACATTATTTATACCTCTTAATCTAGTTTAATCCACTGGGCATAGTTTATGCCTTTGAAGCTCCTTCATGTTACGGCCGGTGTTAGAACTCCCTTCTTTCCTAAGGGTGAGTAATATCCCATTGTGCGTTGCACATTTTCTTTATCAGGTGATAGATGTTTGAGTGCTTCCTTGGGTGTCCTATGACTACAGTGAGCACTGACACACAAGCATTGTAGATTTATTCTTTGTTCTTTTAGGAAAACGGACCCCAGTTAACTGGACAAATATTACAGAGGCCAATGGGACCTTGTAGTCCCATCTCTGACAATAGAAGAGATCCCTATGGTCCAGGTGACAATTAGGCAAGAATCCTTTGGTGGGGACATTTACATCAAGTAAAGGAGGTCCCACCCACCTCTATGAGCCCAATTTTGATGCAAGGAGTTTGCACTCCCTAAAGGCCACATGTGGAGGAAAAGGGAGCCATATCAGCTGAGCCTTCGTCTCCTGTGGGAGGGGCAGGGTAGGATGATGCTTCTCTTCCAGCATGAAGGGCATAATCTCCTGCTGTCTCTAGCCTGATACAGGGGCTGATACACTGTGAAGCTTAGATGGAGATTCTGCGCAGGGTTGGGGAGCTGTAGTGATAGGAGTGGTGGGTGGCTTCCCACCACCCGGCTCCCGCCATTGGCTAGCTTTACCCAAAATAATTACACGGAAACTGTATTCTTTTAAACACTGCTTGGCCCATTAGCTCTAGCCTCTTACTGGTTAATTCTAACCCATTTCTAATAATCTGTGTAACACCACGAGGTGGTGGCTTACCAAGAAGGATCTTAACCTGTGTCCGTCTTGGAGAGGAGAGCTATAGCATCTGCCTCACTTCCCTTCTTCCCAGCATTCTGTTCGGTCTACTCCACCTACCTATGTTCTGACCTATCAGGCCAAACAGTTTTCTTTATTAATTAACCAATGAAAGCAACAGATAGACAGATGACCCTCCTCCATCAGGGAGCTCTGTCCAGAGCACAATAGCCAGTATCCCTGGACTGTAGCATCCTGAAAAGGATGGTGAGTCCAGCTCCCTTAGCACGGTCCTTCATGCCCGTGTGTCTACTGGGAAGAGAACCCTTTCCAGGGTGGCCCGGCCCTGGCCCTAATTCCTCCCAGGCTATGGGAGGTTCAGGGATGAATGAAAAACAGTGAAGACAGGACTTGTTAGCTTAGGTGGGGATGCCCTGGGCTCCCACTCAATTAGATTCATTCTGCTACTGTTGGGGGTTTCTTATCATTAGTTGAGAAGGTCCTGCCAGAGAATTCCAGTCTTCCACAGTAGGTTTAATTGTGGGTGATTTCGTGTGTCCCTTTATGTCGCTGCCGGGGCCTTGCATCATAGACCAGTGAATTCAGGGAGGTTTCTATTTGCAAGTGAATCATCGCTTTTCCAGTCGAATGTCACTTACTTGGAATTTTTGTCTGATTTTGTTTTTGTTTTTGTCTCTTGGTGTTTTTCCATGGGGCTCTTGGCTAACCAGAAGAAGAAGGTGGCCGGGTGGGGCTGGGTAAGGGCGGCTCAATCTGCCTGGAGCAAGGTTTGAGTTGGCGACTCCGAGGCAAGCATTATGAATGTGAAAATAAGAAAACGGATGCTTTATTTTGCTTTAAAGGAGGAACCGAAGCCAAGTCAAATCGAGAGCTCTAATTTGGGAATAGTGTTATTACAGGTCATTGGGAGTTGGGTACACGCTAAATTGGGAGGCCAGTCACATGAGGAGGCAGCAAAAGCAGTCACATGGGGGGGGGGGCAGCCGAGGCTCATTTACAATGAAGTTTTATTTTATTTACTACATGGTTGAAAGAACTTATGGCAGACTCAGAAACCAAGTCACCTTAGTGGTTGTTGATTACTCTAGGTCCTGGCCCATTTGTTATTTTATACACAAGCTGGAACTTCCCGTGTGTGCTTTCTGGGGCTTTATTTAGGACCTGGAACCTGTTCCCTGATGAGTGGAGCAGCCCATGTGCTAAAGGTGATTTGTCTGTTCTCCACATTCATGCCTTATTCCAAAGGCTTGCTTCCTTTTTCTCTGAAGTCCCTAAATATTTTACATATCGGGATAAAGGTATCAAACTCACACACACCGAGAAGAGAGAGGGGGAGGGAGGGAACACACACAGGAGAAACGGGGAGGGAGGGAAGGAGGAAGGGAGACCCACATTACCTTTATATTTCCATTCCCTCATCACTGATGCTGCAAATGCCAGCTTGAATTAAAAAAGAGATAGACCTCGCCCCCACTGTGGCCAGCTCTGAGCAGTCCCTTCCTACTTCCACCTGGTTTAGCTGCGGGAACTAAAGTGCTGATTTTTCTTGAATTAAAGTTGCATTTCCAGATGTCTTAAGCTAGGCCTCATTAGCTGCATTTGAGATAAGACGTTAGAAAGCACAAGACTATCTGGAAGCCGTTAATTGATACCCAGTGCAAACAAGCTGTGGTCATGGTCCTAAATGGAGCGCCTTACTAAGTGTGTGACAGCCCGCTGGAGCCACCACAGCCTGAGGGCCAGCGACGCTTGTGATCAACGTTAGGGACAGAGGGTGTGTGGAAACTTTCTAGAATAGCAGCCTGCTCTCCAGACTGGCACAGACAAGTGAGCGGGGACCGTGACACCGTTAGCGGCAGTGCCAGGGCATTGGCCAATGACCTTAGCAACTTGCCCTGTACCTTGGTTTCCCATGCGGAATAGGGAGGGTAAGTTCAGAAGATGGTTGAGAAGTGGGGTCAGGTCATCAGGTAGACGGGGAGCGTAAAACGTTGTGGGAGTTCACACCACAGCCACCTGTGCTGGAACAAACCTGACTGCTTGCCCCTTCTCAGCACGCCTCTGACGTCACAATACCCAGTGGTCACCCAATAATGATGAGCTATATGCCCAGCAGACACCAGAGGAGGGGAGAAGAGGAGGAGGACAAAGTGGAGAGGGAGGAGATGGAGCAATCCCTTATGTGATCGATCATTCCATCCGCACGCTCAGTTTTCACCTACCATCTGGTTCAAGTGTAATGTTTCCAGCTCCATCTAACCTGGACAGCGTCTGTGTCCTCCCCCTCAAGCGCAGCACGGTATTATGGTCCTCTAATCAAGAGACCTGCGCTCCTCCCACTGTGTGTCTCCTGGTTCATCGGCAGAGCAGTGAGCTAATCCTTCTTCATCGGACGGCTCTCCGGAGCAGCTGTTTAGAGGTAAAATGTTCTGGCTGCCGTGGCTTCCTACAGACCCATCACCACCCTCCTCCTGGGAGCAAGGCTGTACCCTGCGGACTATGTAGAGGCGGGAGGGTGGGAGTCTGTGGTTAAAAAAAAATACGACAGCACTGACATTTGAGCCTCGTTATGTTTGTGGGCCACCCCAGGCTGGGTCACACTTTACTGTACAGCGCCCTAAAATCCAGACAGGTGTGGTCCTAGTTTCCCTGTCCATCCTTAGAAGGACATTGTACCCTTTTCGCTGGACAGATTGCGATGAGTGGAAAAACAGAGAGGCCAGCCCTGTCTTAGAAATAGTTTAGCCGGGCGGTGGTGGCGTACGCCTTTTATCCCAGCACTCGGAAGGCAGAGGCAGGCGAATCTCTGGGAGTTCGAGGCCAGCCTGGTCTACAAGAGCTAGTTCTGGGATGGGCACCAAAACTACAGAGAAACCCTGTCTCGAAAAACCAAAAAAAAAAAAAAAAAAAAAAAAGAGAGAGAGAGAAATAGTTTAGCATTTTGATAACTTGCTTATTGTTTTAAACTCATGACTTCTAAAAAAAAAAAAAAAAGGCCACATCATTCTTGAAGCCATTGCTCTGATCTCTTCTCCTGGCCAAAATAAAATAAAAATCACCTTTTTTTAGCCGGCCTCACATTTGCCTTTCTTGGGAATTTTAGCGCTAGAATGGAGAGCTATGCTTTTCTTGACCCCCGCCAGTGGTTTGCAAACATGAGCCGTGGTCTCAGCTATCTGCAAGGCTAGTCAAACAGGGTCCTCCTTCCACAGCTGGGGCAGGATGCGGAGGTAGGTTCCTAACAAGTCCCCAGATGTGCAGCCTTCGGCAGCTGGGGTGGGATATGGAGGTAGGTTCCTAACAAGTCCCCTATGGTAATTCAATTGACTGTTCAGTCAGTTACAAAAATTAAATAGCTCGTGCTCAGGCATTAGGTCACTAGAAGAGGACTTACTTACATAAAGAACATCTGTAAAGCCCTAGATTCGGCCCCCAACACTGCAAATAGGAGGGGGGTGAAAAGATTTGGTAGTTCAGGCATCTCATCAGTGAAGAGACTGCATTTTCTAAAGAGGAAATAACTGAAGTACATTGTGTTCCTACAGCTTAGTAGGAATTCAAGTCCAGACAACACTATACTTTGGGGTCCTTCTTTTTATGGCCCACCCCATATCCCCCCAAGAATTAGAATAGCCAGTCATCTTCAATGGTTCTTGGGAATGAACGTCTCAAAAGGTGCTCCTGGAGTGTAGTTTGTAAAACCAGGGTCCTGGATGCAGTCCCCAGCAGACTCACCCGTGTCACCTGCAGTTCTGTGTGAGTAGGGGCAGGACCCATCCATGGTCTGGAGATCTGTTTGCCGTGTGGCTGAAAG
Organism: Chionomys nivalis; assembly: GCF_950005125.1. Taxonomy (NCBI): domain Eukaryota; kingdom Metazoa; phylum Chordata; class Mammalia; order Rodentia; family Cricetidae; genus Chionomys; species Chionomys nivalis. Next base: position 65,322,175 of record NC_080097.1, on the reverse strand, counting down.
GTGCTTGGGGCACATTGATAGGGAAAGGCTGGTCCTGTTTGCTGGGCCCCCACGCCGTTGCCAATTCTGCCTTGGTTTCTACTGTTGATTCTTAGCCTTGCCGTGGGGCCGGGGTCCTGAGAAGGGACAGGCTGTCGTCATCAGCTATCACAGGAAAGCTTATGCATCTCTTTCAACCTGCCCAGTCCAGTGAGACTGCATGGTTGCCCAGGGGAGGGAGCAGCAGAACAGCAGGAAGTAATGTCCTCACTCTCATGAAACAGAGGATGGCGAGAGAGAATCATTTGGCCAGGTCAGTCATGGAGCTCAGATATATGATGACTACCATGGGAAAATGAGGTGAGATTCTGGAGCAGAATCTTCTCCTGATACCATGGATGATGGCAGGGGCGAAAGTGGAAGGGAGGAAATCTGGATTTATACAAGGAACATCTCCAGCAGAGAGAATCTAATGTCAAAAATGGATTTAAACAGCTGAAGGCCGTCTCTACTAGAACAGTGACAAGAGACCCAGGTCTGGTGGGTTGTGCTTCTTGCCAAGAAATGCTGGATGCTACTGGAGATCTTCTAGAGAGCTGAAGATCTTTCGGCAGAAAGAGACAGCCTTTTACAGCCACGCCCTTGGTTCCCAATGTGGAAGCCTCTCAGAGTGGCTCTCGACTCCTGTGGTCTGATTCTCTCCAAATGATCTGCATTATAGTCACTTCTGTGGTTCTAGCATGTTCTCTCAGCTCTCTCCCAACCTCATCGAAAGGGACAGGTTCTAGTGACTGAGACTGAAGACAGGTGTCAGGTTGACAGGTACATCCATCTCTAAAGGTAGCGATGTAAAAGGTCCGTTAAAACAAAGCGACGCCCTGCTGCTGTCATCCTTGGCTCGGGACCAGTGAGGTTAGAGCCTTGCATTATCTTTCTCCTCGCTGGGCCCTGTCCCCAGCACTTGGGGTAAGGGTGAGGGCCAGTAGGAGAGTTTCTAAACCCTGGACAAAGGAGTGCACCACTGCTCCTAGCTTCCGCCATAGCGTTTAGATTTGTCTCCTGGAAGGAGCCTCTCCCATTCAGATCGACCCTCTCCATCTTCGCCCCGGTGAGTGAGTCTGTTGGTTCTGGACTGTTGAAAGTGGGTAGACAAAGCTCGATGAAGTCTGGACCTTGCTGCCTGGGCCTGCTTTTCTCCACACCTCTTCTTTCTCATTCCCCATGACTTCCCCTCCCCTTGTTTTGGTGTCTTCATTTCTTGCAGAATGTAGACAGCATCCTTAAATTCAGGATGCACGAGTCACAGACCTTCTGCCTTTGGCCTCAGTTTTGACTGCAGTTTCTCACCAAGTTAGCTAAGGCGAGGGTTCCTCACCTCGTCAATCTGAAGAGCTCTGCTCCAGCTGTTGACTTACAGCTCCACTTGGCTCTGTGCCCAAAGAGAAAGGCCCACAGCCTTTCCAATCTTCACCTTTCCTAGTGTCCTTGCTGCTCTCGGCCCCCAGGACTTCAGCTTTTAGAGGTGGTTCCCCTTCTTAAAAAAAAATAAAATTCTGGAACTTGAGTCTGAATATGTCAGCAAACCTACTAACCTGGGTGAGTCTGCGGCACAAGTAACAGGTGACAGTGACTGGCCCTTCTCTGCTTCCCTGTGTGTTCATTCCCAGAGTACCAGCTTGGGAATGCACCAGAAGGGAGGTGAGGCGTGCCTCTCACTCCCTCTACAGGGCTGTCTGTGGAGCATAAATGGGTGTGCTCCACGACGGCCTCTACTCTTGTGGCTGACCAGGACTTTCCCAGTGAGTGCACAGTTAATTTGTGACAGAGATTCCGATACTCCATCTGATAAAGTTGTTCCTTTCTTCTTCGTAGTATGACTTATATGTCGACGTACTTCAGATTTAACGCCTACATGCATAATACATAAAGCTCACAATCAACAGCTTCAATATGCTTATTTGGGGGACTAGCAATGTGTTTTCCTTGGTGACAGCATCTATATAGTTAGACACCGTAGCATAGGCTCATACATTCACTCTTACACATTGGGATCACAGCAATTCAGATGGGGCATTTTGTCTGTTGTTAAACAACTCCGTTTGGTTTAGAAAGTGTGGGACCCAGTGAAGTGATAGTCTGGGTTCATTTTAGGAAGCAGGTCCCCAGTGTCAGGGTGGAACATGCTGACTGCAATGTCCCCACACTTCCTAAGGTTAATCCCTGTAGTGAGAATTAGCTATTGTCCAGGTCGACCCGCGTGATTAAGAGTGAAATATCAGGGCTCTTTTAAGAACTGCTAGGTCCTCCAAGATGCTGTCCCAGCTACTCCTCGCTGGATGGTACCAAGCACTCAGGTCTTTGTGCACTTTAAGGTCTCTTACATTGTAGTGGACATCGCAGAGTCTGGACACCCCAGGCTTCTGTCAGAATTCTCCTTTCTTGCGCTTCCCATGTAGTACTCTAAGCATGCCTTTTTTTTTTTTTTTTTTTTTTAAATAAGGGCAGCACAAGATTCGCTATTTTAAAGCCTCAGGGCATCACTTTATGGTATGGGGGTTTGATGGGGATGGGTGAAGATCGATGAGGGCAGAAACTCAAGTCTTTACCGAACGTGCAGCCTCCCGTAGCTCTGTGAATGGCGCTTACAAAATTGCTTGCTGTGGTTGTCAAGAGGAAGGGAATGGTGTTTCCATCTGCAATTTCCATGTGTTTAAGAGACCCATTCCTAGGAAGGTTTATTAAAACTATCGCCATCCAGACATAAAACAATCTTGACACAATGCCATTGGGATTGCTTTTCTTTCCTTCTTCAACAGATATTTACAAAGAGTTATGTTAAATAAGTTTAATTCTGCTATCTCAGGCTCTCGAATCTTTTCTTGTGAGGAGTACTTTAATTGGTGTTGGTGACAATCAGGGAAAGCACCAAGGACTGCTTTGTTCTCTGGCAGAATTTTCCACCCTAAACAGAATGTTAAGAAGGGGGTGCAGTGCTGGGCGATGGTGGCGCATGCCTTTAATCCCAACACTCGGGAGGCAGAGGCAGGCGGATCTCTGTGAGTTCGAGACCAGCCTGGTCTACAGAGCTAGTTCCAGGACAGGCTCCAAAGCCACAGAGAAACCCTGTCTCAAAAAACCAAAAAAAAAAAAAAAAAAAAAAAAAAAGAGAAGGGGGTGCAGTAAAGACCTGGAAATTGAATCGTTTTGTTTTCTTTTATATGTCATTCTTATTTGACTTGAAAGCTAAAACCAATCAGCATACTGCAATATAATTGTGTCTACTAGTAGAAAGAAATTTCTAGAAAATAACATTTTGAGTAAAAACTTCAAGTCAGACTGGAGAAATGGCTTGGCACTTGTTGCTCTTGCAGAGGATTTGGGTTGAGGTTCCTCTACCCACATGATGTCTTTCTTGCAACCCTTCTAATTCTGGTCCCATGGGATCTGACACTCTCTTCTGACCTCTGTGGGCACCAGGCACATATGTTGTACATGTGCATTTGAGCAAAACACTCAGACGCGTAAATAAATTTTAAAAAACCTCACAATCTAAAATATTACCAGACAAACATCAGAAATAATCTCCAGCTATTAAGATGTGGTTAAGAAGGAAATGTGAAGACACAGGCGGAAGTGAGTCCATCACGACCCCCACAGAGCTAGCATTCCAGCCGAGAGGGGCAGAAGTCAGATAGAAACATCCAGGAGGCCACACAGGGCTAAGCTCTGTGAGAAGTAAAGCAGAGCCAGGGATCGGGGAGAAGAGGGCGAGATGGAGAGGTGGACAAAGTCAGTGTGAACAAGAGATTTCTTTGCACAAAAGTGAGCTGATAGAGGCTCCATGTGGGTCAGGCAGAAAGAGTTCAAGGAAAACACCAAGTACCAAGTTCCGAGGGAGGTGTGTGTCTGCTGTGTTGCAGGATTCCCAGGGAGGTGTGTGTCTGCTGTGTTACAGGGTTCCCAGGGAGGTGTGTGTCTGCTGTGTTACAGGGTTCCCAGGGAGGTGTGTGTCTGCCATGTTACAGGATTCCCAGGGAGGCGTGTGTCTGCCGTGTTACAGGGTTCCCAGGGAGGAGTGTGGCTGCCGTGTTACAGGGTTCCGAGGGAGAAATGTGTCTGCCGTGTTACAGGGTTCCAAGGGAGGAGTGTGGCTGCCGTGTTACAGGGTTCCCAGGGAAGTGTGTGCGTGTGCTGTGTTAAGGGAACCAGGATGGAATAAATGCAAAGACAGAAGCAGGGTGGGACTGAATTATAAGCCAAGGAGGACTCCGGCTTCTATTCGTGATGAGATTGTGTGTTGACCCGTTTTCTACTGCCCTAGCAAAGTACCAGAGACTGGGTACCTTACAGGGAAAGGAGGCTTATTTAGCTCACAGATTTGGAAGCTAAAAGTCTAAGAACAGACCAAGTTCAGCCCAGTGGGTTGAGCCCCTCGTGAGAACTTGAGGTGAATGGCACCACAGTGGGGAGGATCCATGTGGAGGAGAATCCTTGGCGAGACAAAAAGCCAGAAAGTCAGGGGACAAGGCGCGCTCTTTTACAATCCACTGTCATGGGGCCTAAGAAGGTTCCCACAAGAACTACGTCAGTTCCTTCTGGGGATACTCTGCTATCTAATTAGATTATGACATGGCCCTACTCTCTAAAAGTCACACCACTTCTGGGCTACCACATCATACCCGTGTGGTATGAGACCCTCTGGGCCAACTTCAAGCCAGACCCAAATCCTAGCAGATGGGTAGCCTTGGGAACCTCTACTCTGGAGAGTTAACTGGAGAGTGACCTATCAACTAATCTTAAAAGATCATTATTGCAAAATGACGGTTATGATTCATATCACCAAATTTGCTGATAGTGTGGGATGGCAAAGTATGTTCAGATTCTGGTTATATTGTGATTATGCTAACATTAGACCAATGATAACAGATCTGGAAAGAGGGGGGAGAGAGCAGCAATCAGGAATATTGGAGAGGAGAGGAGGGGAGGGGAGGGGAGGGGAGGGGAGGGGAGGAGAGGAGAGGAGGATGAGGGGACGAGGGGAGGAGGAGGAGAGGAGAGAGAGAGAGAGAGAGAGAGAGAGAGAGAGAGAGAGAGAGAGAGAAAGAGAGGAGAGAGGAGAGAGAGAGGAGAGAGAGAGAGAGAGAGAGAGAGAGAGAGAGAGGAGAGAGGAGAGAGGAGAGAGAGAGGAGAGAGAGAGAGAGAGAGAGAGTAGCTTTGGAACCCCGTGAATGGAGCTGTGGAGGGTACAGTCGAATCTGTATGTCTAGAGGTCAAGGGATACATCTGGACTAAAAACACAAATGTGGGGGTTTCCTACATATTCACAGGCCAGAGGTCAGAAGCCAGGCAGGTGGCTGGGGAAGCTGGCTTGTTTATCACCCTCTCTGGAAATGGGTGCCTCACCTACAAAAGTCAAAAATAGCCAGTAGGTGTCAGAAACCGAGAGAGAATCACAACCCTAACTCGAGTTCTTGACTCCACATCAGGATGAGTTCCCAGCTGACCTTGGGTCCTTTGAGAGCACAGGAAGCTTCTTGGAGCATCCAGCTGTGCCGAGGCCGGCTGGAAAGTCTTACGGATGGGAGGTCCTTGTTGAAGAGACCCTGCCCTCCCGACCACTCTTCAGCGGTGACTGCGCCATTGCAGATATTCCTGATTGTTGCTCTTTGAGCTTGACCAGGTGCCTGTGAGTGACCAGTGTCTGGTGGCCTCCTGTTTGTAGAAAAGGCTGTCATGTTTCATGGCTTTTCTGGGGAGTTGAAGGAGCAGAAGGATTTTTAAGTGGCATTCTTTGAGGCTTTCTTGTGTGTAGACAATGAAGTACGGCCACATCCACCTGCCATTTCCTCACCCCGACTCACTCAGAGTTCCACCACCCCACTTCATGTCCTCTTAGAAAAAGAAATCCACTAAGTGTGCTTGCGCAGATCTATGGGGTCATCTATTACATGCAGCACTGGGAGCCTACCCTACCGGGAACCACACTTCCGAAGATGAACTGATTCTCCCTCTCCCAGCAATTATTAACTACAGATAAGTCCTCCTTTAAGGTGGAGTCTCATGATCTCCTCCCCATGTCTGCTGTCTTCATCGTGTGCAGGGAAGCCTGATGCTGCCAGCAGTGTCCTGTCCAGAGGCAGGTCCTCACAGCGCTCCTCCCCAGCTCCCAGCTCTTCCACGAGATCCTGAGCCTTGGCAGACATTGTTTGTTTGGTTTTTATGAGTTATCATGAAGCCCTTCGTATTAGTTTTTGTTTTTGTTTTGTTTTGTTTTGAGACAGGGTTTCTCTGTAGCTTTGGAATCTGTCCTGGAACTAGCTCTTGTAGACCAGGCTGGCCCTGAACTCACAGAGATCCGCCTGCCTCTGCCCCCGAGTGCTGGGATTAAAGGCTCGCACCACCACTGCCCGGCTGACCTTTGTGTTAGTTAACCATTGCTGTGTACACAAGTAGTCCTGGGGGCTGGGGAGATGCCTCGGTAGTCAAGAGCATTTGTTGACTGTCCAAAGGACTGAGGTCCCATTCCCAGCACCCACATAATGTTTTACAGCCATCCACAATTCCAGTTCCAGGGAATCAGATAATCTCTTCCCATCTCCGAGGGCACCAGACAGGCGGTGCACAGACATACACACTAGTGAAACATATATGTAAAACAAATAATTGTTATAAAAAAATACCCCACCCCCAAATTAATGGCTTAACATAGTAATAGCCTAGTTGGGTAGTTCAGATTCGAAGTCTCTGACCACATCACTGTCGTGACATTTACTGGGGCTGTGAGAGTCCTCTCAAGGTGACTCGTTGACATACTGCCTAGCCTGTTCTGACTCTTAACCTAAGGCCCAAGTTCTCCTCCCCTGGAGATGGCTGAGCAATCTTCATAGTTGGTGTCCGCTGGCTTCCCCCACAGCAAGGGAACAAAGAAAGCAAGGCAGAAACTGCAACCCTTCTCATCCAGACACCTCCGCCCCCCGTTAGTCACACAGACGGGTGCCAGTGTGGGAGAGTGCACAGGGTGTGAATGCCAGGAGGAGGGGACCAGTGGGCACCCTTGACAACTGAGAGTGAGGCTCCGTGGCATCGGATCCTCCATACGAGGCGCCGCTCTTACAACAGGGCCTTGGTGATTCTGGATAATTCAGATCTCCCATGATAAACTGATGTATCAGCACAGTTTGAAGACCTCCCCCTCCACACCATTACCCAGATACTCTCCCAGCTCAAGAGGATACTTGGGGAGACAAGAGACAACAGTAGGTGCCAACGTGGGAGGCTCCCCACTGGCCTGCTGCACTTGCCATTTCTATCCTGATTTTTGGGGTGCCCTGTGTCAGCGCACGTCCCCATCAAATGCTTAAGAACTAACGTCAGAAGCCTCTTGTTCCTGGTATGTCCAGGATCAAGTTTGTGACATAAATTCTAGCCAGGAGTTTTTAGCCATAAAAACCCAGTAGTGTCATTGCTGTGTAGCACATCCATTTAGCCAGTTCTTCATGCGAGTGTGCACTTAATTCCCAGCCGTTTCTCGCATGAACAAATGGTCTAAATGCACTTGCGAGAAAGCCTCTTTATGGTGAGCGTTATTAAACTGAAAACAAGGGTATAATAAAATAGCAATTTAAGGGTAATTTACTAACAGTTGCAGCCTTTTAAACACTGACATACGATTGTGTGGTGATAAGATCGAACTTGTCACTCTAAGAATCATGGGAAAGCGTCCCGATCCTCTGGTCTTTAACGAGAACTCTCTCAATTTCTCCTTTCCTCTTATGTCACTGGAGTAAACACTACAAGCCATGAACTTTTCCCCGCATTAAATACCCATCACACCTCAGAGAAAGTGCTCAGAGGATAGAAATTGAGTTGCATCATGAAAACTCATGGATTTTGGACTGTAGCTTCCCGAGTTGTTTCCTGTAGGTGCTGATGTGGGGGTGAGTCAGGGAGAGACTGAGTCTCAGAGGTGATCAAACACTGGATAATGGTGAGGGTTCCTGGTTCTTCCCCAAGAAGGGAGAATCTGTTGAGTACCAACCTCAGCACAGATTCTCAACTCTCCGGAAAGGACAGGGTCAGAGCAAAGAAGGCCAGTGGGCATCCGGCAGGATTTGACCAACATGCCCCAAGCCTCCTCATGTAGGATCTGGCTTCTGTTTGATGGCAGACATGTTCACTCTGGTAGCATTTTTATAGATGCTCATGCTGCGAGACCGCCTTGTGCTGTCTAGAACTCAGGGAGGTAGACCCTGAATGCTGGCTTGGTAATTTGACTTGGGGAACCGTCACTGATGAGATTTAAGGAAAATCCAGACAATCAGTACACATTCTCCTGGAGGCAGACCACCACAGGAAACCAAATTATAATCAGAGACCACTTGCTAAGTTGCCATGAAAAATCTCCATCCCCTAATGTGACGTAGTTCAAGTCCCCATGATCAGCTCATTCTTTCCCTGAAGGCATGCTAGGAGCTAACTCGCATTCTGTCATTGCTGGTGAGTGGAAAATTCAGGTGAAGGAGTTGAGGGGGCATGTAGTAGCAGCAAGCCAGTGTCTGTCTCAGAGTCGGGACAGGGATGTCAGAGGGACCTCACATTCAAAGCAACAAGGCTAAAGCTTCTTGCTCCTTAGAGACACTTGGATATACATTGGTTATTTTGGGCCATCAAACAAATGACTCAAAGCTGGTCGCTTAGAACAACGTATACATAATCACACACTGTTTCTGCGGCTCGAGAAATGTGAAGCTGTAGCTCAGGGGCCTCAGAACGCTATCTGGAGCTCTGTTCATGTGAAGACTAACAAGACTGCGATCACCTTTGCAAGGGCTTTACATGGCTAGGCCTTGGGGGTGGAGATTGCCAGAAGGCCTCTGTGCTAGCTAATCTTATGTCAACCTGACACAAACTAGAGTCATCAGAGAGGAGGGAACCTCACTTGAGAAAATGCCCCCACAGGGTGGTGGTGGCGCACACCTTTCATCCCAGCACTCAGGAGGCAGAGGCAGGCGAATCACTGAGTTTGAGTCCAGCCTGGTCTACAGAGCAAGTTCCAGGATGGCCAGGACTACACAGAGAAACCCTGTATTGAAAAATCAATCCAAACCAAACAACACAAAAAATCCAGGAGAAAATGCTTCTGTAAGATCCAACTGTGGTTAAGGGTATTTTCTTAATTCATGATTGATGGGGGAGGGCCCAGTTTTTAATCCCAGCATTTGGGAGGCAGAGCCTAGCAGATCTCTGAGTTCAAGGCTACCCTAGTCGACAGCCAAGGTTACACAGAGAAACCCTGTCTCAAGTAAGCAAATAAACAAGCGAGCAAACAAGCCAGCTTCTAAGCAGCTCCTCTCCAAGGCCCCCATCAGGTTCCTGCCTTGTGGGTGTTCCTGTCCTGACTTCCTTAAATGATCAGTGTTTGGCAGTGGAAACCAAATAAACCCTTTCCCTCCTCCTCAAGTTGCTTCTGGTCATGGTCTTTCATCATAGCAACAGTAACCCTAACTAAGACATCCTTGGGGGTACTGAAACCGCACATTGCCATCTCCATCTACTGCAAGGCGACTCGCTAACCCCCCCACCTCAAGAAAGAGAATGGGGTTCCCTTCCAAAGACCAGTGTCAAAAAAAATCAGGAGCATCCTAAAGCCACAAAAAACTGTCCTCTCCCTTGTCTCTGCAGCTCCTTTTCCTATGTTTGCACAGCCGCGTCACTATAGCTACGTATTTATACACAGTTAATATAATGCCTCCAGCACAGATACTGAAATAACTAGCTTACGGACATTCTAGTGTGATAACCATCTGTATCGTAAGCTAATTTGTCTACTCCCTTCTGCCTCTTCACTAGACAGGGGACCGATGACAACTTAGTTGTTCTGCCTTCATCAGTAAAATAAAGTTAGCTAGAAGATCTGCCACCCCGCCCCCTCTGGCTAAGCTCCTTGAGAGGATTCAATGAGTAATTAAATGCACAGGGCTTACAAGAGAGCCTGGCCCACAGAAACCACTCAATACTGTTAGCTGTCAGCTTGACGGCTATAGCAATAGAAGTTTGAGCCAGTAGGTGTGGTTAGCCTCAGAAAGCTGCCTAAGAGCCGAATTCCTGATAGGAAGAGTGTGTGTGTGTGGGGGGGGGTAAGCAAAACCCACCATTGTCTTCCTGGCCACACCACAGCCTCAAACCACTGGAGAGAGATTCCAGAGAACAGTGCTAGTTCAGCCCTAGAAGGGACCAGGGCCGGAGACCTCATTTCCTTCCCTTCTGTGCTGTGTCTCCTCCCTCCGAGTCCCGGGTTAATCCCTGGCAGACAGTGCTTACTGGAGATAGATAACGTCTTTCGCTTGCACTTTGAGTCCTGTTTATGTTTTATTTTTGTTCCTGATTTTTTTTTTTAAGATTGACCTTTTGTGGGAGGGCAGAATATTAAAACAGGGAAGTGGTTTAGGAGGAAGTTAGGAAGTTCTTCAGCCTCATTTTTTTTTTATTAAAAGTTGTTCTCAAATTTAATTTTCAGTGTATGTGTGCACCTTGCCTGCCCTGCTCACTGTTGGCTTATGGCCCCTCTGTTCTTCCCCTAGGGCTTTCCGTTTCCTCCCTGTGACTCTTGAGAGTCTGGGAGAGACTGACTAGCTTTCTTCTCCTAAATCTTGGCATCATATAAAGCACCCCAGGCTCAAGGCTCATGCCTATCATTCCAGCACTTGAGAGGCTGGGGCAGGAGGATTTCTGTGAGCTAGAGGCCAGGATGAACCACAAAATGAGACATGGTCTCAAAACAAATAACAAAAATACTGCAAACTTCAACAAAAACCAGGAAATGGTGCCTAGTCTTTGCTGACAAAGTACGGGTAGGATGGGAGTAAGAAGAAGAAGAGCTTTATTCCCCTTCCAGGCCCCTTTGAAAGAGGTTCCGCCTAGTGGGGCAGGGAAGTTCTTGTATCTGTGGCAGTTAGCTAACAGAAGAGTTAGGAAGGACCTCCTGAGGTCATCTCCCTCTGCCTCCCTCCATCCGGATCTCTGGCCTATGCTGTCCACACCAACTGAGCATGAAAACAAGGCTCACTCAAGTGGGGTTGTTGTTGGTGATAGCACATGTCTGGGATTTCAAAGATTTAACTCATATCAGAAGACGGTCAATGTCTCCCCAGTGATCTGTACTGATGACGTGTTGAAATGATATTTTAGGGTTGTGTTAAATCCAATAGCATGTTGTTCTTCTATAATTTAAGTACTGCAAAGTTCCAAGTGCTAGATGTGGCTGCTATCTTACTATGAAACTGTGTGGTATACTCTCCCAGTCCTGATAGGATTCAGTTGCATCTCCCCCACAGAGATTCTAGAACCTTCCACCATGACTCCCCTATACCTTTCATAATTCTGGCTACCTATTTCTTCTCTGTAGTCTCCCTTGGTCTGTCTTCAGGTTGGTGGCTTCTGCCTCGCACGGCTACTCTTCAGCATCATAGGAAACCCCACAGGAAGAGAGTCCAAGAGCAGTTCGTATTGTTAGAAGGGCAGAGACTTCATTCTCTTCCCTCATCCTTCTGTCTTTTTTCCAAGTTGGTGATGCTTTTAACGGTTTCCTTTGTGTCTTCCCTGGTTTCTCTGTTTAAAAACCTAAATCTCCAAAGCCACTTCCCTCATCACTCCGACTGGTGGGTCTGACTGTTGCAGAGAAAGGGGAGGGAACAATAAAGGAGGCGGAAACTGTTGGTGCCACCCATGACTGATTGATGATGCAGCCGAGGCTCCAAAAGGTTAAGCAATGTAACAAAATCCCACAGCAAATTAAGTCTGGGATTAACTCCCATGCCTGACTCCAAAGACCATGCTCCTCCATTAGACACCATGCCTGCCATGTTGATTGGTTGGTTAGTTTTCTGTTACTGGAACACAACACCCAAGAGGAAATGCACTCAAGAAGAGGAAAAGCTGATTATGACTCTCAGTTTGGAAGATTCCAGTCCATGATGGTTGGTGAAGGAAACTGTCCCTCATGACAGCCAAGAAGCAAAAAGAGAGGAGGTTGAGGTGGGGTTCTATTATCAACTTCAGGGTCATACCCCAAAGTGACCAGTAAAGCTCCCAGTAGACTCCTTGGGAATATCCCAACTGGGGACTAAGTCTTTTGTTTTGTTTTGTTTTTCGAGACAGGGTTACTCTGTGGCTTTGGAGCCTGTCCTGGAACTAGCTCTGTAGACCAGGCTGGTCTCGAACTCACAGAGATCCGCCTGCCTCCGCCTCCCGAGTGCTGGGATTAAAGGCGTGTGCCACCACTGCCCGGCCAGGGGGGACTAAGTCTTTAACATAGGACCTTCAGGGGACTCTAGATGAAGTCACAACACTGAGATGTTTTCTTTGAAATGATTGTGACAAGACTCATGAGTTTGCAGCTTATAATTAACTCCTTTCAGCCTGAAGACACTGTGTGAAAGCCAGTGGGGATGCCCAGCTCTGTGGATGACTGTCCTCCAAAACAAGCAGTCAGCAAGCATCCTTTGTCATTTGAATGAGGCTGGGATGGGAAGCAGCAAAGACCAGTTTTTCACATGCGGGAACCTTGAGGAAACCGTTTTATGAAGCAAGGCGTTCATTGGGATAACTGGGCAGGGTGGTTCATGTCTGCTGTCCCAGCACAGAGAAGGCTATGGTTGACAGTCACCATGAGTTTGACCCGAGTGAGAGACCTTCTCTCAAAAAACAAAAAGACAATCGCTGAGGTCCCTAGAATAACCGGGTTCTTGGGGATAGAAAATGGCATGGTGGCTTCCAAAGGCTAGGAAAAGGAGTGGGAGATTTTCTATCTGGAAAGTAACGAAGGTCTCCAGAGAGATTTCATATCATTGTGCTGTCCTTAACGACACTGAACTGTGCGTTTAAAATGCTTACTAGGATGCGTATTTTGTCACAGCAAGAACAAAGAGATCTTGGCTCTGGCAGGATAGCTTAGCTAGTAAAGTGCTTGCTTGTAAGTATGAGGACCCAAGTTCAATCCCAGGAACCCAGATAAAAAATGCCAAATGTAGCAATGCATGCTTGTAATTCTGGCCCCAGCAAGACAGAGATAGAAGAATCCCTGGCGCTCACTGGCCAGCCAGCCTAGCCTAGCTGTTGATCTCTGGGAACATCTTGTCCCAAAGGATGTAGATGATGTTCCTTAGGATAACATCCAATGTTGTCCCCGTCCTCCACATAAGCATGCACGTGCATACATGTGCTGCCCTCGTGCAACCATACCAATATAATTTTTAAATTAAAAAATCCCACAAACATCTTTTATGAAGATAAATAATTTACTGGTGTGAAGGTGTCCCTGGAGCTGAGCTGGGCTCCTTTGCTCTATTTTCTTATAAAAGCTGCAGCTGGCAGAGCTAAGGTTGGACACGGGTGTTGGGTCCTTTTCTCCTGACGTTCTTCTATGTAGGAAGTCGAACCAGCTTCATCCACGTCCCTTCTCCAGCACTTGAGATACCCTCCACAGACACTTGGAGGGGGGAGGCTGCTTCACTCTGCAGATTCCTTCAAATTTGTTTAGCCTGGCCCTTGTCTATCTAAGGCTGTGCCTGGTCTTGTCTAAGAAGGAAGACACAGCTGCCAATTCTTTTTGGTTGGACCAAACTAGCTGTCATTTCTTTGGAGATAAGAGTGAGAATTAGAGACCCCAAAACATTTAAGAATTGATTTGTTGACTTTTTAAACTTTTTTGAAAAATGGAGATTATATTAATTTTTATTTTATGTATATGTGCTTGCCTATATGTGTGTCTGTGCACAGTCTATGTGGAGAGTGCCCGAGGAAGCCAGAAGAGGATGTCAGATGCTCTGGGACTGGAGTAACTGACAGCTGTGAGCCACCTTGTGTGTGCTGGAAATTGAACCCAGGACCTCTTGAAAAGAAGTCAAGTGCTCTCAACCACTGAGCCACCTCTCCAGTCCCAATAATTTAGTTTTTTGAGACAAAGTCTCATGAAGTTCATGCTGCCTAAATAGTAGTGGATAATCTTGAACTGATCCTTCTGCCTCTGCCTTCCAAGTACAAGGATTACAGGTGTTCACCGCTACACCCGGTGCAAAGAATCAAGCGTGGGGCCTGTGAGGGCTAGGACGCATTCTACTTTCTACACGCTCTGAGAATGTTTGAACTATATCTCATTGAAGTCCCTGGCCCCTGAAAACCTTAAGACAGTTATCTAGTCCCATACACAGGCAGTCAGTCTTGAGGACATTTAGGCACAGTGTCTCAGCTGAGACTCTAAACCACAGAAATTTACAGTGTGGTGTTTAGTGTGATTGTGGGTGTATTTGCTTATGTGTCCTGTGTACTTTCCCTTTCAGGAATCATTAACCAATGGCAACAGGAATCTAAGGATAAAGTGATTTCCCTTCTGTTAACTCACCTGCCTTTGCTGAAGCCAGGAAACCTCGACGCAAAAGTAGAGTATATGAAACTGCTGCCTAAGATCCTGGCGCATTCTATCGAACACAACCAGCACATTGAGGAGAGCAGACAGCTGCTGTCCTATGCTTTGATCCACCCGGCCACTTCCTTAGAAGACCGAAGTGCTCTCGCCATGTGGCTAAATCATTTGGAGGACCGTACATCGACCAGCTTTGGCAGCCAGAACCGAGGCCGCTCGGACTCTGTGGATTACGGACAGACGCACTACTATCACCAAAGACAGAACTCAGACGACAGGCTCAATGGGTGGCAGAACTCTCGGGATTCTGGGATTTGCATCAGCGCCTCCAACTGGCAGGACAAAAGCCTGGGCTGTGAGAATGGCCACCTGCCCCTCTACTCTTCGTCATCCGTCCCCACCACAATCAACACGATTGGAACCAGCACAAGTACGAGTAAGTCCTCTGGAACCCCTTTAGTGCATTCTGGTTTGGTGACTTGCTGTGTGTGGCACGTCCTGCTGACATGGTCTGCTCTGAGCACCCTGTAACCCTGGGAGGGGAGGGCTAGTGGCAGCCGGCTGCGGGAGAGGACTCTTTGGACCCGGAATCTGTTACTCTTTCGCTTTGGAAAGATGAAAATTCTGGGCAGGTTAAAATGATGGATGTTCCAAATTTGGGGTTTAGACAGAGCAAAAATAAAGAAATGAGAGAAGAGAGAGTCCGTGGTGAAAGAAGGAAACCGTTCTGTTTCCACAAATAAAAATGCCTTTCTCCCTGGGACTCGGGGCTCTGCAGAGACATTGAGTTACTGTGTGCTTCTCTGAAACTGATGTTAACCCATGGTTGACCAGCCAGCCTCATGGCTTTGTGCATTGTCTCCTCCTCTTCCTCCTTCTGCTCCTACTCTCCCTTCTTCCCCGTCTCCTCCTCCTCCTTTCCTTATATATGTTTCTCTTTTAAAAATCACTGGAACGTCTCTTGCCCTTGCATTTTCTGGCTGAGCCCTCAGTTGATGGGTGGTCCCCGAGCAGGTCTGCTGACGAAAATGCTGCTCTGTGCTGTGGCCTGGCCTTCCTCTCAGTCTAACATGTTAGAAAAGGAAGCTCAGGAGATGCTTTGTGAGAAGGGAGAGCTGATGACGGTCTCGCCTCTCTTGACCACTCTATAGTGGGCACGAGGGCTGGGAGTCCTTTCTATGGTGTCCTGCTTAGGCCAAGCGAGGTGGCCAACCTCCACTCATGCCTGTATACAGTGGTTCCGTGGGAGGGTGACTGCCACCAAACAGCACTCCTTGGTGCTGATTTGCCCATAGCTGTCTGTTGCGGCACTCCCAAGATAACTCTCAACTTCCTTGGAGGAAAAGTTTTGCACTTGAACCCAAATGTGCTTGTCAACATCCAGAAAAACCCTCTATGAAAAGAGGTGCTGAGAATGTAGCTCAGTGATACAGTGCTTGCCCAGCATGCCTGAGGCATGGACTCAGTCCGCCACACCACAAACAGATGGAAGAAGATAAGGGAGGCTTTAAAAGGAGCAGCAATGCCTTGGCCGCTACTTGAGTCTTTTGGCTGTTAGAACTCTTTAAATGGTGTTCTCAAATAATTAGAAATGTCAAAGTATAGCTATGTTAGTCCAAATAGCACATTGCTAGAATAATCAACACTGAAGGTGGTGCACTCCCTTGGGCACAATGTAAGGTTTGTTTCTTTCTTTTTTTTTTTTTTTACATTTATCTCTTAGTACCTTGGAAAATTGTGAGTTATGGGAGAGTATTGCATTGTTGACACATGATGTTAGAGTCTGCAGCAGTTAGCATCCTTCACAGAGTCATAATCCATCAAGAACGTTTATTAGCCTCTGTGTAACAGAGTGATGACTGGTACCTCTTAGCCTGGGTTTCCTGGGTGAGTGGCGGGATCCAGTTATGATCACAGAAGTACTTAGTAACTGAGGAGATGAAGGTTCTGAGCAGTCCGCCATCTTCTCTGTGCATGCTCTTTGTCATTCACCCCGAATTTAGTCTAGGATCATTGCACATGTCATACTGCGGGTGATTTACTCAGCATCAGGTTTTGACAGTATTGCACTTTGAACATGCTTATCAGATTGTAGTCAGCCACCACTCACTTGAGCAGTGACTGCCCAGCCCAATGGAGAAGGTTAAGGATGGTTCCCATGGTTGTCTTGCCCTTCTGTACTTGAGTTGCAAAGGACTGGAGGTTTCACCATGCAACTATCTAGAAGACAAGAGGAGTTTAGAGCATCAGCAGAAGCTATGAAGGATCTCAGATCTCCCTTCTAGAACATTCCCTTCCAGAACTTAAGCCACACCAGCTTTGAATTTCAGAGATTACTACCCTGCATGGCCATGGTAGTTCAGTTATGTTTCTCAGAACTGCAAGCTTTTGAGTCATTAGTTTAGTCATGAGTCTATAAAATATACACCAAGTCCTTAGAGACAGCCTGAAAAAGTAGAAAGCTGGTGGACTTGAATGCCATTACCCTCCATGGTCTAAAACTAAACCTGCAGCTTGCTAACTTCAACTTGGTCGGGTTATTAACTCCTTGGAACAAAGCTCCCTCTTGCAAAATGAGAGCATTCCTGATGCTTAACCTCTTGGTCTGTAGGAACCATGTCCTGGCCATGGTAGCAGGGAGCACAGCACATAGCAGGTGTGCACTAGATGGGAGCACAGCACATAGTAGGTGTACACTAGACGGGAGCACAGCACATAGTAGGTGTGCACTAGACGGGAGTACAGCACATAGCAGGTGTGCACTAGACAGGAGTACAGCACATAGCAGGTGTGCACTAGATGGGAGCATAGCACATAGCAGGTATGCACTAGATAACTACTTCGAAGAACCTGCTGAGCATGGACAGGAGCTAACTGCTAACGGTGATGTCCAGAGTCTGTACCCTGTTTTCAGTTCTGAGTGCACTGGACAGAAAACATCTTTCCCTAACTCTAGGATCATACACAGTACAGGTGCTCATTGACTCAAATGGCCTTTGTTCCAATAAATCCATTAAAAGCTACAAATGTCATAAGCCAAGACATCTTTGACAAACCTAGCCTGCTTAGCACTATAACTGGTCCTGTCTCAGATATGTTCAGAATAATTACATTAATCTAATCTACGCTGGACAGCATCACCTAAAACAAGGTGTTTTGTTTTTTTATTTATTGTGTATCAGAAAGTGAAAATGGAATGTCTATGTATATATGCTTTTACACAGTCTCAACCATTGGAAGCCAGGGGGCTGTGAACATACTGTGACTTTGGCTACTCCACCACAGGAGAAAGTGGATATAGTTTCCCGCTATACTGGAGAGCTGCTTTTCTTCTTTCAAAGTGGGCAAAGGTAGCTGCTCAAAAGAACATGAATTTAAGAATTTAAATTGATTGCTACTTCCTATTTTCAAATTATCAGCCACGTTAGTGGTAGTCAGTGTGAAGTAACTCACTGTACAGCCACATACTTACAGTTTTGTTAATTTTTTAAAAAGATGTATGCTTTTGTTTTATGTTTGAGTATTTTTCCTGCAAGTAAATCTGTGTACTGTGTGCATGCTTGGTAACCACGGAGGCCAGAAAATGACATCAGGTGCCCTGGAACTGGAGCTACAGATGGTTCTGACCAACTATGTGGGTGATGGGAATCGAACTCAGAATGTTTGGAAGAGCAACAAGCACTCTTCTCAATGAGACATCTCTCCTGTTCTCTTAACTTTAACCTAGTTTCAGTTCAGTGACTAATTTTGTATCCCTTGGGTCATTATACTTTCCAAAATGTGGCTTTGAGGCTTCTTCCCTATATAGGTTCCCAATCCTCGTACAGACAGTTTCTGTCTGTCCAGTGCTGAAATCCAGGGGAAGCAGAAGCAGAAGGCATTGCCCCTGCGTGGCGGGGAGAGAGAGGCTGTATCAATCAGTGTCATAACTGACAATTAAAGGCTGCTTTCTGTCTGAATTAGTGCTCAGACACATTCCAGAGTTATATAAAAACAAAGTGTCAGATGATCCGCAGAGGCTGCTCCAGGGTCTGTAGGGCCAGTGTTACTGGAATGGTTGGCTGTCGTGGCCTATTTTGTGTAGCTATAACAGAATACCATGGCCTGGGTAAGTTATACACCAGAAAAGTTTGTTAGCCTTTAGGGTTCTGGAGGATGGAAAGACAAAGGTAGAGGTGCCATTTCTCGTGAGCATCTTCGATTGCATCATTACAGGGCGGATGGCATCGCCTGGTGAGAGGAATGGCTGTGAGCGTGAAAGCAGGACTGAACTCACTTTTGTAACAAAATAACACTAGTTCATTCATAGTGGCAGAGCCACATGACCTTATTAATTCTCCAAGGTCCCACTTCTCAAGCCTGTTGCTTTGGGGTCGGTTTTCCAGCTCATGAACGCTGGGAAGCACATTCAGACCGCAGTAGGCTGTCTGCTGAAAGGGCTATGAATGCTTGGCATGGAAAGATTCCTGTGATCTGGGGGCGTGGAGGGCATCAAGCTTTAGCAGAGGAGATAGGGAGGAAAACTGGAGGAGGGCTCAGGGAGGAATGTCCACTCTGAGCAGAGGGATGGAGTTGTGGGTGCGCAGGCAGGATGGAAGAGAGTGGAGAAACAGGCAGTCGTGAAGGGAAGGGGTGGAGGGCAGTGAAAGCAGGGTGGAGGAAGGGCTGTCAGCTCTGCTCAAGAGGCTGAACAGAGCGTGGGCAGGGCTGTCACCTCTAAGCAAACCAATGGGCAACAAACACTGGGCACAAAGTCAGTGAGTTTTAAAGCCTGTGCTGTGAAATCATAGGAGCACCATTAGGACGAGAGAAGGAACAAAGAGGCAGGAAAATTCTGGGTGGTTATAGCTGACTGAGAGGAATGTACACTAGTCCAGCCACTGTGGAAACCAGTGTGGAAGATTCTCAGAAAACCAGAGATGGGGGATGGAGAGATGCCTCAGCAGCCATGAGCTTGCTGCTCTTGTAGAAGCCGGAGTTTGGTTCCCAGAACCCACATTGAGCAGCTCACAGCTTCCAGTATCTCCAGCTTCAGGGAGTCCAACTCCCTCTTCTGACCTCTGTGGCTTTGCATTCACATGCACATACTAACACACAGACGTACATACTAACACACAGAGTACATACTAACACAGAGATGTACATACTAACACAAGACATACATACTAACACACAGACGTACATACTAACACATAGAGATACACAGATATACATACTAACACACAGACCTAAATACTAACACACAGACCTACATACTAACACACAGGGCCGGGCGATGGTGGCGCACGCCTTTAATCCCAGCACTTGGGAGGCAGAGGCAGGCGGATCTCTGTGAGTTCAAGACCAGCCTGGTCTACAGAGCTAGTTCCAGGACAGGCTCCAAAGCCACAGAGAAACCCTGTCTCGAAAAACCAAAAAAAAAAAAAAAAAAAAAAAAAAAAAAAAAAAAAACCCAAAAACAAAAATAACACACAGAGATACATAATTTAAAATCCTAATTAAACAAACCTAACAATTGATATTTCATGCATTACAGCTAAACCACTCCTGAATGTTATAGCACTAGTTACAGAAGCTAAATTATAGAACTAACAGGTGTCCAAAAGCAAAATAATGGATAAGGAAAATGCGTAGCTACACACAAGGAAACTTTCCTCCATCACTCACTTACACACACACACACAAACACACACATACACACATCATAGTTATATATAAAATCATAGTTATCTATGGATAGGAAAGGTGTCTAGAAGAGGGGGAGGGGACTAACAGGAGGGTAGAAGGGGGAGGAAAGAGAGGGTAAAAAAGCATACGGGGAGTGTGTTCAAAATACATTTTAAAAAGTTAAAGAAAGCAATTGTTCCTAGGTGAAATTATTAGATTAGGATTCATTGTTGGCTGGACAAACAGTATTGATGACTCGTTTGCTCATTCATGTAGACAATGTTTTTTGAAAGTCCTGTAGGGCTAGGCTGCTTGAGGCATCTTGAACTCATCAGTGCATAAGACCCCCTTGACATCGCTTGTGGGGCAATCTAGTATGTATAAATTCGAGTATAAAAGTAAGCCATATGGTCCATTAGAACTTGGTAAATCATATGGAGAGTCAAGCGAGGAAACCTAGGTCCAGGTGCAAGGTGGCTAGGGATGAAGTTAGCTGGTCAGGGCAAGCCTTGCTGGCGTGTGATGTGGGTGCAGGAAATAGAAGCATTACAGCCCCCAAAGCTAGGGTAAAGATTTCTAGAATAATGCCCAATTTAGTCAGAGACAAACAAGAAGGCTGTTGCCTAGAGGGGAGTGTGATAGATAGTAGCGAGATTGTTGGACAGGGAGCACTATTGAGGTCACTGTTGTGACAAAGACTTCCACTTTAGCTCTCACCAAAGCAGGAAACCACTGGGGTTCTTTTGACAGGTGAGGGGCGTGGTCCAGCTCACATTCTAAAGGAATTCATTGGCTGCCGTGTCTATGGACAGACTGTACCAGGGCAAAGACAGATTCAGAAAGACCGTTTTGGAGGCTGATATCATCCAGGCAAGAGACCGTGATGGCTGGAAGCAGGATAGCCACATTAGATGGATGAAAAGCAGACAAAACATCAGCCAGCTCACCTGCTTTAAAATTCTTGTCTCATGATTTCTCTCTCATTCAGTTTTGCAATTAGTAAAGGGGATGCAAGAGAGGACAGCAATGTAACTCGCGGGGTGCAGGGTGGGGTGGGGTACCTGCGCCACTCCTGGAAGGATGGCGGTACTTCCAGCTGACATGGGTAAGTCTGAACTGGTCAAGTGGAGGAGATCTGGAAGAACTCAGTGTCATAGCTGGTGTGCTTGGCCTGGATGATGGAGAATCGGATGCTGAGGAGGTGGTAGGATGTGTTAAATATGTAATTTGGGAAGGAGGCATAGTGACTGGGTAGCATTTAAAGCAATAAGACTAAATGATGGGGCTGGAGAGATGGCTCAGCAGTTAAGAGCATTGCCTGCTCTTCCAAAGGTCCTGAGTTCAATTCCCAGCAACCACATGGTATCTCACAACCATCTGTAATGGGGTCTGGTGCCCTCTTCTGGCCTGCAGGCATACACACAGACAGAATATTGTATACATAATAAATAAATATTTTTTTTTTAAAAAGACTAAATGATAATATGGGGTGGAGACAACCAAGGACTCACAGCCTGGGCTGTTGAACCTGGAGGCCAGAGGAATGAAGGCAAAGTCACAAATCAATCTAATGGGAGCTACCTGGTTAGAGAAGATGAAAGCCTTATGAGGCCAATGAAGGAAACACTAGAGAGAGAGAGAGAGAGAGAGAGAGAGAGAGAGAGAGAGAGAGAGAGAGAGAGAGGAGAGAGAGAGAAGGATGAGCTGAGTGAGGTGTATTGACAGGACTAGGAATTAGCCATCATCTACTGATCAAGGAAGGATAATAGAGATAAATCAAGAGCTCTTGGCATATGACGAATATTGAAGGTTGAGTCAGTGATTTCAAAGAGGCAGATGATGAACTAGACCCAAGCTTGCTTGATTTAGATTGGATGTTGTCTTCTAGACAATGTTGTAACATAGAGATGGAGAAAAATGTTATTTGTTGGAGATTTAAAAATAGATGGAAGAGCCACTCAGTGTTTTTTAAAGGAAAATAATAGGATAAGACCAAAAATAGTAGCCCCAGACTAAGTCCTATTCCACCTGTCTTCACCTGTTCAGTGACAGATGCTGAACCAAATGAGATGTCACCTGTTGTAGCCTAAGACAAGCCACCATGTTCCCTTCTGTTAGTCTGTTCAGCCTGATGACTAAGAATGTTAGCCGGGTGTTGGTGGCGCACACCTTTAATCCCAGCACTCAGGAGGCAGAGGCAGGCGGATCTCTAAGTTGGAGGTCAGCCTGGTCTACAGAGCGAACACTAGGACAGCCAGAACTACACAGAAACTCGGTCAAAAAATAAAAACAAACCAAAACAAAAAAAGAACGTACAGGTTATTTTACTGGGAGTGGATGTGAGCAGCAAAGTACAAAGTACCGGGCATCACAACCTTGCACGGTTTGGTTAACTTTCTTTTGACTGCCAAGGGAGAGCAAGACGAAGGAGCAGCGCACCTGTTGCTTCTTATCTGTAGTCTGTGGTGAACAGGGAAGCCACGCCAGGGAAGGCTGAGCATTTCCTAGCTTAGGTGCGTCTACCCTCCTACAGTGGGGGTCAGTGTCACCTCAGCTGCACCAGACTATTTGTCTGGCAGTTTTCTACTCTTTGCTGGTCAGTTTAGACCTGGTTTTAAACAAAACAAGCAGCTAGGAGTGCCATGAAATCATTTCTAGTCAATTGCAGTAGTCCTTGGTTCTTGTTGGTGGGAGGCGACGGCTGGGCACTGAACCTAAGGCTCCATGCCAGCAATATGCCTTGTATGTAACCTCACACCTGGCTCTGGTTTACTTCTGAGACAGGGTTCTCCTAGGTTGCCCAGGCTGTACCTTTTGTGATGCTCCTGCCTCAGCCTGGGATTACAAGCACTGGTCGACTGTCCTACCTTGTAATTGCTTGTTTGGGACATGATGGTGTTTGTTTTTGTTTGTTTTGAGACAGGGTCTCACCATTTAGCTCTGACTGGCTTGAAGCTTACTGTGTATATCAGGCTGATCCTGAACTCAGAAAGATGCCTAGGTCTGCCTCCCTAGTGCTGGGATCAAAGGTATGCGATACCACTCTTTATTCTGGCATTCTTTACATCTGGATACACATGCCGGTCTTGCTAACCCAGCATAAACTGGGAAGTCTGCACACCACAGTGACCCCAGTAGCCCCATTTGGTTACCCCCGCCCCAGATTCACAGTCTGGTTTAAATTGTTAGGGTTTGTCTTAATTCGTGTTTTTCTGGTTGGTAGAAAGGACACGTTGGAAAAAAAAATGGCAGCCCTCCCCCACACATACATAAGTACATTGGTGCTAACACTCAGTGGCCTAGCATTTACTATTTAAAACACCTTGCACAAATACTAATTTATTTAGTCCTCCAAACTCCATGACATGGACATGTTTGCTATGTGCATTTGACAGAGAAGGGAACTGCCACAAAGAGGTTAAGTAACTTGATGGAGAGCACAGAGTGCCTTAGCTAGGATTTCAGCCCAGGAGGGGAGGTCCCAGGAACTCTCTTAGCTTGAGGCTCGTGCCTCTCCCTTCTACCCCTATCTTCAGCAGTCAACTGAATCACCAGTAACAATGGCTAGATTCAAGGCACACCCAGGACCAGTCACCCTATGGCCTTGGCAGTCTCCACAGGCACAAGTCCCCACCAGCACTGCTGGTCTCTGTGACTTCCCAAAGCTGAGGGGCTGCTGCTGTGATGCCCCACATCCCTGCTGTTTGCTCCTCACCTTGCTGTGAGCTCTTCTCATCTTTGCTCAGTCTTCAGTCAGCATGGTCACCTCCGACCTTCCTGGTTGTCAGCTCCTGGGACTCCTCAGGAACAAGGACCGTGTTTCTTTACCCCGCTTTCCCAGCATCCAGAACACTGTGTGGCTCAAAAAGTCACAGGGATTTTGGAGATGGAAAGTTCTTCGCCTGCATCCGGACACCACTCTCCCAGGGCAGAGCCTCTCAGATAATGGCTGCCTCTCGCTAAGCCCAGATGTGGCCTCTGGATCCTCCTCCATATGCCTCTGCTAGGCAGCCACTATAATTCAATAAGAAATGACGTTAGACCTAAAGAGCGTGCCCATCTCGGCAAAGATGTTTGCTCAACGGTGGGGCTTAAGTTCCTAGGCTTACACACAGGCAGAAAAATTCATGAAAGCGATGAATTTCCAAACTAAACAGGAAAACGTCCCTCAGAACACACTAGCATTTAGCAGCGAGACTGATGGCTCAGCTTCTGCCACGGTCCTCGTTGGTGATGTTTATTTTTCCTTCTTCTTTGTGCCTTCTGTTGATAGATTAGTTCCAATACTGAAGGCTTGAAAAAAGAAAGTGGAATCTTGGCTGGAGAGGGAGATATGAATTCATACATGTAATCAAAAGCCATGGGATATTCACAAATTCATTAAAAAAAAGAGTATATATAAAAATTGCCAGGCTCTGAGTAAGGCTTGTTTTCTGGTTAGCCTGTTTAATTAGCTTGTATTAGTCCGTCTCCTGCCATTGACGATATGGTGTAGTTCTGATATGTGTGAAGGCGCAAGTCATAAACAATCCCACACCAGTTTGGAATTGTGATTAATAGGGTGGTATTTATTTAAAGGGGAATAAACTTACAGATCACCGTCCCAGACAACAGCCCTCTGCGCACGCAATTAGGAAGAAGTCTAGTCGCTGGAACCGGAGCAGGAAGTAAAAAGAGAGAGGAGGGAAGTAGCCGCTTTTTTTAAAGGGAAAGATACCACGCCCCAATGGGCTGGTATCTCGGCGGCTATTGGCTGGAGGTGCGGAAGGACCTCCCGCAACATATGTGACTGGGGAAAGCTGAGTATTGGGTCCATGAGAATTGACTGTAATATGCTCACAGTTTCTTATAAATCTAGAATTATTTCAAGCTTGATGCCTAATAGGCATAAGCCAACCGCAACAGCACAATGAAAATAAGAACGTGAGTTTGAAGCCAGTCTCAGCTCCTTAGTGAGCTCAAGGCCAGCCTGAACTACACAGTGAAACTTTTGTTTTAAGAAAATAAACGGGGAAAAGGTAAGAAGGACTCTCACTTGGGAGAGATGGTACCTGCGTTTTCATGCATGTACGCGGGCGCCGTAGTGTAGCTCTTTGCCTTCCTGGGGAATGGAGGGAGTCCTTCTATCTATGAAAGGGCTCTTACGCTCTGCCAAGTCAACATCTCAAATAAAGCACTGATAGCAGATGAGGCAGTGGCAGGGAACAAGGCCTAAGGTAAATGGTTCCTTTGGAAGCCCCAAAAGTCTAAGAGGAAAGTCCCCTTAGCATCTACCCCTTGGCAGCAGGACCGGCTGTCTCAGGATGGCCCCTTGGCTCACACAGCTCGTCCTTTCCCAAATGCTGTCATGTACATTTTCCTACAAAGCTCCGAGGCATTTGGGGCTTATCCTCCAAGCCTGGGAGAGTGTACCAGAAGCAAAGTGGAGAGAGATCACGCAGAAACAGGCCTAGTGAGCTGGAGACAGAAGCTAAGACCCAGCTCACCTTGTGGGCTGTGGGTTGTCCCCACCCTAAGTCTTGTGGGACATTAGAAAATTTGGAAAAGCCTAATCCTTGTACATTAGTATTTTATTAATATTTTTGTGTCTTTTACCAACAGATAATTTTTGTCCATGAAAAAATTCTTCCCCTAAATCTAACCAGCCTAGAGTAACTGAAAAATCCCACAATTTCCTTAACCCCTCATTTGTTTTTCAGAGAATGAAGTAATTGGTGTGTTCCTGTGAGAGGCATTTGTAACAGCTGCCATGCTATATTTTTAGCTGTAGCCTCCTTCCCCTTTGGGGAAACTTTTTTTTTTTTTGGTATGGCGCTAGCCTTCCCTACACACACCACATTGTAAAGATGGCCCGGGGATCTCTCAGAGGACCAGCACTACCATTGACAAATCTCTCTCTCCTTTGCCAGAGGCCAAAGGTTTTACCCGGCCAGCTTTTCCTCACAACACTTAGTGTTTGTTTGTTAGGGCTTGGGAAGAACAATCAGAAAAACACCAGAAGTCTTCTAATGGCTCCTGTGTCAGAGACCCTGCTGCCCTGAATGAGGCCAAAACCTCTGTGGGCACCGCATACCTTCGGTCATGAGGGTGAGCCATCCCTTCTCATCTGGGAGGATTTTTTTAGACTTTAATGACAGCAAGGATTATTAAACGCTAGATGAGCTACCAAGAAAGATAGTCATGTACCCGTCCCTTACCATACTTTAAAAATAGGATGGGTTCTGGCTGCAATCAGTAGCTTGTGTTAGATTAGCCTGCAGGGAGACTGAGAAAGCAGGGGCAATTTAAGACTCATGTGAAGCCAGTCTTATAAGCTCCATTAGGCCCCCAGATTTGGGGCCTTATTTCAATGCCAGCTGCTGTGCCAACAACTGGAAAACATTTCAATTTGCATTTGTTTTTTGTTAGATCTCAGGGTCATGGGGGGCCGGGTATGGGGTTATGCTGTCAAAAGAAGTATAGATGTAGCTCATCCATAGCTCTGATAACTAGATCAAACATCTAAATTTAAGTTTAAGGTGCCAGATGAATGTAAATCTGAGAGAGACAGAGAGGGGACTACGCATATGGCCCTGTTCTTGTGTATTTGGTGGGTGTGTGCATACCTTGGAGGACAGGGGACATCTTTGTCATAGTTCCTCAGGTGCCATCCACCTTGTGATTTGAGAGAGCATATCCCTGGCCTGGAACTCACCAAGTAAGCTAGGCTAACTGATCAAGAAGCCCCAGAAACCTGCGTGTGTGTCTCTCTCTCCCTATTCCTGAGATTACAAGCTCATGTTTCCATGCCCAGGTTTTTGGTTTGTGTTATTGTTTTGTGCATTTTGTTTTGGTTTAGTCTGCTTTTTTGAGATTTCACTTTGTGGTTCTGGCTGGCCTGGAACTTGCTATGTAGACCAGGTTGGCCTTGAACTCACAGAGATAACCCCGCCTCTGCCACTTTCTCCCACCTGTTAGGTTCAATGACATTTAAGCCAATAAAAAGAAAGCCATGGCATAAGGAAGCGTGGGAAACTGAGGCAGGAGAATGTTGGGTTCAGGCCAGTCGAGGACACAGTGAAACTCTGGAAAGAGGAAGAGCAGCCATTTTTGTTTAAAGAAGAAGCAAGATTGTGGGAGGCCTCCAACAGGTTCCCGAGGTCCAAGTGTTTGGTCCGTTGTCATCAACAGATCCCATCACGGCAGCTAGGGAGCAGAACGAATGATCACACTGGGCTACCTTGAACGTTTCAGCCAACGTTGCTGAAACACTCTGCAGCAAGACCCACAGGACCTAACATTTTTTTTTTTTTTTTTTTTTTTGTGACATACACAAATGTAAGTCAGGGGGCTGCTCTCTGGAGACAATTTGTTCCTGGAAAGCCGTAGGATTCAGGAATCAGGACCTCGGGCTTGTGAGCAAATGCTTCTACCCGCCGAGCTAGCTCAGTTCCCACAGCTGAAAATTTTTATAACAGATTGCTTTGTGTGCTCATCTGGTTTGATCAGCCTGGTACCAGTCAGTTTTTCATTACCAGTGAAGGTATGTGAGACAGGCTAAGTTTATTTGAATAAAAAGAAGGAGATTCACTCAACCCCCCAGTTTGGGGAGCCCAAGGGCTTGGCACCTGCGTGGGGTCAAATGTGGGAAGGAAGCACATGTCTGTGTCACCTCATAGCAGATGGCATCTCAGAACTGTAGGAACCACACGACAGTAGGGAAGTGAGAGGAACTGGGCAAGGCCAGGCTCAGGCTTCTATGACAAGCTTCAATGGGAGCCACCTAGTGTTGTCTGAGGTTTTCTGTGTATCTCTGGCTGTCTGGTTCCCACAGCTGTTAAGTCCCAAAGAAAATCACACAGAGGTCTACATTAACTATAAACTGATTGGCCCATTAGCTCAGGCTTTGTATTAACTCTTATAACATATATTAGCCCATTATTCTTGTGTATGTTAGCCACATGGCTCAGTACCTTTTTTCAGCGAGGTAGTCACATCTTGCTTCTTCTGTGATCTGGTCAGGACTGCACCCTCTTCCCAGAATTCTCCTGTTCTCCTTGACCTGCCTCTACTTCCTGTCTGGTTGTCCCACCTATACTTCCTGCCTGGCTGCTGGCCAATCAGAGTTCATTTAAAATGTAATTGACATAATACAGACCATGTTCCCACATCATACCTAGGACTTCATGGAAACCACACTAGTCACTCCCAAGAAGAACATCCTCAAGTGACCTAAAGACCCACTATGTGGCCCTGTTAGAGCCCACACATCTCTTGTACTCCACTAGGGGGCCATGCTCATCAATAAGATAATGAGAGACAAATCACATGCAAAGTCATATAAAGGGAATCATAAGGATATGCATAGCATCTTAGATCTTAGATATTTGACTTAGATATAAACAACAAAGTGACTTTTGCTTTGCTGCTGCCTTTAGAGTTATTTATTTTATGTGTGGGTGCTCTGCTTGGGTGTATTTGAACACCACATGTGTGCAGTGTCTACAGAGGCCAGGAGAGGGCATTAGATCCCTTGGAACCAGTCACAGAAGGTAGTGGCCATTTGGATGTTGTGGTTTGAACCTCTGTTCTCTGAAAAAGCAGCCAATGTTCTTAACAGCTGAGCCATCTCTCTAGCCCCCAACAAGGTGTTCTTGATTGATAGCTAAAGGTGTATTCATGGCTATTATTTGACTACTAAATCACCTTTATTCTTAGATAAAATAGGATAAGTTTTATTAGAAAATCTTTCAGTTGACCTTTTCAGGATGGAAATGTGATCACGGGGACAGCCATTTAAAGCATTGAATTATAGGAATAAGACCTTGAGTACATTCTCTTAAAACTTGGGTATATCCATCCCTCCACAGTCATTAAAACTTTTTTAAAAATTTTATTTCATGTGTATGGGTGCTTTGCTTGTATGTATGCTGGTGTACAATGTGTGTGACAGATGCCCACAGAGGCCAGAAGAGGATGTTAGATCCCCTAGAACTGGTATTATAGAGGGTGCTGGGAATTGAACTCAGGTCCTCTGGAAGAGCAGCTAATGCTCTTAACCACTGAACCATCTCTCCAGTCCCCAATCTTTTCATATAGGATTATATTGCTTTTCTCATCTATGTGACAAAAATCCCTGACAGATGAAACTTAAAGGAGAAAGGATTGGGGGCCCTCCTGGTTTCAGAAGGTGCAGTCCATCGTGGCAGGGTGGGGAGGAGTGATGGGAGCATGGAGTGAGTCTCGTTCAAGGCATGAGGATGAAGCAAGGGGACTGACTCAGCAAAGGCTGGCTGTCACCCCCACAGCCTCACCCGATGGCCTCTTTCCGCCATAGATCCCACTGCTTAAAGCCATTGCAGTGCTGAGGACGCACCACAAGCTGGCAGGCAGCAACGGGCAGAGCACGAGCCTGTGGAGGGGTCAGGCCTCCACCCTCTGCTGCAGTGAGTCAAGTCGAATCGGCTGTGAGGGGCCTTCTACTCAGTTGTCTAAGGAGCAAGGTATAGAAGACACAAGTCACAATCTCATGCTCCCAAATCTGCTCCATCCTCTTCCTGGAACACTAAGGCTTGCAGTTAGTCTTTTCGGGGGGGGGGGGGGGGATAGATTTGATCAAAACACGTATGCTTGTATACAATTCTAATAAAAATTAGAAATCCCTTATAAGATCTTGAAAGACCGGTATTTGGCTGGGGGAAAAAAATGGCTCAGTGGTTAAGAGCAAATGTTGCTCTTGTAGAGAGCCCAAGTTCAATTCCCAGCCCCCACATCAGGCAGCTCACAACTGCCTGGAACTCCAGCATCCGGGAGGTCCCTAACCAGTGCCTCTCTGACCTCAATGGACACATGCACAGAAGCATACACATGCACATAAATTAATAATAATGATAATAATAAAAAGAAGTAAAGACCCAGAAATACCAGGATCCCCTCAAGGGTTGCTCCAGTGACATATTAAATCTTGATCTGGTTTTTAGAAAAAGAATAAAAAGTAAGGAAAGGTAGCTGTTAATGTTCAGACTTTGAGGTCCATTATCAAACAGGAATAAGGTTTAATGAGTAGTAAGTGGAGGAGTATTATGTAAATTTATCAAAACTGCCCTTAAGAAGCAGGATGTCACTCGTTAGCATACAGGTTTGGGGCACAGAAGTGTGACCAGCCCCGAGAGTTCAGAGTGTTCCCAGGAACAATAATGCATCTTATTAAAAAGGGCAGTGGGTGCATCTTATTAAAAAGGGCAGTGGGTTAGCGCGCTCTGTGTAGTTCTGAGTAGGCATAGACTCCTGGGGACTTCCAAGCATTTCCCAAGGCCCGAGGTTGATTTCTCCCAGGATCCTCTCTGTTTCCTTCTGTTTTCAAGGCGGGCAAGTCTCCAGCCCAGAGAGTACCAGGATCAGTGTTCCGCACCGTGATCCTGAGCACCGATCCGTGATCGGTGAGCTGACTAGATGGGGTGAGCCAAAGCTGGGAGAACCCTTTGCTGGAATCTGCACTCTGCACTTTAGGGAGAACCCCTTGCCGGAATCTGCACTCTGCACTTTAGGGAGAACCCCTTGCCGGAATCTGCACTCTGAGCAGAAGGACTCTGGCCTCCTTCATGTTGTAAAAACGGATTGAAAATTAGTAAATGTTACCTGGAATCTGGAAGCAGGAGATGGGGGTGGGCCTGGGACTCGGAGAGGGAAACTTTCCTTTCTGTCACTCTCACCTTCTTTACAAGGCATAGGAAGCAGAAGGTAGGGAGGAGCTTGTGAGGAGGAAGGAGGGAAGGAAGGGTCTCTAGCAGAAAGATGACGAGGGGGTCCTGAGGAAAGGAGCGTGGGGATAACTTAGAAACTATTGGGGTTTATTACGGGGAGGATAGCTCCGTGCTACTCGGTTTCTGCCATTTAGAAAGAAAAGGACATGGGTAAGAAATGCTGGTCCAGGTCTTAGTGAGGGTAGAATTCTTGGGGAGGAAGGGATTCTACAAGATGCAATAAGAGATGTACACGGGGTGAGGGGTGAGACAAAGTCTCAGTGTAGCCCAAGCTGCCCTAGAACTCTTATGGTCTATCTCAACCTCCCAACTACTAGAGTTATAGATTGCTACAGATTCATGAGGTCACATCCAGTCTTTCTCCTCTGAACACACACATAGACAGGCAGACATATGCATGCACACACACACACACACGTCCTCCAGTACACAAACTCACCCCTCACTGTCTGAGGCCCACCAGGCCCAGCTGTCTGTCACTTGGATTCCGGGCCATGTAAGACCATCCTCCCTGCATTTGTGGCTTCCGCACACTCGGTGGGATTCTTTTGGAAGCCTCTTTGTTTGAAGGGATTTGGTAACTATGAGGCACATTACCAGCCCTAGCCATGTTTCCACAGTGGAAGCAGGGGCATGCAACTCTGGGGCTATTTTCCCCTGCAAACTCAAAACAAAACAACATAAAGCCCCATCCAGCACCAAAGTCAAGAGCTACCCTTCAATCTAGGTTTCCAAGACAGTCTGATTAGCCTCCGTGGGTGCCAAAGGCTCACGAACACTGCCACAGCTGGAACATCAGCTTCCTTCAGAGGGAAGGATGGGAGTTAGGAGGAAATGGAATTGATTGTCCTTGTGGGCTGTCAGCCTCCACGCTGACAGAAAGCATACCACCGAGATGGGCGTCGCACTTCGTGCTTACATTCCTAAGAAGCTGCCAGAAACCATCTGTTTGAGTCAAATCATTCCCCATTGACTAAACTTGTGATTTGTAGTATAGATTGTGTGGATTTAGCTCGTTAATCTTCACCAGCAGGAGCTCTTAAAATCTGAGATTCCAGTCCTCATCTCATGAGATTCTCTCTTCATTCATAAGCTGGAACATGTTGGAGAGAATTTATGGAAAGCATTCCTGGTGGTGATTTTTTTTTCCTAGTATGTATAGCAGATCTCCATATGTTGGGATGATTGAAGGGAATTTTGTTTTCTGTTGTAGAAAGTTCCATTATATAATGGTTTGGTCTGGCCTCTCCTGGCTGTTCTTGTAAATGCATAGAATGTGGTCTTCCCAAATATGGCCAGAAGCCGGGGGGGGGGGGGGGGGGGGGAGGAGAGGAGAGGAGAAGAGAGGAGAGGAGAGGAGAGAGAGAGAGCATGCTGACACACAGGCGGTCCAGCCTGGTCTGGATGGATCTGCATCCACTGGCTGGGCTGGGAGACTCCTCAAGATCAGAGAGTGCTTCAGCATTTGGAGGAATTTTCTTGTAGTCACTAGGCCTTCGGGAGCCAGGCTGTGAGAAAGCTGCTCCCACGTGCGTATCGTTCTTCAAGATGTTATTTTGCGCTCGTGATACTGTCGTTAGCTCTGCTAAGTTTAGTGGTATCATTTTTAGCGCTTCAACTGAATGTCACATACAAATATTAACCCGAAAGCCAGAGTTCACCGCAAGAACTGTAAAGCATGGGGGCAGGGGTGCCGTGTGAAAGGAAAGAAAGACTGAAAGAAGAAAGAAAGAGAAAGGAAAGGGAAGGCCACGTTGTACCGCTACTTACGGGAACGTAGCTGAGAACTGAAGAATCTCAAAGCGTTAGTAGCTAAACTTCAAAAGTCCCTGCTTCTCAAGAGTGCCCTTCCTTTGGGGACATATGGACCGTGAGTCAGGCCAGTCAGTACCGAAATGTGGATCTGAGCTATACATTCCAAAGTTAAGGTAAGCGTGGTTGCTTGGTTGGACTGTTCTCTGGGAGTGAGTGCTGCCCACGCTCAGAGAAAGTGGGCATCTTGCAAGCAAATGCTGTGTTCGTTGACTGTTTTCTTTCTGTCCAGGTGTGTCTGTGGACAGAAAGGTAAAGAGATTTGTGTTGTCCTGGTCCTTGCTTCACTGTCCCTAGAGAGCCGCATAATTTTGACTTCTGGAGTGATTCTGTCGTTCCTTCGTCCCCACGGCTCCCTCTAAGGAGCTGAGAGAACAGGCTAATGGCAGGCTGTTGGGGACAGTTGCCCACTGAACATGCTCTCTTAGCACTCACCTGGAAGCAGCCAATTCTGGGGTCCACTGGGTGCCCCAGTTCTCCCTTCCTCGTGCTCCCTGGCCGCATGCAAGCCTCTTTCCAGTCTTTGAAGTTTCCTGAACAGATGTTGAAACCAGTCAGTACAAAGGTTTGTTTTAAAGGCTTGTTATTTTTTTTTCCTTAAGGAAAGAATAAAGCACATAGGTATTTCATGTTCATATCTTAAGTTGTCACTCCAGAAAAGCAGCTCAAAGTGACCAAGAAAAGAGCTGTGTGCCTCTCTTCTTACCCAAGGCTCTGTATTTCTGGATGGCTCTGTGTGGCTTAAGAGCAAGAAGCTGAACACGTCTGGGAATCGTCTCTCAAACTGTTGTTAATCAGGCTAAGTTGCTACTGAAAGTCCAGCCATGGGGAGCTGCATTGGCCTGAAGGTTGTCCTCCTGCCTGCACTTCATCATAGCTTACTTCTGGAAACACCACCTCTGGGAGGTATAGCTCACTATCTGTAAGATATAGAAGATGAGCCGGGCGGTGGTGGCGCACGCCTTTAATCCCAGCACTCGGGAGGCAGAGGCAGGCGGATCTCTGTGAGTTCGAGGCCAGCCTGGTCTACAAGAGCTAGTTCCAGGACAGGCACCAAAGCTACAGAGAAACCCTGTCTCGAAAAACAAACAAAAAAAAAAAACCCAAAAGATATAGAAGATGAATGGTGGCCAATTCTAGTCTACATACACAAGCCCTAAGCATACACTGCCACCGAGTGCACTTCCACATAAAATATCCAAGTTAAATAAACATCATTCAGACTGGATAATAGATGGAGTACAATGCGGAAGTCTTCCGTGGGAGGGGACCTGACTGAAGGCTTTGCCGGTGTGCGTACCTAGACAGTGCTGACTGACAGTCTGACGAGGGGTCCAAAGTAGGAGGGTCCTCTGACCAGTTAGGTACCGGGTGGCGGCGGGCAGCTAACACGAGCAGTACGGATACAAAGTGCCTGCTGCCCCTGTGAAATCCCAGGCAATGAAGACCGGACAGGACTGGTTCTGGAAATCCCAGACAGCTAGCTCTGCCATCCCAGGTCAGGTTCTGCTTCATGCATGGTGTCAATGTGCACACCTCTGCATGGGGGTCCTGCAAGATACAGCTCCACCAAGGCAGAGGACAGCCACGTTAGATCAGAAGCCTGTTCTCGGTTTTGTTTCCTGATTGTTTGTTTGTTTGTTTAAATGACATTGATATGACCAAAGGTGTGTGGTGACCTTGGAGGAAGGCCCAAACACAGGTGTCCCTGGCTTGGCTTCAGAGTCCAGTTTTCTGAGTGACCTTGGACAATTGTAATATCTGAGGTCTTTGATGCCTTGACTGATAAAATGGCTAGCAGGGACAGATTAGATGCGATGTACTTAATCATAGATATTTGTCTAATGTTGGGGACTCACACCTAGAACCTTGCAAGATAAGGGCTCTGCTCTGAGCCCCACTCCCAGCCTATGGGTCACCATTTGTGACAACTCAGGAATAATAAATGAGAGAGGCAGATTGCACTGTTACTGACAGCCTCTAGCCTTCTAAAAATAATGTTTTTGGCTAAAGCGTTTAAATAAAATGTAGCGCCATCATTAAAATTCTGCAAGTACTGCCTGCATTTGGCATATAAACAACATCAACATCGACTTCTCAGTAAAGCCTTAACATGGCTCTCTACTGATTTTCTTGAGGGCCTGACCAAGGAATGTAAATCTCTACCCCGACACCATCTGCTACCTGGTGAGTCAGAATGTTCACTTTGAGCGAAACCATCTCTGAGGCACGACTTCTCCTTCAGGAAAACATTATGGTTATCTTATCGTTTTGGGGTTGTGTTTCTTAATTCTGATGCTCCTCCAGAATTTAATTTAAAATAAAAAGATCCTGGTTTGGCTTCTTCTATGTAGCTGCTTGCCTAGCTCAGCCTTCAACACCCACACGAGCAGACCCATGAAGTTTGTGAACCATTTGGAGAAAACTCAAGTGCAATGAGAGACTTTCTGTGTGGTTGGGTAGGCGATGGCTAATGCAAATTATGGAAGTCTGTGCTCCTTGGAGTCATAGATTTTAAAGAATTGCACTTTAATTGCACGGAAGGGCACTTGCAGCCGAGGAAACGAAGATGAACATTATCACAGAGGCAAAGGAGACAGGTTTACTTGACTTTCACACGCTTCCCTAATACATCATCCTTAAAAGGGAGGGTCATGATTCAGGGTGTATTTCTGTCTCCTCAGAAATTCTTATTAGTTCTTGAGAAGCTGTGGCAAATTAATTGAAACTGAAATTACCTAATTTTTTTTTTTACCTCCTTCAGCAACCTCCATGCAAAGTATTTCTCAGAATATTAATGCTGCCTTAAGGCTCTGAGGACTGTGGGTGCCCAAATGATTGAAGAAGATGACTTAATAAAGGATATGAAATGCTGTTTGTGGGGCTGAGGACATGGCTCAACAGTCAGAGTCCCTGTTGCTGCTGCAGACTGGTAGCTCCATTCTGCCTGTAAACTTAGCTCCAGAGGGTCTGGTGCCTTCTTCTGGCCTTCTAGGAAGCCTCTACTTACACATACACACACACACATACACACACATGTGCACACACAATGATACATTTAAAAAAATATATAATACTATGTGTTGAATGAGTGAATAAATAAATTAAACTTAAACTATTTTATAGGAAACTAATACTTAATACTTATCCATTTGAAAAGGCATTTTCTCATATGTTATTATAGCGGGCCTTTACCAACATCCCTTTTAACATCCAACTAGCACAAGGCAGATGCTTAGCCATTATGGGTGGATGGGTGCATGGATGGATGGATGGATGGATGGATGGATGGATATATGGTTAGATGGATGGACAGGTGGGTGGGTGGGTGGGTGGATGAATGGATGGATGGATGGATGGATGGATGGATGGATGGATGGATGGATGGATATATGGTTAGATGGATGGACAGGTGGGTGGGTGGATGGATGGATGGATGGATGGATGGATGGATGGATGGATGGATATATGGTTAGATGGATGGACAGGTGGGTGGGTGGATGGATGGATGGATGGATGGATGGATGGATGGATGGATGGACAGGTGGGTGGATGGATGGATGGATGGATGGATGGATGGACAGGTGGATGGATGGATGGATGGATGGATGGATGGATGGATGGATGGATGGACAGGTAGGTGGATGGATGGATGGATGGATGGACGGACGGACGGACGGACGGACGGACGGATGGATGGACAGGTAGGTGGATGGATGGATGGATGGATGGATGGATGGATGGATGGATGGTCTAACCCTAAGGTTTTTTGTGTCATGAGAAACAGTTTGCAGTGGGCTTAAGAACACAGGCCAGAAAAACCACAGAACTTTAAACCCCGACTCTTGTTACATCCTCACTGCCTCATCTTTGTTCCTTGTCCTTGTCAGACAGTGCATGGAGATTAAATGGAGCACTATGTTGACGTATTAAGTACCTAACCTGAAATCAGCATAGCAAATGAGAGCTGATACTGTGGTTTTCCCTGCCATGTAACCTGTTCTTCAGAGAATAAAGACCCAAGAAAAGTGGCCTTCAGGTGGGAAAGGCTGTGCATTTGGAAGAATGACGGTACAATATCCCCGCCTAGGGCAAGGGGAGGAAACAGAGCAGAAAGTCTTTGCTCATGACATCACAGGAGCCGAAATGTGTTGGAGAAACGAGAGCACTGGGACCAACAGGAACAGGAGGAACATAACAGTACGCTTAGTCTTCTCCAGCATCCATCCCAGTGAGGGTCGGCAGCTGCTTTGCTCTCCTTCTCTAGTTAGCCACTCTATGCATGTTACCAGGCCAGCTTTCAATGATACAGAGGAATAAAAATGGCCAGGCAAATAATACCGTGTCCAAACAAGCTAGACTCATTTGCGAAAACCTTCCCTATATTGATGTGCTAAGTATGTCCTGGAAGATCATTGCTGGGAGGGGCTGGGAGACCAGCTACTGGTCTGCATGG